>NC_058520.1:521238582-521838582 GCF_904849725.1 Hordeum vulgare subsp. vulgare | reverse complement strand
CTCCAAGGAAAGCGTCGTAGCAGACTCTACATGTGAAGTAGAGTACATGGCTGCCTCGGAGGCAGCTAAGGAGGGTGTCTGGATGAAGCAGTTCATGACGGATCATGGAGTTGTGCTGAGCGCACTAAATCCAATAACTCTGTTTTGTGACAATACTGGTGCCATTGCTCTAGCTAAGGAACCAAGATTTCACAAGAAGACCAGAAACATCAAACGATGCTTCAACCTCATCCGCGACTATGTCGAAGGAGAGGACGTAAATATTTGCAAAGTGCACACGGATCTGAAAGTTGCAGATCCGCTGACTAAACCTCTTCCATGAGCGAAGCATGATCAACATCAGAGTTGTAGGTGTGTTAGATTCATTCCAATGTAAATCACATAGCGATGTGAGACTAGATTATTGACTCTAGTGCAAGCGGGAGACTGTTGGAAATATGCCCTAGAGGCAATAATAAAATAGTTACTATTATATTTCCTGTTTCAAGATAATCGTTTATTATCCATGATATAATTGTATTGAATGAAAACATAAATGCATGTGTGGATATATACACAAAACTATGTCCCTAGTAAGCCTCTAGTTGGCTATTCAGTTGATCAAGGATGGTTAAGGTTTTCTGACCATATACAAGTGTTGTCACTTGATGACTAGATCACATCATTGGGCGAATGATGTGATGGACAAGACCCAAACTATAAACGTAGCATGTGATCGTGTCATTTTGTTGCTATTGTTTTCTGCGTGTCAAGTATTCGTTTCTATGACCATGAGATCATGTAACTCACTAACATCGGAGGAATAGCTTGTGTGTATCAAACGTCGCAACGTTACTGGGTGACTATAAAGGTGATCTACAGGTATCTCCGAAGGTGTCCGTTGAGTTAGCATGGATCAAGACTGGGATTTGTCACTCCGTGTGACGAAGAGGTATCTCGGGGCCCACTCGGTAATACAACATCACATACAAGCCTTGCAAGCAATGTGACTAAAGTGTTAGTCACGGGATATTTTATTATGGAACGAGTAAAGAGACTTGCCGGTAACGAGATTGAAATAGGTATAGGGATACCGGCGATCAAATCTCGGGCAAGTAACATACCGAAGGACAAAGGGAATGGTATACGGGATTATATGAATCCTTGGCATGGAGATTGAACCAATAAGATCTTCATAGAATATGTAGGATCCAATATGGACATCCACGTCCCGCTATTGGATATTGACCGGGGAGTGTCTCAGGTCATGTCTACATAGTTCTTGAACCTGTAGGGTCTGCACACTTAAGGTTCGGTGACGTTTTGGTATAGTTGAGTTATAGGTGCTGGTGACCGAAGTTTTGTTCAGAGTCGCGGATGAGATCCTGGACGTCACAAGGGTTTCCGGAATGATCCGGAAATGAAGATTGATATATAGGATTGTTTCATTTGGCTTCCGGAAAGATTTCGGGCATTACCTGTACTGTACCGAGAGTGACGAATGGGTTCCGGGTTTTTGCCAGGAGGGGCCACCCACCCGGGAGAGAACCTAATAGGCCCATGGGTGGTGCACCAGCCCTTAGTGGGCTAGTGAGGCCATCCCAATAGGACTATTTTGGCCATGAGGAAAAATCAAAGGAGAAAGAAAAAAAAGGGGAGGTGGGAAGGAAGGAAGGGACTCCTCCTTCCAAACTGAATTGGAGTAGGAGTCCCTCCTCCTCTACTTCGGCCGACGCCTTGGAGGATCCCTTGAGCCACAAGGCTAGCCCCTCGCCTCCTCCTATATATACTAGAGGTTTTAGGGTTTTTGAGACACAACTTTGCCACGTGCAACCCTTAACCTCTACTTCGTAGTTCTTCCTCTAGATCGGATTTCTGTGGAGCTCGGGCAGAGCCTTGCAGGAATAAGATCATCACCATCACCGGCGCGCCGTCACGCTGCCAGAGAACTCATCTACTTCCACATCTATTTTGCTGGATCAAGGAGGCGGAGATCGTCATCGAGTTATACGTGTGCTGAACATGGAGTTGACGTCCGTTCGGTGCTAGATCGGGACGGATCGTGGGACGACGGTGATTTGAATCACGAAGTAGTTCCACTACATCAACCGTGTTTCTTAACGCTTCCCGCTTAACGATCTACAAGGGTATGTGGATCCGATCTCCCTCTCGTAGATGAAAATCACCATGATAGATCTTCGTGTGCGTAGACAATTTTTTGTTTCCCATGCAACATTAACCAACATACGGTCCCTTCTTTTCTCATCAGTAGTCCAATCCTCAATTCTATTCTTCCCAAAACTATCCAGTGCATCATCGTAGTCGGTCTGCGCCAACAACGCCCGCATCTTGACTTGTCATAGGGTAAACCTTGTGTCACGGTCGAGCAGTGGAAGATCGTACTTCATGGATACCATGAGTAGATAAATCTTTGTACACAAAGTAGTACAAGCCGGCAGAAAAAATTCTCGAAGAATTAATTAGCGGAGCAAAAATCTAAAAGAATAGCACCTGGTAGTAGTTTGTGTGAACGTAGCAAGCGAACAAGTAAAACCAAAAACAGCCATGTAGCCTTTATGTCAGGAGTAAACAACCATGTAGCCTTTATGTGTTGGCTTCGATCTTAACGTGGAGGAAGTGGCGGCTGTCAAATCGTGTAGTACAACGAAACAGCGGCAGCTTCGGCTGGTGTTTCTCAGGACTGCATCGATCTAGGTACTTGAAGCAACCAGCAGGGGCAGCACTCAGATATTAGCGATCAGACGAGCAGCTACAGCCTTGGATATTTTTGCGATCTGACGAGCAGCTACATCCTCGGGTCTTGGTTGCATGGAGCAGCAGCAACTTGTGGTAACAGCGGCTCGGCGATGTATGGCAGCAGCTGCGGAAAAATGAATTCCGGTCGGAATCGACGGAACGCTCGGCGGTGGACGTAACCCTAGGTCCTCTCATCTCAAATGAATCTCGTATAGGTAGAACCTCAACTCTGTATACCACTTGTTAGATAAAATGAGATAAACGAGACATGAGAGACACAAATTTTTACGTGAAAACCCTTATGGGAGAAAACCACAGATGCACGAACACGCAATCACTATAAGGGTGGAGTATTACAAGCACGAGACAACATGCTGATGACCCACAAGTATATGGGATCAATCGTAGCCCTTTCGATAAGTAAGAGTGTCGAATCCAACGAGGAGCAGAAGGATCTGACAAGTGGTTTTCAGCAAGGAAAAATCTACAAGCATAGAAATTGTCGGTAACAAGTGATTGTGTGGTGAGATGATTCGTAGCAAGCAACTAGTAACAAAAGTAGCAACGGTGCAGCAAAGTGGCCCAATCCCTTTTGTAGCAATGGACAAGCCTGGAAAAAGTCTTATAGGAGGAAAAACGCTCCCAAGGACACACGGGAATTTTTGTCATGCTAGTTTCATCATGCTTATATGATTCGCGTTCGTTACTTTGATAGTTTGATATGTGGGTGGACCGGCTCTTGGGTACTACCCTTACTGGGACAAGCATCCCACTTATAATTAACCCCTCTCTCAAGCATCCGCAACTAAAGCATCCGCAACTACGAAAGAAGAAATTTAGACAAAGTCTAACCATAGCATTAAACTAGTGGATCCAAATCAGCCCCTTACGAAGCAACGCATAAACTAGGATTTAAGCTTCTGTCACTCTAGCAACCCATCATCTACTTACTACTTCCCAATGCCTTCCTCTAGGCCCAAATAATGGTGAAGTGTTATGTAGTCGACGTTCACATAACACCACTAGAGGAAAAACAGCATACAACATATCAAAATACCGAACGAATACCAAATTCACATGACTATTATTAGCATGACTTATCCCATGTCCTCAGGAACAAAAGTAACTACTCACAAAGAATAACCATAATCATGATCAGAGAGGTAATGAGTAGCATCAAGGATCTGAACATAAACTCTTCCACCAAGTAATCCAACTAGCATCAACTACAAAGAGTAATCAACACTACTATCAACCTTACAAGTACCAATCGGAGTCACGAGATGGAGATTGGTTATAAGAGATGAACTAGGGTTTGGAGATGAGATGGTGCTGATGAAGATGTTGATGGTGACGAGTCCCCTCCGATGAGAGGAGTGTTGGTGATGATGATGGCGACGATTTCCCCCTCCGGGAGGGAAGTTTCCCCGACAGGATCGTCCTGCCGGAGCTCTAGATTGGTTCTGCTCAAGTTCCGCCTCGTGGCGGCGGCAAAACCACGAAAAAGCTCCCTTCTGATTTTTTCCTGGACGAAACCCTCCATATAGCAAAAGAGGGGGCCAGTGGGCCAGTGGGCTGCCCACAAGCCCCCATGGCGCGACCTAGGGGGGTGGCCACGCCGTGTAGGCTTGTGGGCACCCCCTGGTGCCCCTCCGGCACTTCTTTGGCCCAGTATTTTTTATAAATTGGGAAAAAAACCGCCGTTGATTTTCACGGCGTTTGGAGTTGCGCAGAATAGGTATCTCAACTTTGCTCCACTTTCAGGCCAGAATTCCAGTTGCCGGTATTCTCCCTCTTCATGTAAACCTTGCAAAATAAGAGAGAAAAGGCATAAGAATAGTACCGTGAAGTGAAATAACGGCAAAAGAAGCAATAAATATCAACATGAAAACATGATGCAAAATGGACGTATCGACTCCCCAAGCTTAGACCTCGCTTGTCCTCAAACGAAAGCCGAGCTCAATAAATATGTCCACATGTTTAGGGAGAGAGGTGTCGACAAAACAAGATACGAACGTGCATGCATCATGATCATGATCAGAACAACAATACCAACATATAATCTCTCATGCCAAAGTGATAATTCCTTCACAAGGTAAAACATGGATCAAGAACCTTACCGAGAAGTAACAACCGATAGCCTTTAGTCATTGAAGCAATTGCAATTTATCACAACATCATAAAGAGTCAAATAAGAGCTTGTAAAGCAAATCCACATACTCAATCATTCTTTCGTTCTCTACAATTGCTACAACTCACATGGTACTCATGAGATCAAAGTTTCAGCTCGACACACAGAAAGATAGGGGCTTATAGTTTTCCCTCCCAACTGCTTACCTCGAAGGTAATGTCAACAATAATAATTCATGAATACTCACCTCCAAGTTGACATATGAATATAGATCTTTCCCAAGCATGTGACGGTAGCCAAGACAAAGGCAAAATAAGGAATTGGTGAAGATCACCATGACTCTTTCAAGGGCAAAAAGTAAAGGTACAAGATAGGCCCTTCGCAGAGGGAAGCACAGGTTGTCATGCGCTTTTGAGGTTTGGATGTGTGTCCTCTTAGTGCGGAGGAACGTCACTTTATATTGCCCCCTGTGATAAAGAACTTTATTATGCAGTCTGTCGCTTTTATGTCTTCCTCATCACAGGTTTGTATAAAGCTTATTTTCCACACACTAATAGATCATACATATTAGAGAGCAATTTTTATTGCTTGCACCGATGACAACTTACTCGAGGGGTCTTATTCAATCCAAAGGTAGGTATAGTGGACACTCATGGCAAAACTGGTTTGAAGGTTTATGGATGCACATGTAGTATCTCTACTTGGTGCGGGAGTTTTGGCTAATATGAGGTGGAAGCAATCGTTACATGCTAAGGGATCTCTAATCATATAACATTGTTTAGAACCATGCAATCACAATTCATTATGTTGTCTTCCTTATCCAACATCTACTTCTAGGCATGCAATAGTTTAGTGAGTGTTCACAATCATAGATGGTGTCAGAGATGATATATTTATATGTGAACTTCTCCTTCCTTATCACTTCCTATTAATTGCAACAATGACCAAGGTCTACGTTTGCCTACCCTCAACAAGTTTCAATCCTCATTCTTTTTATATGTGAAGCCATCACTTCCCATAAGATCACTACATGATCTTTCATGCTTTTGTTCTATTCTCACTCTTTTGATCATGGCAAGAGGCAAAGCGCTTCAACTAAGGCACTCTTTATTATATGGCTCACGAGCAAGAATACATCGGGGGTGACACAAAGCAAAACTCAAGACTAAAACACTAAGACTTTTACTCTACTAGAAAAAAGAGAAAACTAAAAAGGAAAACTAAAACAAAGGTAAAGGCAAAAGATGTGATGGTGATACGATACCGGGGCAACTCCCCCAAGCTTGGCACAAGCCAAGGGGATTGCCCATACCAATGCTCAGTTGTCTTCCTTTGGTGGTGATGGTGGAGTTGTTGCAACACGGGTTTGATCCTCCGTCTTCCAAGGCATAGGTGCTCCATCATGGAAAGATGAACGAGTCTCCGGAATCCTCAAATCTGCAGCCAACCGTATTGATTTAAATCTATACTCATACTCACAGTTTTGGTTCTGTAGGTCATAGATCTGGCCCTGGAGTCGATCAATCCTGTCATAGAGCCTGGAGAGGTGCTTCCCAATGTCATTGGCATCAATCCTATGCTTGTTGGTGAACTTCGTGATCATCATGTGGTTGGCGTTGAGTCCACGCTCCACCATCCCTTGGCACTTGAAGACTTGTTGCTCCATTGCTTCGAGCCTCGTCTCCATGCTTCCGGTCTTCTTAGGCCCCTCAACATCACGGATGTGCAACATCCCCTCACGCATCTCGATAGATTGAGGGTGTTGCAGCACTTCCGTGAGGTAGGTATTGATGACCTTCTCGAAGATCTTGTCCTTAGGAGCTTTTGGGGAAGTCATGGCGATCTAGATCTGCAACAGATACAAGCTCGAAACGAAAAACAGAGGAAATCTGCATGATGCAGAAGTCAGACCAAACGGAAGTATATATAATGATTTTTTTTCCAGACCAAAAGGAGTCCCCTGCATGAAAACGGAGTCCGGGAGGCGCACGAGGTGGCCACAAGCCCTCACGGCATGGCCAGGGGGTGGGCCCGCGCCATGCAGGCTTGTCGCCTCCTCGCGCACTTTCCGTACTACTTCCAGTTTTTGTATTTTTCAAATATTCCAAAATGGAGAAAATTTCCTATTGGAAAAGTTTTGGACTCTGTTTTCTTACCGAATCACATACCTCTTCGTTTTCGGAGTCTGAAACAGGCTGATAAATGTCCCTTACGTATTCTTCCGGAGTTATGGTATTGATGATATTGCTTTCAACATTTATGGGAGTACCTGAGATATAATGCTTGATTCTCTACCCATTTACCTCTCTCGGACAATTACCTTCCGTGTTGTTGATCTTGATAGCACTGGAACGATATACTTCCTCAACAACATAGGGACCTTCCCACTTAGAGAGGAGCTTGCCTGCAAAGAATCTTAAACGAGAGTTATATAGCAAGACATAATCACCTACATTGAACTCACGCTTTTGTATCCTCTTATCATGCCACCTCTTAACCTTCTCTTTGAAGAGCTTGGCATTCTCATATGCTTGAGTTCTCCACTCATCAAGCGAGCTAATGTCAAATAACCTCTTCTCACCGGCAAGTTTGAAATCAAAGTTGAGCTCTTTGATTGCCCAGTAAGCTTTATGCTCTAGCTCAAGAGGTAAATGACATGCTTTACCGTACACCATTTTGTACGGATACATGCCCATAGGATTCTTATAGGCAGTTCTATAAGCTCACAGTGCATCATTGAGCTTCTTAGACCAATTCTTTCTAGACCTGTTGACAGTCTTTTGCAGAATCAGTTTAATCTCTCTATTACTTAGCTCTACTTGACCACGGGACTGAGGGTGGTAGGGAGATAAAATTCTATGGTTGACACCGTACTTAGCAAGCGTTTTACGGAAAGCACCATGAATGAAGTGTGAACCACCATCGGTCATTAGATATTTAGGGACTCCAAATCTAGGGAAGATAACTTCTTTCAGCATCTTGATAGAGGTGTTGTGATCAGCACTACTAGTGGGGATAGCTTCTACCCACTTAGTGACATAATCAACAGCAACTAAGATGTGAGTATACCCATTGGATTTTGGAAAAGGTCCCATATAATCAAAGCCCCAAACATCAAATGGTTCAATGACAAGTGAATAGTTCATAGGCATTTCCTGACGTTTGCTAATATTACCTATTCTTTGACATTCTTCACACGACAAGACAAACTTACGGGCATCCTTGAAGAGAGTGGGCCAATAGAAACCTGATTGCAATACCTTGTGTGCAGTTCTATCTCCCGCATGGTGTCCTCCGTAGGCCTCGGAGTGACACTTCTATAGGATTTGTCCCTGTTCATGTTCAGGTACACAACGTCTAATAACACCATCTACTCCTTCCTTATAAAGGTGAGGGTCATCCCAAAAGTAGTGTCTCAAGTCAAAGAAGAATTTCTTCTTTTGTTGGTACGTGAAACTAGGTGGTATATATTTGGCAATGATATAGTTTGCATAATCAGCATACCACAATGCACTACGTGAAGCATTGATGACATTCAATTGCTCACCGGGAAAGCTATCATCAATAGGTTGTGGGTCATCAAGAACGTTCTCCAACCTAGACAAGTTATCTGCTACTGGGTTATCAGCCCCCTTTCTGTCGACAACGTGCAAATCAAATTCTTGTAGCAACAGAACCCATCTGATAAGTCTAGGTTTAGCGTCCTTATTCTCCATGAGGTACTTAATAGCAGCATGATCAGTGTGAATAATGACTTTGGAATCAACTATGTAAGACCTGAACTTTTCACATGCAAACACGACTGCTAAAAATTCCTTCTCCGTAGTAGCATAGTTTCTCTGGGCACTGTCTAGAGTTTTACTAGCGTAGTGAATAACATTCAACTTCTTATCAACTCTTTGCCCTAGAACAGCACCAACAGCATAATCACTAGCGTCACACATGATCTCAAAAGGTAAGTTCCAATCAAATGGTTGAACAATAGGTGCAGTTATCAAAGCCCTCTTAAGTATTTCGAAGGCTTCCTCACAATCATCGTCGAAGACAAAAGGAATATCCTTTTGCAAGAGATTGGTAAGAGGCCTAGAAATCTTAGAGAAGTCTTTGATGAACCTTCTATAGAAACCAGCATGACCAAGGAAACTTCTTATTCCTTTGATATCTGTGGGGTATGGCATTTTCTCGATTGCATCAACCTTAGCCTTATCGACTTCAATACCTCTTTCAGAAATTTTATGTCCTAAGACGATGCCTTCATTAACAATGAAGTGGCACTTCTCCCAATTCAAGACAAGGTTGGTGTCTTTACATCTCTGTAAGACTCGATCATGGTTGCTGAGGCAATCATCAAAGGAAGACCCGTAAATGGAAAAGTCATCCATGAAAACCTCGACAATATTTTCACAAAAGTCAGAGAATATAGCCATCATACATCTTTGAAAAGTGGCAGGTGCATTACATAAGCCAAACGGCATACGTCTATAAGCAAATGTACTGAAAGGGCAGGTGAAAGTGGTTTTCTCCTAATCAGATTGTGCAACTGGTATTTGGGAGAAACCAGAATAACCGTCTAGAAAGCAAAAGTGTGTGTGTTTGGACAACCTTTCTAGCATTTGGTCGATAAAAGGAAGAGGGTAATGATCTTTCCTAGTGGCCTTATTCAACTTCCTAAAACCAATCACCATCCCATAGCCAGTAATAATCCTCTCTGGGATCAACTCATCCTTATCATTAGGGACAACAGTGATGCCTCCCTTCTTAGGAACGCAATGCACCGTACTCACCCAATCGCTATGAGCAACAGGATAGATAATACCCGCTTCCAGGAGCTTTAGTATTTCTTTTCTCACTACTTCTTTCATCTTAGGATTCAATCTCCTTTGATGATCAGCAACTGGTTTGAAATCAGGATCAGTTTTGATCTTGTGCTGGCATAGAGTGGGACTAATGCCCTTAAGATCATCAAGAGTATATCCTATAGCAGCACGGTGCTTCCTCAGAGTTTTTAGTAACTTGTTTTCTTCATGCTCCGAGAGGCTAGCACTAATAATAACAGGATATATCTCTTTTTCATCAAGATAGGCATACTTAAGAGTATCAGGCAACTGTTTAAGCTTGAACACATGACCACCCTTTGGTGGAGGAGGATCCCCAAGCAGTTCAACAGGCAAGTTATTCTTAAGGATAGGATATTGTTCTAAGACAACTCTATCTATTTCATCCCTTTCATCCATATGCATATCATTTTCATGCTCAAGCAAGTATTGCTCTAAGGGATCAGTAGGGGGCACGACAATAGAATCTAAGGCAATAGTTTCATCCCTACTAGGCAACTCCTTTTCATGAGGTTGTCTACCAAACTTAGAGAAACTGAACTCATGTGACACACCTTCAAAGCCAACAGTGACAGTTTGCTTCTCACAGTCAATATGAGCATTGACGGTATTGAGAAAAGGTCTGCCAAATATGATGGGACAAAAGCTATCTTGTGTGGTAGCAAGAACGAGGAAATCAGCAGGATACTTCGTTTTACCACACAAGACTTCAACATCCCTAACAATTCCCACAGGGCAGATAGTATCTCTATTGGCAAGCTGAATAGTGACATCAATAGGCTCTATCTCAACAGGTGCAATCTCATCTTTGATTTCATCGTATAAGGATTGAGGTATTGCACTAACACTAGCACCCAAGTCACATAAACCATGATAGCAATGATCTCCTATCTTAACAGAAACCACAGGCATGCCAACAACAGGCCTATGTTTGTCTCTAACGTGAGATTTAGTAATTCTAGCAGCATCTTCACAAAAGTGAATATTATGTCCCTCAACTTCTTCATACAGAAGATCTTTGATAATAGCAATGCTAGGTTCAACTCTAATTTGCTCAGGGGGTGTAGGTGTTTTAATATAGCCTCTACGTATGACAGTTGAAGCTTTAGAATGACCCTTTATCCTAACAGGGAAAGGTGGTTTCTCAATGTAAGCACTGGGAACTACAGGATCATTATAGGCAATGACTCTCTCTTCAACCGGAGTGGGTTTAACTACATTGACTTCTAAAGGAGGATGATATTTAAACCACTTCTCTTTGGGGAGATCAATATGAGCAGCTAAAGATTCACATAATGAAGCTACTATCTCAGAGTCAAGTCCATACTTAGCGCTAAAGTCACAAAAGGTATTTGTCTCAACAAAGGATTTAACGCAATCAAAAGTGAAATTCATACCTGACTCCTTACCTTCTTCAAGCTCCCAATCTTCAGAGTTGCGTTTAATTCTCTCCAATAAATTCCACTTGAAGTCAATATCTCTCTTCATAAAAGAACCGGTACAAGAAGTGTCAAGCATGGTGCGATCATCATGAGAAAGCCGAGCATAGAAGTTCTGAATGATAATTTCTCTCGAGAGCTCATGATTGGGGCATGAATATAGCATTGATTTAAGCCTCCCCAAGCTTGAGCGATGCTTTCTCTGTCACGAGGCCAAAAATTATAAATATAATTCCGATCACGATGTACTAAATGCATAGGATAAATATAATTGATGAAATTCCAATTTCAACCGATTGTAGTCCCATGATTCGGTATCATCACATAGCCTATACCATGTCAACGCCTTATCCTTCAAAGATAAAGGAAAGACCTTCTTCTTGACCTCATCATCGGGCACACCTGCAAGCTTAAATAAACCACAAACCTCATCTACATAGATTAGATGCAAGTCTGGATGTGATGTTCCATCTCCTGTAACAGGATTAGCTAGCAGTTTCTCAAGCATACCCGAAGGAAATTCAAAGAAAATATTTTCAGTAGGTGTAGCAACTTGAGGAAAAACTCTTTGTGCTTCCGTTCAAGGTGAAGATACCCCGAACAAGCCCCTCAAAGGATTAGTATCCATAGTGACAAGTGACAACAAATTTCAACACACTATATGAATGCTTCCTTACCAAGTTCCACTTACCAAAGGCGCTTCACTCCCCGGCAACGGTGCCAGAAAATAGTCTTGATGACCCACAAGTATAGGGGATCAATCGTATTCCTTTCGATAAGTAAGAGTGTCGAACCCAACGAGGAGCAGAAGGATCTGACAAGTGGTTTACAGCAAGGAAAAATCTGCAAGCACTGAAATTGTCGGTAACAAGTGATTGTGTGGTGAGATGATTCGTAGCAAGCAACAAGTAACAAAAGTAGCAACAGTGTAGCAAAGTGGACCAACCCCTTTTGTAGCAAGGAACAAGCCTGGACAAAGTCTTATAGGAGGAAAAACGCTCCCAAGGACACACGGGAATTTCTGTCATGCTAGTTTCATCATGTTTATATGATTCGCGTTCGTTACTTTTCCACCAAGTAATCCAACTAGCATCAACTACAAAGAGTAATCAACACTACTAGCAACCTTACAAGTACCAATCGGAGTCATGAGACGGAGATTGGTTACAAGAGATGAACTAGGGTTTGGAGATGAGATGGTGCTGATGAAGATGTTGATGGTGATGAGTCCCCTCCGATGAGAGGAGTGTTGGTGATGACGGTGGCGACGATTTCCCCCTCCGGGAGGGAAGTTTCCCCGACAGGATCGTCCTGCCGGAGCTCTAGATTGGTTCTGCTCAAGTTCCGCCTTGTGGCGGCGGCGAAACCACGAAAAAGCTCCCTTATGATTTTTTCCTACATGAAACCCTCCATATACAATAATTCCAGGCCAGAATTCCAGTTGCCGGTATTATCCCTCTTCATGTAAACCTTGCAAAATAAGAGATAAAAGGCATAAGAATAGTACCGTGAAGTGAAATAACAGCAAAAGAAGCAAAAATATCAACATGAAAACATGATGCAAAATGGACGTATCACATGCCGTCTTTAGGTGCGACTACATGGAGTATATGTGAGGGGCAAAACACGAGAGTCAGGACAAGTAAACGAGTTGCACTCGTACGCGTCGGTACCAACGCAAAGGCCCACACCATTTGTAGTACGTCTAGTCTAATACGGTAGAATTTGGATCACAATTTTAACAATCCTTGTTTTGGTAATATATGTGGATATGTGGTGAACAGGAAGTTCCAATAATGGATTCTCACCCTAGGGCTTTCTCTTTTGGCATCAATGAGGATGCTTCGCTTAAGTTGGTGCTTCGTGCCACTGACCGAGCCACATTGTTCCACTTAGCCCTCTTTGTGCAAGCGAGAGAAGAGGTCAGATAGATTTAGGATGGATCTGAACATGTGTTGTTGGACACAGAAGAACACTCGAATGAATATTGTTCACGACTTTATTATAAAATTCTGCGAGGGAAAGGCGGAACAAACCTCCGCATTCGTAACCGTTTCCAACAAAAAGTGCATATTTCATAACAACTACTTTATTAGACTCGAAGACCAACTTAAACCCTTCTCTGCACAGAAGGGGGCCACTCACGAGGTTCTTCTTGATCGCGGGGACATCCTGCATGTTCTTCAACAACAAACCTTCATGAAGTAAACTTCAGATTGATCGTGTCAACGGCCCAACACTAAGAATAAAAGCACTCACGTCATTCCCCATCAATACGGACATGTGGCCTATGACCTGGTAAGAAGAAAACAATGAAATATCAACATACACATGAATATTTGCACCTGTGTCCACCCACCAACTGGTGGACTGAAAAATTGAAAATACAGTAAATAAATTACCGTACCCAGATGCACCACTCTCATTGTTGCTCACAATCATGTTGGCGGACTTGGATTCCTGCCCTGACTTCTTGTACTTGTTTGGGCACTTTTTAGCCCAATGTTCCTCCGACCCACAAGTGAAGCGGCCATGTCCCTTCTTGTTCTTCTTGAAGGACTTCTTACCATTATTCTTAAAGTCAGTATTCTTGACAGAATTCTTTCCCTTGGTCTTGTGGGAATTAAAGTTCCTTCGATGTATCATATTGGCGACATGAGGACTTTCGACCCTTTTCCATGTGAGTCCTTTGCTCTCGAGTTCTGCTCAACACTTAGATGACCGATGACATCCTCTACTGACAATTCACACCTCTAATGTTTGAGAGGGATAGCAAAGTTTCTCCAGGAATTAACGAGCTTAGAGATTATACACCCAGCAACAAATTTTCCCATACAGAACGGTTCTCGCCCATTTTGTAATCGTGGAACTACTCCATAACATACGTCTCGCTCCCAGCATCGGTGGCCCCGGATTTAGATTCAAGTGCTTCCTACAAATCCTTGACAATGCGCACATGTAAATATGTGTGAACCAACTTATCTTTGATCATGCTCAGAATTGCTCTAAGAAATCATACGGTGGCCTCCCTCAACGCCTTCTCCTTATCAGGAGCAATCATTCCCGCGGAAGTACCACCAACGACCCAGAACACATTCATTGTTGTGATCCATAAGGTGGTTTTGTTCTCCCAATGCTTAAAGTATGCATGGTAAAACTTATCTGGAGGAGCAAAAAAATTCTTATACACATTAGGTTATTGGATTGTTGAGTAAATAAGCAATTTTTTGATTAAATTAATCCAAGTATAAATCATGAGCATGATGTAAACAGTACTAAGCACATATTGATATTTGATCATGGTGTCGCGAAATAGATAGATAGTAGAAACACCTACGTGAATCACTAGTACGGCTAACACAATAATAAATATAAGGGAGTTATACCCTTTGTTAGGCTAGTTGGCCGTCACAGTAGCGGCGACAACAGCCTCCTCATCCGCCTTCGGAACAACATCAATCTTCTTGACGGGGGCACGTTCGGTGTTTGTGGACATGGTGACTGATACGTCTCAAACGTATCTATAATTTTTGATGGTTTCATGCTGTTATCTTGTCATCTTTGGATGTTTTATGTACCTTTTATATCTTTTTTGGGACTAACTTATTAATTCAGTGCCAAGTGCCAGTTCCTGTTTTTCTGTGTTTTTACTCTTCTCGGATCTGATTTTGGAACACAGTCCAAATGGAATAAAATCCCCGAAATAAATTTTTCCAGAACGGAAGAAGATCAGGGACTTGAGGGCCAAGGCAGGAGAGCCACAGGGGGCCCACAAGCCATGTAGCCGCCACCAGGGGGGCGGCGGCTACCAGGCTTGTGGCCTCCCTGGCGCCCCCCTGACCTAGCTCCTTTGCCTATATATTCCCTAAAATACAGAAAAAATAGGGGAATCCACGTAAACACTTTTCCGCCGCCGCAAGCTTCCGTTTCCGCAAGATCTCATCTGGAGACCGTTCCCGGTGCCGTGCCGGAGGGGACTTTGGAGTTGGAGGGATTCTACATGAACATCATCACCCCTCCAATGACTCGTGAGTAGTTCACTTCAGACCTACGGGTCCGTAGTTAGTAGCTAGATGGCTTCTTCTCTCTCTTGGATCTTCAATACAAAGTTCTCCATGATCTTCATGGAGATCTATCCGATGTAATCCTCTTTGGCGGTGTGTTTGTCGAGATCCGATGAATTGTGGATTTGTGATCAGATTATCTATGATATATATTTGAGTCTTTGCTGATTTCTTATATGCATGATTTGATATCCTTGTAAGTCTCTCCGAGTCTTGGGTTTTGTTTGGCCAACTAGATCTATGATTCTTGCAATGGGAGAAGTGTTTGGTTTTGGGTTCATACCGTGTGGTGACCTTTCCTAGTGACAGAAGGGGCAGCAAGGCACGCATCATGTTGTTGCCATCAAGGGTAACAAGATGGGCTTTTATCGTAGATATGAGATTGTCCATCTACATCATGTCATCTTGCTTAAGACGTTACTCTGTTCTCATTAACTTAATACACTAGATGCATGCTGGATAGCGGTCGACGTGTGGAGTAATAGTAGTAGATGCAGAAAGTATCGTTCTACTTGCTTTGGACGTGATGCCTATAGATATAATCATTGCCTTAGATAATGTCACGACTTTGCGCGGTTCTATCAATTGCTCGACAGTAATTTGTTCACCCACCATCTACTTGCTTTCATAAGAGAAGCCACTAGTGAACACTACGGCCCGTGGGTCTATTCACACCTATCATTTCCACTTTCGCTTTTACTTTGCTTTGTTTCTTTTTGCTTTCAGTTCTCACTTGGCAAACAATCTATAAGGGATTGGCAACCCCTTCATAGCGTTGGGTGCAAGCTCTTTGTGTTTGTGCAGGTACTTGTGATAATCCTTCACTGGATCGATATCTTGGTTCTCAAAACTGAGGGAAATACTTACCGCCGCTGTGCTACATCACCCTTTCCGCTTCGAGGGAACACCAACGCAAGGCTCCAAGGCCACGGGGGAATCCTTTGCATATTTTCTAAGGAAGTCCCTAAAGGCGTAGCCGTAGCAGAAAGATTCCTGGTGCCGTTGCTGAGGAGTATCAAGACAAGAATAGTCTCCCGTCAGCACGCTTGTTTCTGGCGCCGTTGGAAGGTCTTTTGTTGGAGTAGCAGTGACGTTGGAGATGACGCGGACGTAGAGGAATGACGGACCACTCCCCAAAAACCTAATTGCCCCTCTCCTATACGGGATCCAAAGAGGCGGGGTTTCAAAGGCCTGTTCTCTGTCCCAGACCGAAAGAATAAGCGCATTGTGAGTCGTGCCGAGCCGCGTGGCGAACGGCGAAGAAGTGCACGGGGCCCTCCTCTCTTCTCAAGCTCCAATAACAAGTGGAAGAGAATCCCTTATAAGAAGGTTTAACTCCTCCACTAGTGGGGTGGGACTAAACTTCCCACCACCCTCTTGTCATGACATATAGACATACTTTGAGTAAATAGCATAAAACTACTAGTTTACAGGCTAGGGTTCCAAAAAACTACCGTTTTTTTATTTTTTTTCTTAGATAACTACCAAACGCGTGGTCGACTATTTAAAAAAACCCAAAACCTTAGTGACTAGCGATTTAACTGCTTTCCTGACAGAATGGGACCACCCGTCGGGCCATGTGACCCAGCACGTAGACAGTGCAGTCGTTAGCAGTCGTTACACCGACCGGTCCGGTTGGAACTGGGTAATAAATACCCCTCCGGTCGGGTCGCTCGGTCCCCTGCCCGCTCAGCCCTCTTCTCCCACTCCCCTGCTCTAGTACAAGCTCGCCGCCGTTGGCCATCTTCGAGGTTTGCCATCATCGACATCCTTGCTGCTATGCCTTCCTAGAACGACGAGGAAACGAGCTCCGACGAGGAGTGCGAGGCCATCAACATGGGCATGGGACTTTTTGTAAGTTTATTCCTTACCACCTAGGGTTAGGGTTAGGGTTAAATGCTAGGCTAATGCCATGGATCTTGCATAGTTTAGAGTTATTGTTGTGTGTGTGATATGGATCTTGATTAGGTAGGGTGGGTGTTGGTTGTAGGATTAAGCTAACTTAGGGTTCATCTTTGTACAGTGTTAGGGTTGTTGCTGATTTGGGGAATTATGTAGTGTTCAGGGTTAATGCACAGTTCAAATATATTGTGCTTTTGGGTGGTGATTGAAACCAGTGTTGTTGGCTTTTTTTGGTTGCAGGAGGAACTAGACACCATTGTGGAACCCCTTTTCTTTGGCCAACTTGAGCTTTCTGAACCCAAATGCATTATGCACGACATGAGGCATGTTAAGTGTGTGGCTTTTGAAGGCACTTTAACATGAAGGCGTTTCTATGGCTGCCCAATCCAGGTATGATGCAACAGTTTGAGTGCAATTTCCAAATTGTAACTTGTATTATTGTGGTTGTGTAATTAATTGTTAGAAAATTCCAAGCTAATCATCGCAGTGAAATAACTTATATTATTCACAAATGCAGGAAAATTGTGTGAATTGTGGTGTTGTAGAGTGGGTTGATGGGCCTTGGCCTCCTGTTCTTCAGAGATGTCTGTCAAAGCTATGGGAAATGTTCCATGAGTAGAACTATGGAAGGGTACTTGACAAGGAGCAGTTTGAGAAGCAGTTGGCCAAGCTTAAGACTGAAAATGACAAGCTTTCCATGGAGTATAGCAAGCTTGTTGAAGATGTATTCAAGATGTTTGATTGGCAGGATGGTATGGTTGACAAAAAGGTGTATCGGAAACAAGTCAAGGAAGAAGACTTTGTGAAGAAGAAGGAGGAGGTTGAGGAGAAAGCTAGGTTGGAGGTGCAGATGGAAAAGCTTAAACTTGCAAAGGACGAGAGGTGCATTTTGCAGAGCCAAGCTGACATTATCAGGAACACCGGGAAGGCTATGAAGGATGTTGAAGTTGATAGAGATCTTATTAAGAAGGAGAAGGCAAAGCTTGAGCAAGTTGTTGTTGAGCTGTTGAAAGATGGGTATGGCAGCAAGGATAAGTTAGAGCAAATCAAGGCCATCCTTGAGTCATGAAGTGGTGTGAAATGGTCGTGAAGTACATCCAAGGCCTATATAAGGATGTGGCCTAACTGTCTCAAGTGATTATATGGGTGTACATTTTGGGGGAATGTGAAGTTAACCTAGGGTTTGGCACTGCATTTGAACTTTAGTGTATTATGTAAGAACCATATTTGTTATGTTCTGAAGTATGTTGTAATGGATCTCCATATTTGTTATGTTTTTAGTAAGTTTTGTCACTAATCTTCTTCCTTTTAGAGACAACTATCATTAATCTTGTGTGTTATCTATAGTGGTATTGGGCTTAGTGGGCCACTAGTCTTTGAGCAAATGAAACTCCCCTAGGCCTACTAAAACCCAACCCCTCCACCACTATGAATATAAACCCACCCACCCCGGCCACCCTTTCCTAGTCACTCCAACAGCCACCACCCATATCAAACCCTAGAGATGGATCCTAACATGGGAGATGTCACTAAGGAAGAGGGAGAGACCGTGGAGGTGAGGCCTCCACGAGCACAACAGAGGAGGACGAGGAGGAGGAGGCATAGGCAGAGGGCACAGGAGGCCGCCCAGGATGAGCAGGAGCTTGAGTATAACCACCGGCTCTCCGATAAGGTGTTGGAGAAATGCAATGATGAAGAGCTCGAGCTTATTTTCCCTGGTGGCAGGGGAAGGAGCTTCACGTAGATCATTAGTTGGGTGAGGAGAAGAGCAGTCATGGCTCCTCATCCAGCTACTAGGGCTAAGTGGGCTCGTTTCTCCGAGCGTTATGACTGATCAATGTATATCTATCTATCTATCTATTATATGTCTGTCTATCTATCTATCTATTTGTAAGTGGTGTTCTTTGTAAGATTTGGATGAGAATCAATATCTATGCTACTTTGAATAAACACAATGTTAACTAACCGGATATCTCTGAAGCCACAAAAGAAAGTATAGTTATTACGAACCATAGCAGTTCAACCTGGACAACACACATCCTTATTTTTGATTTTGCTCACTGACATAAACACAACCATAGCAATTAAACTCAATTCACACACACACACATGCTAGTTATCACTTGCATAAAAATAGTCCTTCAGCCTCCCACTTGGCTTCCTAGTCCTCTTTGACCCAGCCTGGACAATAGTTGAAGTTAATTGCCTTGGTGCAATGAATGTTCTTCTCATTGAGACATCCCTCTAGGCACTTGCACACTTGGTGTTCTTTGCTGGAGAAGTTGTAGATGATCCGGTGTTCCTAACAGGAGTGTTGCTACTTTTTCTTTTTAGCTGGTGTTGTTGTTGCTGCTGGAGGAGTGTTAGTCCTGCTCCTCTTAGTTGTTCCTCGTGGTGTTGCTGCTGGAGTAGTTGAAGCAACCCTTTTATTTGACCTAGAATTAGCCACTGGACCCGGTGAAGGTGCAGAAGTTGTAGCTCTTGCTGTAGATGGTCTTGGTTCAGGTGCAGTAGCAGCAGGTACTCTTGGAGGCCTGTGAGCATTTGTAGCCATAAAAGAACCAGCTTCAGAATAATTTGCTCTATTTTCCTACACAATTAAGAAACATTGTGAGAAATGACATGCAATGAAACAATGAAATGAAATAACAGTGACTGAAATGACCTAGTGCTTGTTCATCCTCATCTGAAACTTAGGCTTCAAAGGGTCACCACAATTGTTGAACCTATGCCCTTGCTTCATGCAGTTGCTACATGTGAGAGTACCAATTCTTGAGGTGTCCTTTTTTGCTGGCATCTCAGATATACATTTCCTCCTGGCAGTTTGCTTTTTGCCCTTCTTTTCTTTAAACACTGGTGGAGATATGTCATCTCCACATGTATGAGGACAGTGGTCAGGACCTGGAAGTAGGAAAATTATATGCTTGTATGTTTCATAGTACATGGGCTTCTTGAAGAAATTATTGACAAAGTCTTGAGGATGTAGCTTCGCTTTCTGCATTGCAGCAATGGCATGATTGCAAGGCACATCTGTCATGTCCCACCTCCCACAGTCACAGGAATAGTTGTTCAAGTTAACACAATATGTGTTCTTAGAACTACTAGTCACTTGTGAGATGCGTGGACCTGCCATGTATGCTTCACAATACTTAGCCCACTTCTTGCCTTCTTCTAAAATTTCTGAGTAGGGTGGTGTGACTTCCCATCTGCATGTCTCTGTTTTCTCTCTAATTTTCTGAAACTTGATCATCAACTTTGTTCTTATGCCCACCAACATAGTCCTGATTGGCTTGTTCCTAACATCCAATATCATCCTGTTGAACACTTCACTAAGGTTGTTTACAACCAGGTCAGTTTTGCAAATAGTGTCCACTTTATATCTTGCCCGTGTATGGTCTGGTATATGTGACAACCACTCCCAAGCCTCAAAATTTTCTTTCTTCAAATTTTCCATGCATTTATCATATCCATGCTTAGTGAAGGAATAGACGGCCTGATCTAAGTTTTTCTTGAGTTCCTTCCCTCTAAAACTAGCCGATTGGAAGTTGGCATATATATATATGTCTAAGACAAAACCTGTGTGGGGAGTCAGGGAATACATCATTGATTGCATTCAACAATCCATGTTAAGTATGATGGCTTAGAACGATGGCTAAGTATGATGGCAAGTTTAAAGTGTGGTCATAAGTATAGGATCACATACCTTTTGCATGTCAGGCATAATTTTGTATTTGCCAAACTTGTTCCCAGTTCCAATAACAGTTCTCAGCTGTGTGAGAAACCATGTCCAGTTATCTGTCTCTTCCTTGTCAACAACACCAAAGGCTACAAGGAAGATGTTGTTGTTCCCATCCCTCCTTGTAGCTGCTAATATCTGTTGTCCAATGTTGAGCTTGATGAAGCAACCATCTAGACCTGTAGATATGATCACATTAGTTGTCAATAACATGAATGCGACAATATTAGATCTATGTGTATGAATCAATACCTAAATGGCCTGCAACCATTTAAGAAGCCCTCCTTGAATGCAAACAGGAAGTAGAACATGTAGTGGAACCTAGGGGTAGGATCTGAATTTTCTAGGTCCTCTTGTGTTGTCACTATGCATCTAGTGACTCGGTTAGTATCTAGCACACACTGCAGATAGTCCCTTAGTCTATGATATTGGAGTTTGTGATCTCCTTGCACAACTTCAACTGCTTTCTTCCTAGCCCTATATGCCAAGCTTTTAGGCACATGAACACCAATTTTTTTCTTTGTGTATGTCATAATTGTCTCAACACCAGCTGCAGGGTTTGATCTAATTGTATCCTCACAAACCTTGGCAACCCAATTGGCTGTAACCTTGGTGCTCTCTCCACTTGCTCCACAAGTGTGATCCAAGTTTATCTTCTTGATGTTGAAAGTTGCCTCATGAGCTATCCTAGAGGCCACTATGTAAAACTCATAACCTTGCTTTCTATGAGAGCACCAAGCAATAACCCTAGTTGGTTCATTTATGTGATACTCAAAATTTCTAAGTGTACTTACATGGAAATTTCGAAGTGCTTCTCTAAACTCCACAACATTTTGGAAGCACAGATGCATTGCAAACTCCTCATGTGCATCAGGCAGTGATGGATCATACCATCTCCTCTCCTTCTTCTTCTTCAACCTTCTCTTCCTACCAGAACGCAACCTTGGAACTTCTTCGTCATCACTAAGGCCAAAATCACCTCGAAAGCAGCATTCATCAGGTTCAGGCACAAAATCTTCAAACTTGTTGTGTTCAGGCTCACTGTGTGGCTTGCTAGTTGGGCCTGGTTTTCTGACAGGCATAAGCATCATTGCTCTTTCCTTTGGAACAAATGAAGGTTCTTCATGTTCAGAAAGGATTTGGTCTTCCTCCCAAAACTCAAAAGGTTCTGAGTTACCTCCACAATAGTGCTCTACAGTATATTCCTCTTCCCTCTGCTTATGGCTTGTCCGTGTGCCAGCCTCATCTGCACCCCTATACCAAGCCTTGTATGATAGTTTCTGCCCTCTGCAATCACCCCTGAAAAACTCAAAATCTGAAGAAGATTTGTCCATCTCATCTTCATCTTTTTCTTCCACTGCATTTTCCCCTTATGGAAATTACAGCTCTGATGTGTGTTAAGATAGGGTTCCTTGGGGATTACTGGTGGCAAAGTTGAATTATAGGCTGGATGGAGGACACCTTCTGGAGAAACAATGTAAACAACTGGCTCGGGTAGGATGTGATCCATATTAACATCTGCTAGGCTTGGATCGGTAGCTTTTCTGATAGTGATGTTCAGGAGCTTCTGATCAACAAATAAGTCAAGCATTTCCTCTACTTTCTCATCACTATCCAGGACCTCCACCCCCTCCAAGCCCTTTCCCTCTTCCTTAACATAAATCAAAAAATTCATCCAATACATACCCCTCCAGCTCAACCAATGCTAATAAGGCGAGATAACTAATATTTGAAACTGAAAACTTTCTCTTCATATTGTCTCTGCCTAGAAAATGTAGCCTCACCTCCCAAACCTCATCATTTAAGCTGTAGGAGATTAAATTGACAAACCAAGAAGAAAATTAATTATAAAAGAATTGAAACTTAAAACAACTACTTACTGCAATTTAAAACTCAAAACATTTCTAAAAAACATGCACTAGCATGCCAACAAACAAATAAATATGCTTAGTTCCTATACTGCACTATCTTAATAAGTCACTATCATCGTCTAACCCTAATTTATAATTTTCCGAACAAATCAATATCATCTTCTAACCCTAATTTATAAATTTGAACATAAATCTATGAATGGTACTGAAATTACTTATATCGCTCCACCAAACAACGACGCCCACCTGTGGGCCCCCTCTGGATCCGCCTGGATGCACTTCGCCACTGCCATTGCCGCGCGGTATGCCGGATCTAGCTGGACCTCGGGTTATGATGGATGCGGCGACCGCTGCGTCGGGAAGCTCGAGTTTCCTAGCCATTTCTCTACCTCTGAATGTCGACCACTCTCCTCGCCGGCGCCGGTGATGCCTTGGCCCAGAGGCACGCCACCAACGACATCTAGCTACGACGCCGCCATCGCACCTAGGTCAAAGAGCGGGGGAGAGGGGGGAGAGTGAGAGGGAGGGTGACCCGACATGCTACTTTTGTTCCGACCGGACCGGTCAGGGTAACGGTCATTAAATACTGCGCGCCGCCCGTGCGGCTTAACCGGTGGGCCCATTCTATGAAGAAAGCGGTTAAATCGTTAGCCACTACGGTTTTGAATTTTTTGAAACAACCGACCACGCGTTTCGTAGTTATCTGAAAAAAAATTAAAAAACCGGTAGTTTTTCGAAATCCTAGACCGTAAACTAGTAGTTTTATGCTATTTACTAAAATGTAGATTCATTTATTTACATTTTGCTTTGTATGTAGTCCTTTAATGAAATCTTTAAAAAAGACTTATACTCCTTTCGTTCCTAAATACAAGTCTTTTTAAAGATTTTACTAGAGGACTACAATGAATGAATCTAGATTTTAAAGTATTTAAGAACGGAGGGAGTACATAAAAAGAACCTAGAGCCCACCCCATATTTCAACACAATGCTGCACCCCAACACAAACACCGAGTCATCCTCAACTTACAACCCCCCTCGTCATCGCGCTGACGAGCAGTACCTTTGTCGCATGCAGAAGATTGTAAAACAACACGGCAATTGACGTGCGAATTTGAACTCCCATGGCAAGTTGCAAGACCAGTCATTTCTTTAGACCAGTGCAAGCTGCATGCATTTCTTTCACCAGAATTACCTACCGACGAACACAACGGCCTCTTCACCCAGGCATTGTTAATCCAGCGCCGAGGCCGTGTCAACAACGGAAATAGTAAATAAAAGAAAATAATTACTGAACCGTGTCAGTTGTCTTTCTCTGCCATATAACTGAACGAGCCTCTTGCTTCCAGACATTGCAAGAACACAAGAACACCAAATGGCGACCAGCTTCAGTTGCTCGGCAAGTACAAAGCTGACATGGATCTTCGCGCTGCTTCTCATCCTGGTCACCATGATTCAAGTCCGAGCCCAGCCTCCTACCGCTGGTAACGCATGCCATATCCTCCTAGCGTTTCCCTTCTACAGCAGTACTCAGCTCCGTTCCGAATTACTCCCTCGGTCTCAAAACAAATATTTTAAGCTTAATACAATTTTATACTAAACTTGATATAAAGTTAAGACGGTTATTTTAAGACGGAAGAAGTACTTGACTCAGATTTGTTATATGGATGTATCTCTGCATGCACAGCTCAGTTTACTTCAGCGCGCAACTTGAGAAATCTCACTTCACTGAAATCTCAGAAATCAACAAATTAGTAGCTACTGCATATCCAGCCATACATGCCACAAATACTGATTTACTCTCTCCGTTTCTAAATATAAGTTTTTTCAGAAATTATACAACGGACTAGATATGGATGTATATAGACATACTTTAAAGTATAGATTCACTCATTTTACTCCGTATGTAGTCTGTAGTGGAATGTCTAAAAAGACTTATATTTAGGGACGGAGGGAGTAGTACGCATCTCTTAAACTCAAAGCACATGAAACTGATACATACTCACCGTTCTTCAGGGTTTGTAAACATCGATTGTGGATGGACAAACAGTAGTGCCTACATCGACAACACCACCAGAATGGTGTACCGTTTTGATGGTGAATCCGTCAAGGGCGGTTTGAACCATGAAATTTCGGAAGGGTTCATGGCTGACGCAGCAAATGAACAACAAACAACCCTGAGGAGCTTCCCTGACGGCTCAAGGAATTGCTATACACTGTCATCCATCATTGGTAAGAAATTTCTGGTGAGAGCCTTGTTCACTTACGGCAATTACGATGGGTTAAACAAGAGTATGGACGGGTCGCCGTTTCTGTTTGGACTCCACATCGGTGTCAATTTCTGGGAGTCGGTGAACTTGACAAATACGGATCCATCAGACACCATATGGAAGGAGGTGATCACCGTTGCTCCGAGCAACGCCGTGTCCGTCTGCCTGATAAACTTCGGTTCAGGGACTCCCTTCATATCTGCGTTGGAGCTGAGGCCACTAGAAGATACCATGTACCCTTTCGTCAATACTTCTGTGTCAATCAGCAACTTCGAACGGTTCAGATTTGGCAACGTCACCGACCCTATCACAAGGTGAGACAACGCTGCCATACCTTTTTTTTATCCTATACAAGCAACACTGCTCCTGATCAATTATCGATTTTTTTATATAATCCTCGAAAAGGATCAGGTTCCACAATCAACGATAACAAAAAATTTATCAAAATAACGGAACTCATCCAAGTCTGGAAATTAAAAACAAAGTGCAGAAAGGTAAAGATTAGTTCAAACAGATCAGCCAACAACCTGATGCACAAAACACCCTCACAGCAACTAGTGCGCCCTCCTACAGCGCCTAGGAACGACCCAAACTAACTTCCAAATTCCAGCATATATACACGACCATCCAAAAGGCCCAGCACTACACAGCAAACATATCAGGTGACAGGTGAGGTACACAACAAGCATCATTATCCTTTTTCTAGAATACACATAAGCATGCATTGATATATTAAATGAAAAGGAGTACATAGCCCGTCCATAATCACCACGTTGCGTATACCATGCACACACCAAACTAAAACAACTACTTGTCCTGAATGTGGATTAGCCCACGAGTCGACCCTGATGAGGCTGCCATGCATAATATTGAATTATATCTGAATTATGCCTGTCAATAGTTCTAATTCAGTTTGCTACCTTAACACGTCTAAAATGTTTGGTCCTTTGTTTTCTGAATCCTGCAATCACTTCTAACAAAACATAATACGGTAGTGAATCTCAAGGTGATCAGAAGTTCCTCTTTTTTGGAGAGAGAGATAGGTGATAAGAAATTGGGATTGCTAGATCCCATAGTAAGTTCCTTCAGGTAAAGACCAAAGATTAGCGTCCTGTACTATCTATTTATCTGCTTTCCTTTTCTTTGTGTGCGATGAAGATATCCAACGGACAATTATGACCGGTTCTGGCAGAGGTGGTCGCACGATACATCCTACCCTTGGATCAACCTGAACACGAACAATAAAGTGAAGAACCTCAACAACGTCTTCAACGTGCCGTCGGACATCTTCCAGAATGCGTTGACCGTAGACACGAACTACTCCCACATGAGCTTCATCGTGGCAACAGGTCGCAATCAAGATGGCAAGAGACAGCTTCTCCCGATCTTTCACTTTGCTGATATCGACGAGAGAAACCTGAGCAGGAGGTTCGACATCTACAACACCGAAGATTTGCTGTTCCCAGACTTCTCCCCGCTGCGATTCCAAATGGTCAGTAAGTACAAGAGCGGGGACTTCCGACACGCCCATGCATTCTTCAACTTGAGCAAGACACCCAGCTCGAGCCTTCCGCCGCTCATCAACGCTTTGGAGGTGTACTCGCTCGTCCGAATGGACAATCTCACCACTGACTCCGACGATGGTAAGATCAATAATGTATATACTGCACACGCATTCGAAAGTCACCTTCTACACCCGAGCTCAAATGAGCTTGGGTGAACAGTAAAACCGAAAAACATTTTTAAAATGTAAAAAAACTGTTTTTTTTTATGGAGAACTTTGACAAGTTTTCTAAGTGATTGCAAAATTTCAGATTGAAATCACAGTTGTTGAAGTCGTGGCAAAAAAAACAAAATCGGTGCTCCAAAATGCTTTCGAAAGTAGCATTTTTAGGGTATTGATTTTTTTTGCACGACTTCCACAAATATGATTTCATGATGAAATTTTGCGAACTCTTAAAACATTTGCTAAAGTTTGTCATAAAAAATATTCTGATTTTTTTTACATTTTTAAAATGGTTTTCGATTTTACTGTTCACCTGAGCTCATTTGAGCTCAGGTGCAAAAACATCATGTCCACACGCATTACACATTTGCCATGTATATAGGTGGCAGATTCACATGACCACTATGCAGTTATCAATTGTAATGACCAAGGTATGACTGTATAGACCCCTAAAGATTAACAAACTCCAGTTGAAATTGTCACGATCTTTTCTAGAGTAATAGGATTAAGTTTATCAACCAACTGATTTAGTTGTACACTCAACTCCTGAGTGAGCAATCTTTAAAGGTCAATTGGTACCAAAGTGCCATGGGAAGACCATAGTTGATAAATGAATTAGTACAATTTCATCAGTTCTATGATAAGATAATACTTGCATATATATGCAATGATATTGCAACTTCTTAAGCTAATCTTTTAAATACGTAAAGGGGGCCCCATACCCAGGTACACTTTGGGTACATATTTATTTCCATTCTCTTTTGGTGTTGCAGCCAATTACATAGAAAAGGTCAAGAAGCACTACAACTTGGCACAAAGAAACTGGAATGGAGATCCATGCTCCCCAAGAGAGTATTCCTGGGAAGGTTTGACTTGCGACCACTCTAATAGCAACCAGAATCCGAGGATTGTCACAATGTAAGAGCATAACCAGGACTTACATCTATACATTTTGAAATCTAAACATTGCAATTCAATCTTATTCTGAACATTTCAAAGTGCATTGCATCAACCCCAATCAATTTAATGCTCTGCAAAAGCTCCCTTTTGGTTTAAATATTGCTCCAGATATGTTCTTGTTTTTTATACACATATATCACTAGGGAGAAACTCAGTCACGTGTCTTACTAGCTAAGATCTTGATAACACATGTAATTTAGTTGGAATCTTGAAAACACAGGTAATTGGTTGAAATCTTGAAAACACAGGCAATTTAGTGTAAACCTGAACCACAGAAAGATATTTACATAATCTTGAAAAGACATTTTACCTCGATGTTATCACTAAATTACGACAAAATGAGTTTGTTTTGCAGAAATCTGTCTACCAGTGGACTGAGCGGTGGATTTGCCATATCATTCATGAACATGAAATCACTTGAAAACTTGTAAGTGGTGCCTACCACATAATATTGATGGGCTCAATGAAATTATGTTGATATCTTTTGTAACTCTAAGAACAAAATAACATATAGGGATTTATCACACAACAATTTGACGGGAGCTATTCCAGACTATCAATTAAAGTCACTTAAAGTTCTGTAAGTCTCTCTGCTGATTACATCTGTGGTTGATGGTATAAATTTTAGATGTATGATTTTTAACTGTTCTTTTTCAGTGACTTGTCAAATAACAAGCTAGTTGGACCAATCCCTGATTCTATTCTTCAAAGAGTTGAGGCCGGTCTGCTGGACTTAAGGTTTTCCCATGCTACATTGCACAATTCCTTAGTAGATCTTTTCTTATCAAACTAAACAACTACTACATCCATTCCAAGTTCTAAGTTCGTTCTGAGTCAAATTTCCTTAAGTTTGACCAAGTTTATAGAAAATTCTGAGCCACGAGTATATGTTTGAGTCAAACTTCCTTAAATTCTGAGCCACTGTTTGGTTAGTATCATACTTGTGCCGTGCCACACTTTGCTAGCACCATGCCACAGCAGCCTCACTTGGCATATATATATATAGTCTTTGTAAATTTCACTAAGTTGTGGAGGCCAATTTGGGTGCCACAAAAAGTGTGTCAGGACGCACTTCCATGTGCATTTATTGGTCTAAACGTGCCCGCGATTACATGTACTAGCATCTAGTGACTAAAAATGTAACTCCACGTGATTTAGAAACCACGTAGATTGTTCTTTTGGAGGATAAAAATGTTTAGAAGAACCATTAGCAGGTTAGTTGTGTTACAAAATGGAGGTGTGTTCTAAACATAACTTTATAGAGCTGATGAGATCTTTTGATCTGATTTCTTATGTATGGTGTGAAATTGTGTCACTAGATTAGAAGGCAATCCTGTATGCTCAATCATCACAGATACGTACTGTTCGAATAAGAAGAAAACCACACCTATCGTGCTCATTGCAGTGATAGTTCCCGTTGTACTGGTATCTGTACTAGTAGTGATGTGCATACTCTGGAAATTATGCTGGAAAGGTAAAACAAAATTCTATGCTCTAAAATTACCTATCATCAATGCAATAGGTGTTAGATATTAGACACCAGCTTCGCACCTAAACTTCCATATACAACACAACTTCTTGACTCTGCAGAGAAGTCAGGAGACAATGAGGATTATGCTATGTATGAAGAGGAAATTCCCCTACATATTGATATCAGACGGTTCACGCGCGCAGAGCTGAAGCTCATAACAAATGACTTCCAAACAATCATTGGAAAAGGAGGTTTTGGTACTGTTTATCATGGCACACTAGAAAATGGCGATGAAGTAGCTGTTAAAGTGCTCATGGAGACATCAATAGCAGAGTCAACAGACTTCCTCCCTGAGGTATAACACGAAACCAACTAGGCCACGTCATTACTTTCTTCAAGAAAAAAGTTAAGTTTGCAAACCATACAAAACCATTTCCACAGTTCATATTCAATAAAATAATGCAACTGGCTTAAGCTCTAGGATGTTTGGTAACTATATCAATTATCGCAGGTGCAAACCTTGTCCAAAGTTCATCACAAAAATCTCGTGGCTTTGCAAGGATATTGCCAAAACAAGAAATGCCTAGCACTCGTTTATGACTTCATGCCCAGAGGAAATCTTCAACAGCTTTTAAGAGGAGGTTTTTCTCTTAACTTTTATTAGTGTTCCTCTCAAGCATAGCTGACCTAGGCTTGCCATTAATTATTACCACTAACTTTTATGTCGACGTAACAGAGACCATCTATACTTTAACTTAACAAAATCAAATGATTCAGTCAAGCCTAAAATATGTTCTGTCTAAAAACAAGTTGACCAATTCAGGGTTTTACTTCCTGCGAAACCAACAACTATCCAGAGACCCAGATGCACTTTAATTGAACACTCAGGAATCACCTAGTTTCCAAACTTTATCAATATACTGTGCTTTGCAGCATAACATAAAATTTGACACGGCCTAGTCTTAAATATAAAAAAATAAACTATAAAATCACGCTACTCTGGCTTTGACATTGCACTGCAATCAGGATTTTCATGTTAAACTGAATTCCATGTTAAAGGTGTAGTCGATTGTCTAAAGTGTTACTGCTGATAGTCAATATAGTTGAGTTGGTAGACCAAATTTACTCTGTATAGATACTGTACTAACAAGTGCGGCCACAATAGCTGCATTCTTAGAGCTGCATATTCTTAATATCCTAGTCATGGCATGGTTATAAAATCAGGTAACAAATTGGGCTGCCACAGTTACATTCTTAATCATAGGTCCTAAACATAGCATGATAGTCACAAATTATAAACATATACATCGTTCAAAGCCAGCAACAACCCCCAAACTAGAGAGGTATATATTCAAAGAATATGCCAATGACTTGGTTTGCTCGTTGATTAGATTTGTATATAAAAATGTTCCGGTAGAGAGAAGGAAAAGCAGTCATCTCTTGAAGATCAAAGTGCATGTATTAGTTAGGGTTAGATATGTGCAAGAATTACAGAAATTGGTATTTATGCTACCATGAACATATCAAATGGAATTCACATTAATTTGGTATGTATTGCAGGAGGTGACTATAGCGTGAATTGGGAACAGCGACTCCATATTGCACTTGACGCTGCACAAGGTCCGCAGTTCAGTTGTGTGTTTGCCTTTAGGTCGTGTATGTGTGTGTATGTTCTCTTCTTTTGTAGGTCATGTGTGTGTGTGTGTTTACAAAGGACGGCTTTGAATAAACTGCAGGACTGGAGTATCTACATGAGTTATGCACCCCATCAATAGTGCACAGAGATGTTAAGACCCCCAACATCCTTCTGGACAAGAATCTGGTGGGGATAATATCTGATTTTGGGCTTTCGCGGGCTTTTAACGATGCTCACACACACATATCTACTGCTGCTGCTGCTGGCACTCAAGGATACATCGACCCCGAGTACCATGCGTCTTACCAAATCACTGTCAAGACAGACGTTTACAGCTTCGGCATCGTGCTCTTGGAGATCATCACCGGACAACCCCCATTATTTATGGACCCTCAAACCATCCACCTACCAAATTGGGTGCGCCAAAAGATAGCTATGGGAAGCATTCATGATGTTGTAGATAAGAGGCTGCTGGATCAGTACGATGCCAGTTCCCTGCAGAGTGTGGTGGACCTTGCCATGAACTGCGTGGAAAACGCAGCCATCGACAGGCCAACCATGACTGTGGTTGCCTCGAAGCTCAAAGAGTTGTTGCCAGTGGTTTCAAGCGAAAAGCAGCCTATTTCTGCGACCCCTCGACGTACCTACTCCATGGATAGTGATATTCCAAGGCAGTTCCACCTGATGATTTCAGGAGCAAGCAACGAGGGGAGCTCCTTCCAGTCTGGCTATACCAATGGGATGTCACAAACGAGCCTCTTATCTGGACGGTGAAAGGGAAACACCTGCTGTGTTATTGTGGCATATACTTAGATAATGTCTGGTAATTTGCTTAAGTGCATCAGCATTGATCGTCCGTAAATCAGAATTCAGTACTTGTATCATTTTTCAATTTGTAACGAAATTCAGTAATTTCCCAGCAAAAAAAAAACAGTAATTGTAACATTTTCAGTTTCTAATATTGCTCGTTTATTGCCGGTAAAAGTTTTCGGGCATGAAGCATCCCATTTGAGAACTTGGTGGTGGTCAGTTAATCGATGCTCGTACATTAAGTCCACACCAATCCTAGGAGTAATAGTCTGCTTACACATTGCCTTTTATTCCCCAATCTATTCCACTAGGCTGTGGATCTAAAATGGGCAATCATAATCCCATGATTCTTCTGCAAAGATTATTCTTTTTGAAACAACGAGCCCCTCATCGATTTCCATTAATGAAACCACCAACAAGCGTATCACCCTAGTATAGTTGGTTATACATTATCACGAGGGCATGTATCATCGTCGAGCTAGTCTGGCAAGTGGCAAGTTAAGCGTGTAGCATCGTCGAACTGGTCTGGCAACGGGCAAGTTATCCCTTGCCTTTTAATCTTGGTGACTGCTCTGTTACGGTTCTTTAGGTTGGCATGGCAGACTGGTTCAGACAAAGATCAACATCCGTGACTTCAGACAAACATCAACATCCGTAAAATATGAACTCCCATTGCAAGTTGCACCCTCATTTCCTTTGATGAATGCAAGTTGCATGCATTTCTTTCACCAAGTTACCTACTGATGAACACAAGGATTTGCTCTCTGCATTGTTTTTTCTTTTTTGAATGAAAGGGGATTGCTCTCTGCATTGTTAATCCAGCGCCGAGGCCGAGTCAGCCTAAATACTAAAAAAGGCACTACTAGACAATGTTAATTGTTTTTCTCTGCTATATATAACTGTACGAGTTCTTTGTCCACACATTCCAAGAACAAGAAGAACATCACATGGTGATCAGCTGGAGTTGCTCGGCAATTACAAAGGTGGGATGGATCTTTGCACTGCTTCTCATCCCGGTCACGATGGTTCAAGTCCGAGCCCAGCCTCTCCGTGGTAATACATGCCATATCCTCCTGGTCCCCCCCCCCCTCTAGATCCTGCATCTTTATAAGCGCTGCAGAGCCTCTGCTCCATCTGCACGCACAGATCACTTTACTTCAGCATGCAACTTAAGACATCTCACTTCACTGAAATCTCAGAAATCAACACATTATTAGCTACCGCACGTCTAGTGCCATATGTCATGATCATCGATTTAGTATTCTCTTGAAGTCAAAGCACATGAAACTGATACATACACTCCGTCGTGCAGGGTTCGTAAACATCGATTGTGGATGGACAAACAGTAGTGCCTACATCGACAACGCTCTAGATATACTGTACCGTTTTGATGGTGAGTCAGTCGAGGGCGGTTCGAGCCACGAAATTTCGGAAGAGTTCATGGCTGATGTAGAAAATGACCAACAAAAAACCCTGAGGAGCTTCCCTGATGGCCCAAGGAACTGTTATACACTGCCACCCATCATTGGTAAGAAGTATCTATTGAGGGCCACATTTACTTACGGCAACTACGATGGGTTGAACAAGACAAGGGACAAGTCGCTGTTTCTATTTGGACTCCACATCGGTGTCAATTTTTGGGAGGCGGTAAACTTAACAAATTGGGATCCATCAAGCACAATATGGAAAGAAGTTATCACCTTTGCTCCAAGCAACTCCGTGTCCGTCTGCCTGATAAACTTCGGTTCAGGGACTCCCTTCATATCTGTGTTGGAGCTGAGGCTACTAGAAGATATGATGTACCCTTTCGTCAATACTTCTGTGTCAATCAGCTACTTTAAACGGTTTAGATTCGGAAACGTCACCGACCATATCACAAGGTGAGATGAGGCTGCCATCCATTGTAGTTTCGGATTAGATCTGAATTATGCATGTCAATGGTTTTAAGTTCAGTTTGCTAGTTTAACGCATTTTAGTGTTTGGTCTTTTCTTTTCTGAATCCTGCAATTAATTCTAACAAAAATAAATATTAAATCTCTTTTTTTTTCTTTGCAATTAAATCTTAAGGTTATAAGAAATTGGGAGTCCTAGATCCCACAGCGAGTGCCTTTAAGCAAAGACCAAAAGAGTAGTGTACTGTTCTAGCTATTTATCTGTTTTTCCTTGTTTTTGTCTGCAATGAAGATACCCAACGGACAATTATGACCGGTTCTGGGAAAGGTGGCCTGAAACGATCTACCCCTGGATCAACCTGAACACTGAAAAAGAAGTGGAGAGACTCCCTGGTGACAATGCCTTCAACGTGCCGTCAGCCATCTTCCAGAAGGCTTCGACCCTAGAAGCCAATAACACTTTCATGAGCTTCAGCGTGGCAGCGGGTCGCAATTTAGACACCAAGAGCCTACAGCTTCTCCCAATCTTTCACTTTGCCGACATCAACGGTAGCAGACTGAGCAGGAGGTTCGACATCTACAACGACAACGAATTGTTGTTCCCAGACTTCTCTCCATTGCTATTCAAGGTGGACAGCATACACGAGAACGGGCGGTTCTTGCAGAAAACTGATGCATTCTTCAACTTGAGCGAGACGCCCAGCTCGAGTCTTCCACCACTCATCAACGCTTTGGAGGTGTACTCGCTCGTCCGGATGGATAATCTCACCACTGACTCCAACGATGGTAAGATCAATATACATACTGCATATGCACTACACATTTGCCATGTATATATGTGGCAGATTCACATGATCATCACGCAGTTGTCAATGCTAATGAGTGGGGTCTCACTGTCTAGGCCCCTGAAGATTAACAAACTCCAGTTGACATTGTCACGATCTTTGCTAGAGTAATAGGATTAAGTTTATCAACCAACTGATTTTGTTGTACACTCAACTCCTGAGTAAGCCATCTTCTAAAGCTCAATTAATGCCAATGTGCCATGGGAAGACCATATAGTTGATAAATGACTGGTACGATTATCACTTCTATGATAAGATAATGCTTGAATATATATGCAATAATATTGCAACTTCTTAATCTTTTCATCTTTTAAATGCATACATAATTTAAGCCCCCCATACCCAACTAATACAGCTACTTTATGCCATACATATTTGTTTCCGTTGTCTTTTGCGGTTGTAGACAAGTACATAAAAGATGTCAAGACACACTACAATTTGGCACAAAGAAATTGGAATGGAGATCCATGCTCCCCAAGAGAGTATTCTGCTCATATTTGTTTCCATTGTCTTTTCGGTTTGTAGTCAATTACATGAAAGAAGTCAAGAAACATTACAATTTGGCACGAATAACCTGGAATGGAGATCCATGCTCCCCAAGAGAGTATTCCTGGGAAGGTTTGACCTGTGACTACTCTAAGAGCAACCAGAATCCGAGGATTGTCACAGTGTAAGAGCATAACCAGGACTTACATCATACACATTCTGAAACCTCTAAACATTCCAATTCAATCTTCTAAACCTTTGAAGTGCATTGCATCAACCCCAAGCAATTTAACGCTCGCAAGAGCTCCTTTTGGTTAGCATGTTGCTCCAGATATGTTCTCGTTTTTATACATATATCGCTAGGGAGAAACTAAGTCCCATGTCTTAATGGCTATCTTCAAAACACATGTAATTTAGTTGAAACCTTAAAGCACATGTTATTTAGTGTAGACCTGAACCACAAAAAGGTATTTACGTAATCTTCAAAACCCATTTTAGCTTGTTGCTATCACTAAATTAAGATGACTTGTATGAAAATGAATTTGTTTTGCAGAAATTTGTCTACCAGCAGATTGAGAGGTGGATTTGCCATATCATTCATGAAAATGACATCACTTGAAAACTTGTAAGTTGTGCCTACAACATAATATTAACGGGCTCAATGAAATTATATTGACATCTTTTGTGACCCTAATAACGTAATATATAGGGATTTATCACACAACAATTTGACGGGAGCTATTCCAGACTATCAATTAAAGTCACTTAAATTTCTGTAAGTCTATGTGATGATTACATCTGTGGTTGATGGTACTGCTGATTACATTTGTCGTTGATGGTATAAATTTTAGATGAATGATTTTTACTATTATTTTTCAGTGACTTGTCAAATAATAAGCTAGATGGACCAATCCCTGATTCTATTCTCCAAAGATTTCAGGCCGGTTTGCTGGATTTAAGGTTTTGCCATGCTCCATTGCACAACTCCTTATTATATTTTTTTCTTAAAACGAAACAACTACACCTAAAAGGAATAGGCTCAGCAAGAAAGTTGGTTATCAAAGAAATAATTCCAGGTTTAGCAGCAATCTTTGCACATATAGTCTAAGTGCATCGGTTAAAATGCATCTGACTTTACCTTTTTCTGGCCACTGTTTGGTTAGTGTCATACTTGTGCCGTGCCACACTTTGCTAGCACTATGCCAGAGCCGCCCCACTTGGCACTATGCCCCAGACCGGATGTACATTAATTTCCTGCATTTCACACCCCCATGTACCTCTTAGGAGGAATGTAACATAAACTCTACCTTTTCAATGGAAAGAAACGCAAAAAGTCTCTGTATTTTCTCGAAAAAATTGATCCAAACTTGCCCTTAATTACATGTACTAGCATCTAGTGACTATAAATACTTTGGTCATCTACGGCTTTCAAAATGAGAGGTAGATAAGGACCTATTAGTAACTGCACGTGATTTAGAAACCATGTAGTCTGTTCTTTTGTCGGGTAGAGATGTTTAGAAGCTCTATTAGTAGGTTAGTTGTGTTCGGAAATAGAGGTGTGTTATAATCAATTAATCATAACCTATTAGCAGCTGATATATTTTGAGCTGATTTTTTATGTATGATGTTTAATTGTATCACTAGATTAGAAGGCAATCCTGTATGCTCAAACGTCAAAGGTGCGTACTGTTCAAAGAAGAGGAAGAACACCACGTCTACCGTGCTCATCTCAGTGATAGTTCCGGTGGTACTGGTATCCCTTCTAGTAGTGATGTGCATACTCTGGAAATTATGCTGGAAAGGTAAAAACAAAATTCAACGCTCTAAAATTTCCTATCATCACTGCAATAGGTGGTAGACATTAGACAGCAGCTTCGCACCTAATAAATGCATGTACAACACTACTTCTTAATTCTGCAGGGAAGTCAGGAGACAATGAGGATTATGATATGTATGAAGAGGAAACTCCCCTACATATTGATATCAGACGGTTCACGTACACAGAGCTGAAGCTCATAACAAATGACTTCCAATCAACCATTGGAAAAGGAGGTTTTGGTACGGTTTATCATGGCACACTAGAAAATGGTGATGAAGTTGCTGTTAAGGTGCTAATGGAGACATCAATAGCAGAGTCAACAGACTTCCTCCCTGAGGTATAGCAAGAAACTGACTAGGCCACATTATTACCTTCTTCAAGACAAAGTTAGGTCTGCAAAAAGACATATAAAACCATTTCCACAGTCCATATTCAATTAAATGATGCAACTGTCTTCAGCTCTAGGATGTTTGGTAACTAAATCTGTTATCGCAGGTGCAAACCTTGTCCAAAGTTCATCACAAGAATCTCGTGACTTTGCAAGGATATTGCCAAAACAGGAAGTGCCTAGCACTCGTTTATGACTTCATGCCCAGAGGAAATCTTCAGCAGCTTTTAAGAGGAGGTTTTTCCCATAACTTTTATTAATGTTTTTGTCAAGCATAGCCAACTTAGGCTTGCAGTTGATTATTATCAGTAACTTTTGTTTCGATGTAACAGATACCATCTGTACTTCAACTCAATAAAATCAAATTATTCAGTCAATCCTAAAATATGCACAGTCTAAAAACAAGTTGACCAATTCAGGGTTTTACTTCCTGCGAAACCAACAACTAAAGAGACCCAGATGCACGCAGCTTTCATTAAATAATCGGGAATCGCCTACTTTCCAAACTCTATCAACATAATGTGCTTTGCAGCATAACATAAAATTTGACATGACCTTAAATATAAAAAGTAAACTATAAAACCAAACTACCCTGGTTTTGACATTGTACTGCAATTAGGATTTTCATGCTAAACTGAATTCCATGTTAAAGGTGTAGTTTTTTTTTTCGAGAAAACGCAAAGAGCCTTGCGTTTCTTTGTATTGAAAAGAAGTGGGATTACAGCCTCCTAAGAGGCGATTACAGCCTCCTATGAATACATACCTTTCCATGTTAAAGGTGTAGCTGATTGTCTAAACTGTTACTGCCGCCAGTCAATATAGTTGAGTTGCTAGACCAAATTTACTCTGTATAGATACTGTACTAACAATTGAGGCCACCATAGCTACATTTTTAGAGCTGCATATTCTTAATGTCCTAGTCATGGCATGGTCATAAATACTCCCTCCGTACCTAAATATAAGTCTTTTAAGATATTTCACTAGGTGTCTACATATGGAGCAAAATGAATGAATCTATACTCTAAAATATGTCTATATACATTCATGTGTAGTTCATTAGTTGAACCTCTAGAAAGACTTATATTTAGGAACGGAGGGAGTATCAGGTAACTGATTAGGGCTGCCACAGTTACATTCTTAGTCATAACTCATAAGTCCTAAACATGGCATGATAAGTCACAAATTCTAAACATGTACATCTTTCAAAGCCAACAACAAACAAAATACTAGAGAGGTATGTATTCAAAGAATATGTCAATAGCTTGGCTCACTTGTTGACTTGATTTGTATATAAAAATGTTCCAAGAAAGAGAAGGAAGAGCAGTTACCTCTTGGAGATCAAAGTGCATGTATTAGTTAGACAAAAATACAGAAAATGGTATTTATGCTACCATGAACATACCAAATGGAACTCGCATTAATTTGGTATGTATTGATGCAGGAGGTGACTATAGCGTGAAATGGGAACAACGACTCCATATTGCACTTGATGCGGCACAAGGTCCGCACTTCAGTTGTGTGTTTACCTTTAGGCCATGTATGTATGTGTGTGTTTTCTTCTTTTCTAGGTCATGTATGTGTGTGTTGACAAAGTAGGGGTTTTAATAAACTACAGGACTGGAATATCTACATGAGTTATGCACCCCATCAATAGTGCACAGAGATGTGAAGACCCCCAACATCCTTCTGGACAAGAATCTGGTGGGGATAATATCTGATTTTGGGCTTTCGCGGGCTTTTAATGATGCTCACACGCACATATCTACTGCTGCTGCTGGCACTCTTGGGTGCATCGACCCCGAGTACCATGCAACTTTCCAACTGACTGTCAAGACAGACGTTTACAGCTTTGGCATTGTGCTCTTGGAGATCATCACCGGACAACCGCCAGTATTTATGGACCCTCAAACCGTCCACCTACCAAATTGGGTGCGGCAGAATATAGCTAAGGGCAGCATTCACGACATTGTAGACAAGAGGCTGCTGGATCAGTACGACGCCAGTTCCCTGCAGAGTGTGGTGGACCTTGCCATGAACTGCGTGGAAAACACAGCCATCAACAGGCCAACCATGACCGAGGTTGTTTCAAGGCTCAAAGTGTGGTTGCCAGCTGCTTCTGCGACCCCTCGACGAACCTACTCCATGGACAGTGAAATCCCAAGGCAGTTCAAGCTGATGATTTCAGGAGCAGGCAACGAGGGGAGCTCCTTCCAGTCTGGCTATACCAATGGGATGTCACAATCGAGCCTCTTTTCTGGGCGGTGAAAGGGAAACGCCTAGTTTGTTATTGTTGTACTCGCTTAGATAATGTTTGGTAATTTGCTTTACCGCATCGTCATTGATCGTCCGTAAACCGGAATTCAGTAATTGTATCATTTTCAGTCTATAACGAAATTCAGTAATTTCCTGGCAAATATATTTTTTCCCCAGTAATCGAAGCATTTTCAGTTTCTAATATTGCTCGATTACTGCCGGTAATGGTTTTCAGGCATGAATCTCCTTCCATTTTAGGAGGACGAGTGGTCTGCTTGCACATTGCCGCTTAAGAATTCAGCCTTTTATCCCCTCCCCCCATCTCTCTCGCTAGGCCGTGGATCCAAATCAAAGTATTTGATTGTTGTAGCAAATCATGCGAGCATCTTCGGAGTCTGTGGACTAACACAAGATTATATGCCATGGTACGCGAGTTGGCGCCTGGGGGCATGAGCTACGGAAGGGCAGAAATGCAATCACATGAGTAGATGACATACCTAACTCTCGGCCCTGTTCCTCGACTTGTCCGCGACTCCGCCTCCTCCCCGCTCGGCCTCCGCCTCCAAACCCGAGCTGTACAAGAGTTTGGGGGCAGCACAGCACTGCGGCAGAGCAAGCCTTTTCCCGACCGAGGCCATGGGGCGGCGGTTGTTTTTTTTTTTTTTTTTTTGAGCAACGGCGGCGGCGACCCCCGCCGTCGGCGAAGGGGGCGAGGCCTTGCGGGCCGGCTCAAGTGACAGCGTAGGCGTAAAAGGCCCATCTGACAGGCCCAGTCTCCAGTCGCCACCGAGACCCGACGAGACCGGGCGGCCGTGCGCTACGCCACATCCGGCGGTGGATCTGTCCACCTGTTGGTGATCGAAGTCTCAAGCTCCGCCACGTCTTGCCTATACACAGGGCCAGTTCTTTTCGTAGCTTCTAGAAGCTGAAATAAGCTGCCTCCTATCAAATTTATTCTAGAAACCCAATTAAATATATATTTTTAAGTCTATTAATTAAGTCTTGATTACTAGGCTTCTAAAAATATATTTTTAATTGGGTTTTTAGAATAAGCTGTCTGGGTAGGGGCAGCTTATTCTAGAAGCCCAAAAAAGCTATCAAAAGAACTGGTCCTTAATCTTTTGCAAGATAGAGAGCACTTTGTTTCTTTCTTTATTTACTTCGATTCGAAGGATGGGTATAGTCGTAGTAGGCCTATGATGTTAGTCCAACAAGATTACGCGGCTTAAACACTGAACTAAAACCACGTCATTTATTTCGAAACGGAGGGAGCATAAACCAAAACGTACCTGTCATCCTCTAGACAGCAAAGCATCAGCGGCACGCTGTTATTCCTTTCGATCACCATCATACACAGGGAGCTGTTCGATGTTATACAGCCATTTCCATTTCCATTTCCGGGAGCGTAGCATAGCTCCCAACACACACACACACACACACACTGATACATACAACAGCTCAGACGCCTTGCTCGGTCGGGGACCAGCGCACCACACACGCTAGGCACGTTCGATGGTTTCAACTTTCAACTAGAGGATTATGCATTTGTTGCCACTCTTTGCACCGGATGGCGATGCCCCTGCCGCGCTCTTCCTGGCCGGCGGCGCCCTCCTCTCCTCTACCCTCTTATCCCTTCTCCTGCACAAACAGGGTCACAAATGCATAAGAGAAGCTTCGTCCCTTTCCTTTTTCCTTTCATCTAAAGAATCTGCACAAGAGCTCATGTCCGTTCACCGAGGGCCGGGTGCAGCAAAAGGCCCGGGAGTAAAGATGCAAACCGAGAAAACGAATAATATATTTCTCTTATAAAATCCTAGTCTTGCCCTTTTTTTTGCAATGACGATCTTTCACTTTATACCAGACGAGCGCAAGATAATCAAATAGAAGCTACGCTCAGCATCTTGGAGCCGCCGGCCGAAAAGGGTCTGGATGGCATATGTTCTCCAACGATGGCCACCTCCCGCCCAGTTATTCCACCAGGAAAGCACGTCCACTGGCCATGTCGGCGTATGATATGCGTATATCTCAGCACGACTGCATCCATCGACCGAGACAATGGCGTCGCGTTCATCCATCTTCATCTTCTTCTAGCCAGCATAGGGACCGATTTCCAGAAGCCGCCACCGCTGCATTTGGCACGGCTCGTCGGGAATTGCAGGCTTGCAGCCACGTTACCTGCCGTCACATCGAGTTCCCGGGCGGAGACGACCGACCAGGCATCACATTCGTCCGTGACAACGGCCTACGCTGCAATTCTGTGGCACGCACGACTCGATGAAGGGTCTCTACAAACGTAGTAAGCAACAGAGAGGCTCCACGGCTGATTGCTACGCTAACGCAGTTCGAAAATTCCAACTCCGACTTCACGAGCGCGATGCGATCCGGTGGCGCAGGCTTTCCGTCCAGAAAGTACCAAATGAAAACGATGGAGCAACGAACGTATCGTGTGGTGGCAAAATCAGTGTAACTTTCAATCAACAACAAACCGAACGACAAACATGAACCAAGAAGCAACCCAACCAAGGAAATTAGGAAAACACCGAATCCAGCGAGTACAGGAGAAGTCCGTGGCCAAGACAAGAAGGAAAAAAATAATATCTGGCCCTTCTCCCCTCAGTGACTACACCTAGCCAACAAGTGTCAGTACCAGCAGCGCGCACGGTAATAAAGTAGAAATTGTTATGAAGTAGGAGTGCCAGACGGCTCGTTATTCGGCGGAAAATAGAAAGGGGTTATTTCAGAGGGTGGTGGTTGTTCCTCACTTGGCCATCATGACCTTGACGAACTCGTCGTAGTTGATCTGGCCGTCGCCGTCCACGTCCGCCTCCCGGACCATCTCCTCCACCTCCTCCTCCGACAGCTTCTCCCCGAGGTTGGTCATCACCTGGCGGAGCTCCGCCGCGGAGATGAAGCCGTTCTGGTCCTTGTCAAAGACACGGAACGCCTCCTTGAGCTCCTCCTCCGAGTCGGTGTCCTTCATCTTGCGGGCCATCAGGTTCAGGAACTCTGGGAAGTCAATGGTGCCGTTGCCGTCCGCATCCACCTCGTTGATCATGTCCTGCAGCTCCGCCTCGGTAGGGTTCTGGCCAAGGGAGCGCATCACGGTTCCAAGCTCCTTGGTGGTGATGCTACCTGAGAAATTACACCGGCTCATGGTAAGACAGACATAAGAGAGAATATGTGCAATGTGCTGTCAAGTATTAGTAAAACTTATAAATGTAGTGACCACAAATAGACAGAAGAAAGTGCAAAGATTTGGTCTAAACAAGTTGAAGAATTCATCTCATCAGGATAACCATTTTTATTCAGGGAACATAAACCCAACTAACACCTGAAAGTGCACTTTCAATGGTCACAGAACACCCAAGCTGGGTTAAGTGATCAAAAAATCTGGTTATTAAAAAAATCTCCCATTAGATAACACAATCAGTTACTCCCTCCGTTCCATAATATAAGTCTTTTTAGAGATTCCACTAGAGGACTACATACGGATGTATATAGATATACTTTAGAGTGTAGATTCACTCATTTTGCTCCGTATGTAGTCCCTTAGTGAAATCGCTTAAAAGACTTATATTTAGGAACGGAGGGAGTATAAAGCACAGCAACTTCATGCAGAAATAAAGAGGACATAAACATTACCTGACATAATAATAATAAATAGCATAAATTATCAATACTTTGGTTCAATAATATGCATAAAGCATTCAAAGGAATTTGGGCAATATTTTTAAATAGCTTATTTCTACATAAATGACAGATTCCAAACACAAATGGGATATATGGCAGGTGGCAGCAGATAAATTAGGATGCAGGTGTTTATTGTGTTCTCTTCTGTCCTTGCGTCTTTCACAGTACAGTGTGTCAATCAATAGAATGACAAGACTTATTTATGATGATGATGAACTTCTATTAATACCCATGTTAAGTCATCAGTATGGAAACTCATTCAGTTTATTTTCAAGTCAAATAGCAAAAGACAAACTATCTAACAATTTACATAGGGCATCACCCGGCATATAATTGAATTCAGGTACAGATATACGGAACATGCACTAGTAAAAATCCTACATCCTCCACTACAGGCAGCAGAAACACCAGTTCAACGTAAGCACAGATCTAATTAATGACATTTCACATCCAAACTACCTATAAAGAACTATTGTCAAACGATTGACAATTTGAAACAGTATATTCAGGAATGGGGGATTGAATAAACGACACGTCAAGGGTTTCAATTGAATTATTGAATGGTCCAACATTCTTCAAGTGTTCTATTATATTCTAAGCCAATATGGACCACCAACTCCGAGCAGACCTAGATTCTGCTCCATCACCACCTTTTTCTAACAATACTCGTCCATGGCCACTTTATTCTTAAGGGCCTCTTTGATTCGTAGGATTTTGAAAACGTAGGAATAGGAAAAGTATAGGGTTGGAGTGGCATGCCCACTTGAATCCTATAGGATTAGCAATGAGTGTTTGATGCCAAGGAAAAACAAAGGAATTGTAAAAAGAGGTTGGAGTGGATATTAGATTTCCTAAAAGGTCCATAGTGTAATCTCTAAAAGGTCTTATATTTAGGAACGGAGGGAGTACAAAATATTCTATAGGAAAAATTCCTATGAGATCCAATCCTACGAATCAAAGGCCCAACGTAGGAAAAATTCCTAAGGATTTCAATCCTCCAGAAATCCTATAGAATTCCTTTGAATCAAAGAGGCCGTAAGCCTTTTCCATATGTTTACTCTGACACAATAAGATTCCATAGAAAGTAACTAACAGAACAACCCACATTACACCCACGTTGTCGATGCTAAACTGAATGGCCAGGGGCTTAGAGCAGATATTTCTTGGCCCAAGACGTAACTAGATGCAGCAACACGTCAGGAATCTGATACGAATGAAATGGAAGCATGGTAAGCAAGCCAAGTGACAACACCTTCTTCAACCACCAGGCCACTACCTTGGAATACTGTTCTTTCAGAATTAATATGGTTCCCTGAAGATAAAAAAGGCTGTGATTACCAGGTCTGGTTCAACGACCAGCAGCATGTGGTCCTCCAAATAGCATTGATCCCAAAACTTATTTATTGTCCAATTCCGCAATTCAGTTCACAGCTACGTGCTCACATATTACGATATGGTATGATGACCGTCATCCAAACAGCAGAATGGTGCGCATATTTACCCCGTCCTTGTTCCTGAGATCATTTCACAAGACGCCCGAACACGACGCCGGGTGTCAAATCACCGGAAGCCTACAAGCACAAAACGCACACCGCAATGCATAAACTCCTCTCCCCGCAGACAAACTGCGCGCCTCTAACGAAAAACAGGCCCAGACCGCGGAGCGGATTGAAATCGCCACCGCGCAGGCGCCTCGATTGCCATAGGAAACAACGCCGAAACCACCAAATCGCCGCGCGCAAACAAAACCGCCACGGCCCCGGCAACGCCATCAGATCTAGGCGCGCATCGCACGACGCGGGACCAAACCGCGCCTGGCAGGGCGGGATCCGCGATCCCGGGCCGGATCGATCGGGACGGCGTCCGCGCGAGATCACGCCTCTAATGCGGAAGAGGGGAGGGGAGGGGGGCGGGAAATCGGTACCGTCGCCGTCCTTGTCGAAGAGGCTGAAGGCCTCCTTGAACTCGCCAATCTGCTCCTCGCTGAGCTGGTCCGCCATGGGGCAAAACGGAGGGAGGGGACGATGCAAATGTTATGCGAGCTGCGTTGATGGGGCGACGATGGCGTGGCGTGGGGGGGTCAGTGGGTGACTGGGTGCATCTGTGTCGCGGGGGGGCGAGGCTTTATAGAGGAAGAGGATCGCGTGGGGAACTAGGGATTTCCTGGTTCCAGTTTCCGGGCATCTGGTTCCCCTTCCCCTTTTCTCCTTTTCTTTTAAATTTTTTTTGCTACTCCCTCTGTTCCTAAATACAGTATAAGACTTTTAAGAGTTTCTGTAGAAAAACTACATACAGATGTATATAAACATACATTAGAGTGTAGATTCAATCATTTTGCTCCCTATGTAGTCCTCTAGTGGAATATTTAAAAAGACTTATATTTAAAAACGGAGGGAGTATTTTTATTTTATACTGTACTAGTTTAAGCTGTATTATTATTAATGGTTACTATATTGCTAGTATATTGCTTGAGAATATTTTCTTTATGGGTTGGTGTGGATGGTGTGAATGTGAAGCGGGCCTATCAGATGTGAGTATTCTGGAGCGCAAGATATCTTCCTCTGTATTTGATCTTTTTCTCTCCATTTCATTGGCTGGCTTGTCTATTCCTTCACTAGACTACAGCCGTACTGGGCCACCATCGTTTTGTGTTTTTCGGTAGTTATTATAGAATTTGTGTTGCATTCTTCGCACAAGTGACTTTGTGGTTCTTTGCTTTATAGACATATATATAATTGTTTTTTAAAAAGAAGGATTGAGGAGCGCCACATGTATAAATTCAAATAACCGCCCTATTACAAAATTTCTATAAACTCTCTACTGAATATAGAGAATATGAACTTTATACGAATTCTATCGGATAGGATTTTTACGGGGAAAAACCTATATTTCTGTGAAGGAATTCTTCCTATCCTTCGTAATTCATACTACAATAAACATTAACCCAAACTCAGTAGAAAAAAAATCCTATTATGTGGACCAAATGACATCTCTCTTCCTATGACATTTTATTTTCTATAATTTTTCTTTCCCTATGATTCTCCTACCCTATGAACCAAAAGAGGCCTAAATGGATTTTTTTATAGAAATCCTATCTTATAAAATTCCTACAGAATCCTCCAAACCAAAGGAGGGCTAAGTGAAAAATAGCACTGGGTCTGCCTGAGGACCATATGTTATTTATTTATTTTTGGATTAGGGGTTTGACGTACACATATTCTCATGCCGACACTTGTCGAGCTCGGCAATATCAGTATCTTTTTGGATGAAGTTGTATATCCCCTTTAAAATATCTCATCTCATCTTTGCTGCAAGTATTGTCGATGAAGATCACCACATGCCGTTGCAAATCCGTGGCACGTAAGAGCCGTGGGGGAAAAGAAATCCGACTTGTCGGTCGATGATGTTGATGGCTAACAATCGACAGGAGAAGCAGAGAGGTGTAAGCCAATGCCCAGGCGCAGGTCACACAAAGAGCTCGAAAGCACAACAGCGTGTCCTGGATACGCGGCCCCGTTTCACCAAGTGAAATGCAGTGAAGAATCAGGAATGACTTTGCAATCCGTCCATACAAATGGGTCATTTCCGAATTCTCAATTCGTCAATACAAGGAGGCATGAAATGACCTCTCTGCCAATTAGTACTACTCAATAGCACATAGCTCAGCATTTTGTCAATATAAAGAGGCATCTATGATCTGTCAGCTAACACAGCTCAGAGGCATATGCTACACACTACATACAGAGAAAGAAGATTTCCTGGAATATGGAAGCAAAGAAGGTACATCTGTTAAATGCGGTATATTTAACTTGAACAAAGGAGTACATGACCAGTGACTATATGCAAGAGAAAAGAAAAGAAAAAAGTAGTAGCAAGAATAACACCTTCCCACCAAAAAAGAAAAGGAAAAAAAAAACAGACAAAAGAACTAGGAAAGCCAACTGGAAGTGTCGCCTCAACTATACACAAGCATCTACCTTAAAATCTTCACCGAGGTGAATTCTAAAGGCTCGATGCTACTTTCGGTTTCTCCGCATCATATTGTATTAGCGTTTGAAATATTGTTCACAGTACCATAGGAGCAATTGTGGATGTCAGAGATCTTTCCAGACCTTGTAGTCAGTATTTGAACTGTTGGGATTTACTGGTGTGTCTTGGCATCCCAAGAAGAAGGTCGGTCGCACATCCATATTGATCAATGCGTGTGCAGTTGATCTTGCGCTTGCGACAATGGCTACCTCGTCAGCGGCAATTATGGCTTCTCCATATCCTTCATCTTTTACATCGGGATTTTCTAACTGTTGATCACGGAATAACAACCAATCAGCAATATAACACATGATTATCACGGACTGAATTAGTGAATGAAGAAGAGAATATCATTACCCTGAATTTTGTTTTTGCGCCCCAAATGACAAATGTTTCATTGCATGTATGGTGACGATGGTTGCCACGCAAACCACCTGGCTGGATCAGTCCTACATGTAGCGAAAGACAGACCAGCGCACCATCTGCCACAAATGAACATTATATAATTAATGTCCGGTCAAGATACCTGAAAAACAGCCTATGCTCTATTCACATCAGTCCTACCTAAGCTGTACCACAGAACTCCAGGCAATCACATCCAAGTAAATATATCATTCCAGAAATCCATTACAAAAGTGTGGAATCAATGTTTCTGTATTTATGACTCCTCATGTAAATATTGTTCCAGAAGGCTCGTGTGTAATCCGTGAAGAATTCATGCAAATCCATTACAAACAGCTAATAAGTGACAGTGATTGAAATTTCATTTGGGTGAAGAGAATTGGATGTGCTTTATAAAATGACAAGGTCCCACAAGTTGTAGACTAGCAGTCCATGCCTAATGTCGCCTCACGTGTAGAAGATCGGTAGAGATTTTCAGCATCTACACAAATCTTTTGAACACCATCAACAGAGAGTAGAGACACTCATGGATGACAGCATCTGAATAATACTATACTTTGAGCATGTCAACACAAATTTAGCAACAATTTGAACAAAACAAAGTTGCAACGGAACACAGGGATGAACAGCCTCAAGTTCAACATAGTAGCAACTGGACCATAGAACAAATTCATTCTGGCTACCAACCATACACTCACAAAAGTCTCAAGTTCAATACAGGTAACTATGTAAGAGGCGGGGAAATAGTAGTGGCACATGGAAAGTCCTCTTGTTTCCCAATACAATGGGCATCCATTGATGGAACCAACAAAGGTAAAATAAAGTAAAAAGAAGGGAAATATTTGTGTAGCAGAAAATTCGCCAACTTGGTTAGAAAGAATCAATCAGTTGCTACCCCCATATTGCAAATGTTCTCTTTTGCTACTTTTTTCTCCTTTCGGCCGTAAGGGTACATATCAGTACAATAATTGGGGAATTTGAGGGAAAAAACAAACAAATAGATGGAACTAACAATTCTGAATACATGTCTTGTTCATTGGTTGCTTGTCAAAGAAAGCCACCCATCTATCAGTCTAATATGTGTAGATGGAAAGCAAGTGGAACGATGTAACCACCAAAACATCTCACTGATCATGGTATTTGGGACATATGTTAAGTGATGAACTGACGAACACAGAGGTACTTGTATATATCGAACTCAAACAAACAATGCTGTCAACGGAAGTGGTACATGCCCAGCTCAACCCAGGCGCCTATACTGGTTGATATAGCAAACCCATCTTAACAATCTCCAACTAGGATTGCCACTTGGGTAACAAGATTATTTTGAAAGGTGCAAACCAAGTGGAGCTCCGAAAGGTGTCGACAGCATGTTTGTGCTGCACTTCCAGTTCCACCAGTGACACGTTCAGAATATCACTTTGTTCTTCGTCTCACTATAAACTAAAAACTGAGAAAGAGTTGGAGTATCTACTACAAATATGAACTAGGCAGGCCTGATTTCTGCAATTGATGACACGGTGTAATCTATTCTACATCATCCCTGCCACGTTCCAGCTCTTATATTAGAGCATCTCCAACAGACGCGCGAAAAGGGGCGCGCACACGGTAAACCGCCATTTTAGCGCGCGCGGGACGGAATGGCGCGCTCCAGCGGCGGCGGGGAAAACAGCGCGCGCGGTAACCGGTTGCGCGCGCGCGCGCGAAAAGGCGGCAGCTCGCGCGCCATTTTTGCCGCGCCGCTTCGCGCGCGCCTATTATAAAGCGCAGCTCTGCCGCTCCCTCGCGCCGCCACCGCTCCACTCTCTCTCTCTCCCCTCTGCCTCTCGCGCCACCGCCGCTCCAGCGCCCCGCCCCCGACGCGCCACCATGCCGCCGCGCCGCCGTTCTGCGTCCAGCTACCGCGGCGTCCACGAGCGCCCCAACGGCGGGTTCTACGCCGAGAAACGCTCCGGCGATCTCCGGCTTAGCCTCGGCACGTACGACACGGCGCACGAGGCCGCCCGTGCGTTCAACGCGGCGGCGTGGCGCATAGGCAGGCCGCGCCGCCAAATGAACTTCCAGGACGTCTACACGCTCCAGCAGGCGTTAGACGTCGCCCCGCCGCCTCGTGTAAACTCCGCACAAGACCGTGCGGAGCACACTGCGCGGCAGCGCCGCCTCCTCGTCGCCCAGGAGGACGAGCGGGTCATGGTGGAGTGGCGCCGGCGCCACCCGGAGGATGTCGCCTACGAGCAGGGTTATTGGGCAAGGCGCCGCGAGGAGGACACGCGCCGGCGTCGCGAGGAGCGATTGGACAGGCGTCGGCGGAAGGCATTGGCGAGTGCGCAGGCCGACCTTGTCAATGCAGGCGGGAGCTCCTTCTTCACTGAAGAAGACGAGAGTTGGTTCGACATCTGGCTGTCAACCTCTGACGACACCAACGACGATGATGATGGTGCAGATGATTGGAGCGACTGGGATTAGTTTTTATGTTTTCGAACTATCTAGCACCGAATTATCTATCTATGTTGTCGAACTACCTATCAAGTTGCAATCTATGTAAAATAACTTTGTATGCTTTTTATTTGAATGCAATCTATTTTAAAAATGGGTTGCGCGCGCTGCATTTTTTGACACTGCTGGAGCGGCGCGCGCGCTGCATTATAGCGCGGCTGCTGGAGCCTGCGTCTAACCCCGCGCTAAATCAGCCGAAGCGCGCGCGGCAAACGCATTTTTTGGGCGCGATGCGAAGCACGGCTGTTGGAGATGCTCTTAAAGCAACCTTTTGCAGCGAGCTAACAACACAGAACAGAACTGAAAACATAGAATTCGCGAGGCAAAGGGAGGATCTCACCTGGGAGGCCGGCGTCCCGGGCTGCGGCGACAGGGTCGAGTAGCCATCCGCGTTCGTCGGCGGCGATTGGGGTGGGATGGAGGGCGGCGGGGTAGCGGACGAGGTTGGCCTGAGGGTCGACGACGACGACGGGGCGCTGAAGGGAGGCGGAAGGGGTGGGTTGGTGGAAGTGGAGGGAGATCCAGGTGAGGAAGACGAAGAGGGAGAGCAGGAAGGGGAAGGACGCCGGCCGCTTGAGGAAGTGGAGGAGCGACGAGGGCAGCGAGGATGACGAGGGCGCGGCGGCGGCGGCTGCCAATGGCGGGGTCTGGGTGTTGATTTGCAGCGCGATGCTCCTCCTCGGGTTCGCCATGGACGGGCGGCGCGCAGGAAGGCGGTGAGCTGGCGGCGCCCCGAGTACCCGCCTACCGGCGGCGAGGGATCGGCGGCGGAGACTTTACCTTTTCTCCCGAGATGGAGCCGGCGAACTGTCACTGCCTCACGTGGGTTGCCATGTCATTTCGAAGGCGGATAGATAGCTGAAGATATTTCCACCCATTCGGCCCGGATCCAGCACATCTGGGCCATCCAACGCGAAACGGACGGCTCTCCATGGCCCCCCTTCCTATCGTTCTACGCTTATCCTCTTCCTCCTTCCAGCCCCCAACCCCAACCCCGCGAGAGAAACCCAGTGGCCACCTCCCACCATGGCACCGCCCGCCATGGCGTTCCAGGCGCTCGCCTTCTCGCCCCTCCCGCTCCACCTCCCCGCCACGCGGCGCCGGGTACGCGTGCTCGCCGTGGCCGCCGACCAGACCCCTCCGCCCCCGCAGGCCTCCCCCTCCGAGCCGGCCAACAGCCCGAGCCGGCTCCTCCGGGAGCTCGCGCAGCGGAAGAAGGCCGTCTCGCCCAAGAAGAAGCACCCGCCGCGGCGCTTCATCCTCAAGCCGCCGCTCGACGACGAGCGCCTCACCCAGCGGTTCCTCAACAGCCCGCAGCTGTCGCTCAAGTCGCTCCCGCTCCTCTCCTCCTGCCTCCCCTCCGCGCCGCTCTCCGCCGCCGACCGCACCTGGATGGACGAGTACCTCCTCGAGGCCAAGCAGGCGCTCGGCTACCCGCTCGCCCCCTCCGAGACGCTCGGCGAGGGCGACGACTGCCCCGCGCGCCACTTCGACGTCCTCCTCTACCTCGTCTTCCAGCACCTGGACCCCTCCTCCGAGCGCACGCGGACGCGCCACGTGCGGAACGGCCACTCCAGGCTGTGGTTTCTTGGCCAGTTCGTGCTGGAGCTCGCCTTCTGCGAGTTCTTCCTGCAGAGGTACCCCAGAGAGTCCCCTGGGCCGATGCGGGAGCGGGTGTTCGCGCTCATCGGGAAGAAGATGCTGCCCAAATGGATCAAGGCGGCGAGCCTGCATAATTTGGTGTTTCCTTATGACGATTTGGATAAGATGTTACGCAAGGACAGGGAACCGCCCACGAAGTAAGTCTTTGATTATTAACTGAAAACGTTCTATTTGAATTGTAGTGGAGGTATAATTTTGGTCTGGGATCATGCATTAGGATAATGCGAGCGATCAGTCACCATGTGTTCAGAGTTTATGAGTGAGATGGTCCATGGCACATTTGCAATTATCATAGTTTAACACCTTATAAATTCGGTAACGAAGATATCTGCCTACGAGTTTAACACCGAAATGTCAGCCTGTGGGTTAGATATCAATCAATGGGTTCTCCCTGTTGATCTAAAAAGATATCAATCAATGTTTTTCACATGATATTGATCTGAATTCTGTACTCGCTCTTCTGTGGTAGTTACTTTTTTTGGGAAATGTATGGATGATTTGGTGGAGTAGTGCTAGGAGAAATGTTGTAGGGGTACATTTAACTATGGTATCTTCTTGACATGTTCAACATATTCGGTAAACTTGCATGTGTTGGCATAAAATTAATGGTGAAAGTGAGTATTGTAGCTTATCTTTTGGTCACTCTTTAGTTCAGAGTCATATGTATCAATGTATGTTCTGTGGCTTTCTCAGTGATGTTGTCTACATTGTTACATCTTCTACAGCCTTGTTAACTGTCAAGTTGCCCCCACATAATCCACTTAGATGTTGTACTGATATACATTATTCCATCTCCTTTATGGTGTGCTGCTATGTGCTCCTTTTATGTGCGAACTAACTCGCCATGGGAAATTTCTTTCTATGAGAATATGGAGCACATAACCTAACTTTATACATTCATGATAACATTAACTCATGTGGAGAGTTTTCTCTTGATTGTTTGGTTTGTTAGAGCTATTTGTACTGTTAACTACTCCCTCCGTCCCATAATATAAGAGCGTTTTTGACACTAGTTTAGTGACAAAAACGCTCTTACATTATGGGACAGGGGGGGGGGGGGGGTAGCAATTTGGAATACATATACGTGTAAGACTGTCTTCATTAAACTTTATGTTTGTGCTTCAGGGCTGTGTTCTGGGCATTATTTGGAGCCATATATTTATGCTTTGGAATGCCTGAAGTCTATCGTGTTCTCTTTGAGGCATTTGGGATGGACCCTGAAGAAGAGAGCTGTCAGCCAAAACTGCGGCGTCAACTGGAAGATGTTGATTATGTTTCAGTGGAGTTTGAAAAGAGACAACTCGCATGGCAAGATGTTGCTGCCTACCGGGTATTGACCCTTCCTACCGTTTGTCCCAAATCTTCACCGTTGCTTCTTTCTTATCTAGTTAACTGTTGTGTGTACTGCAGCCACCAGCGGATGCTCTTTTTGCTCATCCTAGGCTTTTCCGAGCATGTGTGCCACCAGGCATGCATCGTTTCAGAGGAAACATTTGGGATTTTGATAATAGACCCAAAGTCATGAACATCCTAGGATATCCCTTGCCGGCGAATGATAAAATTCCAGAAATTACAGAAGCAAGGAATATAGAGCTTGGACTTGGCCTCCAGGTATTTTGACACTGCTAGTCTTTTCTCTCCTTATGATCTTCCTTTCTAATGTCTACTTATTTCTCTGCATGCAAAACATGTTTTGTGGTGCATTATTTGCTTGTCTTGTCAAACCCTGCTTCCTAGTTGCCCAGCAACTCAAACCGTTGATATATTTCTTTATCATCTGTACATGAATCAACATGATCTGTATTGGGTTTTTACTGCAGCTGTGCTTCATGCATCCCTCAAAGTATAAGTTTGAGCATCCGAGATTTTGTTTTGAGCGTCTGGAATATGTTGGTCAGAAGATTCAGGTATCTTGCCCTCTTATGGCGTTTTCAGCATCTGACCGCTCTCCATTACGTCAATAGTCATACTGAAGGTCTGAACTCCCTTATGATCAGGATCTAGTATTGGCAGAGAGGCTGCTCATGAAGCATCTCGACGCACCTGGCAGGTGGTTGTCAGAGAAGCATAGGAGGTTGTTGATGAACAAGTATTGCGGGCGGTACCTGCGGGACAAGCACCTTCACCACTACATTATATACGGGGAGACTGTACAGGACAGATTCGAACACAACCGCCGGCTAAGAAATCCTTCCACGACCGCCGTCCAGCAAGCGATACACGGGCTCTCATACTGCGTCTACGGCAAACCTGATGTGCGGCGCTTGATGTTCGAGGTATTTGACTTCGAACAGGTCCAGCCGAAAGCTGTATGAGGAGGATATGCTCCATGTCGGTTTGTGCTGAACTGATGACCGGCGAGAATGCCAGCGCTTGAAGGAAAAATGCAGGGTCGTCAAAATCCTAGCGCGGATCAGATCGCGCTGTTCCGAAGCCTGAGCCCAAAGCCGGACCGCGGATTAAAGCAAGCACTGCCCGTCCAGCCTCTTCTGGACCCCCACAGCTCTTGTAACCTGTTGTCTTGCGTGCTAGATAGGCAGATGTACTAGAGATGATGTAAAATCGAACGCCGTAGTTTTTCGAAGTTACAGTTTTGAGAGCTGACTGTAAATTCCAATTTGAGCAGAAACACAAACAGCTGCAGCAGCAGCCGCAGGAAGATATAGAGTTATCCGTGAGAAACATGCTTTGTAATGTTGTAGCCGAAAATGTGAATGCAACGTGTACTGCTCACGTGCAATGTCATCTGTCATATGGGTGCTTAAATTTATCATGTGGAACTTATTTGCTGCCAGATGTCCTTAATTGAGCTCTGGTTTTATCCATGTTCAGTCACCCATGGTCCATGGACATCATTATCAGAGAGCACCTTGAACCTTGAGTTCCTTGGAGTACAGCCTTGCGACCTACAGGAGTTGGATGAAATCTTTACGGAAGAAGTTTGGACTGCGATCAAAGAACTCCCTGCTGATCCTGCCCCAGGGCCGGATGGTTTCATTGGAGCATTCCACCATTGTGCGTGGTCTATCATTAAGCAGGACATCATGGCCGAGATGCTGAAGCTGTATGTTGAAGATGGCAGGGGATTCAGGAAGCTGAACCGAACACACATTGTTCTGATCCCCAAGAAGCCAGATGCTGAGGAGGTTGGGGACTATCGTCTGGTCAGTCTAACTCACAGTGTTGTGAAGCTGTTTGCCAAGGTGCTTGCGATCAGAGCCAGGAGGCGCATGCAAGAGGTAGTTGCGGCCAACCAATCAGCGTTCATCAAGAAGAGAAACCTGCACGACACCGATCAGTCTAACTCACAGTGTTGTGAAGTTGTTTGCCAAGGTGCTTGCGATCAGAACCAGGAGGCGCATGCAATGCAAGAGGTGGTTGCGGCCAACCAATCAACGTTCATCAAGAAGAGAAACCTGCACGACAACTTTCTATTTGTCAGATAGGTAGCCAGGAAGATCCATGGCCGCAGAGAAGCTGGGCTTTTTCTCAAGCTTGACATATCAAGGGCCTTCGACTCTCTTTCATGGCCCTTCATGTTCGAGGTTCTGAGAGCCAATGACTTTGGAAGGAAGTGGATCGGCTGGATCACCATCCTGCTGAAAATAGCTACCACTAAGGTTATTGTCAATAGAGCTCCTGGGAAGTCTTTCGACCATGCCTGTGGAACAAGGCAGGGAGACCCGATCTCCCCTCTGTTATTTGTGATTGCCATGGATGTGCTCACCTCGATCATGGCTAAAGCGGACGAGGAGAATGTAGTTAGCTCCTTCACTGGCATCCTATCGCTGCAAAGACTCTCCTGATACGCAGATGATGTCGCTCTGTTTGTTAGGCCCTCTGAATCTGACCTGAACTTTATGAGGAGTGCCCTACATGCTTTTGGGGAGGCATCCGGATTGAAGGTTAACTACACCAAGTCATTGGCCATTCTCATCCTCGGTGATGAACTTGACAAGGCACGAGTGGCTGCGATGTTACAATGTGACATTGGAGAATTTCCATGCAAGTATCTGGGAATCCAACTAGCACCAACTCATTGAAAGCGAATGGCAGCCGTTGCTTGACCGAGCTAAGAAGGTGGTACCGACCTGGCAGGAGGGACTTGTCACAACACCGGGGCATCTAATCCTCGTCAAAACTATCATGTCTGCTAGGCCAATTCATCACTTAATGGTCCTCAATGCCCCCATGTGGGTATACGAAGAGTTGAACAAATGGATGAGAGCTTTCTTTTGGAAGGCACGGGAAAGAGTAAATGGAGGACAGTGCCTAGTTGCTTGGAAGAATATCTGTCAGCCGATTAGTTGCGGTGGCCTTGGAGTGAAAGACTTGAAGCTCCAAGCTCTTGCTCTGCGAGTGGGGTGGGAATGGCTACGCAGATCAAACCCTCATAAACCTTGGCAAGGTATCCCCCTGATCGTGGACAAGGAGGCTAGATAGGTGTTTGACAGCCTGGTTAAGATCTCTGTTGGGGATGGCACGCAGACACTTTTCTGGCGAGATAGATGGATCCATGGATTCACTGTTGCTGAGATAGCCCCCATGGTGGTTTACCTTGTTGATCAACGTACCAGAAATAGGCGCACCATTCATCGGGCCTTGAGCGGCTGTGGTTGGGTCAGCGACGTGCATGGGGACCTCAATTCCTCTGCACACATTCAGCTCATCCACCTGCAGCAGGCGATCGCCGCGGTTCAACGAGAGCCCACCACCTCCGACGCCTTTGATTGGCCTAGCGATACATCCGGAACATACACTACCAGATCAGTATACCATAGACTCTGTCAAGGCGTCACAATAGACTCTGTCAAGGCGTGCAGCGGGTTCCTTTTGCTGGGCACCTCTGCAATGCAAAATCCATGTTTGGCTCGATGTGCAGCACAGAATCTGGACCTCTGATCGCCGCGCGAGACACGGGCTGCAAGACAGTCCTTCCGCATGCTACATATGTCTCCTAGACGAGGATAATGCGGAGCACATTCACATCGGATGCAGCTATGCAAGAGAAGTCTAGGATCGCTGCTTGACCTCCCTGAACATTAACGTGCGAAGACCGAAATCGCAAGACCACATTCTGGACTGGTGGCTTCAAGCCAGAGCGACCTTCTAGGGTGCCAACAAGAGAGGTTTTGACACTTTTGTTATTGCTGTGGCATGGTCGCTATGGAAACACAGGAATGCAAGGGTGTTCAACCGTGCGGAACAATTCAAAACTGCTATCCAACTGCATGATCAAATTCTGGAGGAAATACGCGAGTGGAAAGAGGCAGGGCTAGAAGTTGGTGTTCTAAATCATTTTGTCAGAGAGTAGGTTTAGCTTTTCTGGGTGTGGGTGTTGAGTTGTATTGCTTGTTGTGATGCCCGCATCATTAGCAAGTTTCTTGTAAATGTTCTCTCTCTTCTATAAAAATATGATACGCCATTGGCGTACTCTCGAAAAAAAAATCAGAGGCAATGTGGCAGTCTCTACAGTTTGATATTTGAGTGATGGCAAGTCAGTTTTATTTTATCTCGTTCACACAAGTGCTAGTTCTTCTTAGCGAGTTGGAAAAAATATATATATTAGAAACATGATTTGTAATGTTGTAGCCGAAAACGTGGTTGCAACGTGTACTGCTCACGTGCAATGTTATCTGTGATATGGGTGCATGAGTTTATATTGTGGAACTTGTTTGATGATTTAGTGATTTTACTCGTCTTCACTCTGCCCATTGACATGGCCCTGCTTGGATTCAATGTAAAAAAAATACGAGTGGATTAAATCTACAAGGGTATTTTTTGGCAACTTTGGGTTGTCCCTCCCCAGTACGTTGTCGGCTTTATATTCACGGATACTCATCCCCTCTTCAGCAGCAACGGCCACCAAGTCGCCACGCTAATCGGAAGATTGTGCCTGCCCAGGAAGAGCAGGCCCAACCTCCCCGACCTCTTCCACCTGCTGCCTCGAAGTCGATCCAGGCTGCGACCAAGGGTGGTGGTGGCTGCGAAAAATCAAGCACTAGCTCCCAACCCCACCCCACCATGCCTGCTACCCCTCTTGCACCTGCTACTCAAGCATTGGATCCCAGATATAAGGACATGACTTGCTTCAACTGTAGTTGGCTTGGACATTACATTGGTAACTGCATTGAACCCAAGAAGTGTTTCATCTGTTGGGGGGGGGGGCACAATGTGAACAATTGTGCGGCATGGGCTCGTCAACATCAGACATCCACGTACTTTGGTAGTGCGATTGCAGGTCTAGGATTCTACCATATTGACGTACATGTGGTTGCGGAATCAAATTGGATGAATTATAGGAATTGTGTTCTGCTTCATGTGGTGAGAGGGGAGGTTTCTACCTCTGAATTACTGATGCAACTGAATGGTGTCTTTTGCAAGAACAAGGAGTGGCCCCCGCAGATGAGAGAACTAGAAAGTAAGAAGTTCCTTCAGCGATTTCCCCGTGGAAGAATGTGGCAAATCTAATTGAGTTCCCTATGTTTGACTTGCCTATTGATGGAGTATCTGTGAAGGTGGTTGAATGGCAAGGTATGCTTGATCCTTTTAGAGAGCTGAGTGAAGCTTGGGTCCAGATTGAAGGAATTCCACCAAAATGGTGTGTCTGGAAGGTCTTTGCTCAGATTACCTCGTGCTTTGGTATATGTCGGTGAATACTCACAACATATGCCATAGGTAGGCTAAAGTCGGTGAGAACCGAAGGGACAAAGGTGGACGCTGGGAACGAGGTTGGTACACTCATGGGACGCACGATGTACCCAGGTTCAGGGCTCTGCATAGAGATAATACCCCTAATCCTGCCGGAGTGTTTGATGTATATGAACAGAGTACAATGTCGCTCCTGGAGCTGTGTTGGGAGGAGGAAGATGGGAGCAGCGGGCTCGTCTCTACCTCTCTCTGTGTGGTTGGTGAAGGTGTTCTGTTGTTCGGCTGGTGAATGATCGCCCCCGTGCATGGAGGGCGACCGGGGGGGTTTATAGACGAACCCGCCGGCCTACAATATGGATAAAGGGTACAATTGTGGGACCCGGCTGGCAGCCTCGCCGGCTGGCCAGGGGCCCACAAGGGTCTTGTCTTGTCGCTGGGGGGGGGGCGTCGGCTGCATGGTCTCGATTGCCTGTGGGACCCACCGGCTGGCCAATGAGGCTCTCGCATAAGGTTGACGCCGAGTACGCGCTGTACGTCAAGCGTCGCCCCGCGAAATTCTTCTTGGGCAGGTAGTACGACCGCCTCCACTGTTCCCCACGCCGAGTGCAGTAATGGAGTGGGAGTGTGACGGTCCAACACTATGCTAGGTGATGGATCAGAGCCGGGGTAGGTCAGCGGCGTGGCCGCCGACGCTCGTACCTGCCGGGCGCACCGATCCAGTACCTTTGCTGACGCGTAGCTACCTTTAATCGTGAGGTCCTATCCTGACCTACGATCTGATGTGACGTGTGATCTTCGGCCGGCTAGCCTGGTTGGCTAGCCGGCTTAAGTGCGGTCGCCTCCTCCCCAGTCCGGCTGGCGAGACCAGGCCGGCTCAAAAGAGAAGGTCGCCTTGACTCTAGCCGGCAGGGTTGCCTGTCCGGCCAGATGGATGGCCGCCTCGTCTTCTAGCCGGTAGGTGCTGCCTAGCCGGCCAGAAGACTTGGGCCTGGGGGATCTGCATATGTTCATGTCCATTGGGCCGGAAATGAAGGAACGGGCTTGATGAGCCTACCCCGGGGTTATCCCACCGATAGTAGTCCCCGAAGCTGGCGAGGCCTGCCACGTGCGGGCGGGCGGCCTCACCGGCTTGTTGACTTGTCTTGATATTTGGGTCGCTATTCTTGACGAAGGATGCCGGCTTCGAAACCGGGTGGCTTCGAAGCGACGCCTCGGTCTAGTCGTAACTTGCTCGGAGAACGCCACGTGCCAGGCCCCGCCTGGCGTAATGATGGCGATTACTGCTGACGGGACCGGGCCTGGGCCTTGGGTCCCGCCACGACGCCCCCTCGGCCTCCGCACGGGAGATCCTCTGCGGATTTACTCCGTGACGGTTGGGCTTAGGGAAGTGTTACCGCCCGTAATACACGGGGTTAACGAGGCCCGGTGCACACCGGATCCCCTCCCCACGACGATTCGTGGGGGTTTAAATGGGATGCGAGGGTTCCGAGGAGGCCATTCGCCCCCTCCCCCCTTCTTGCCCCGCATCCGCACTCTCTTCCTCCCTGCGCTATGAGAAGAAGAGCTCGCACCCTTCGTCTTCTTCGCCTTCGTTGTCGCGACATCGCCGACCACTTCAGGCTCCCGTCACCCGCAGCCATGGCCGGCGGTTCTTCCTCGAAGAAGTCCTTGGCGCAAAAGGCGTCCTCGCAGGGGGCCTGGTTGGGCAGCGACGTGGACGCGGCGGAACTGGGACGCGAAGACTCCCAAGCCGATTCCTGAGGTGGCGCTTATATGTGCCCACCTCGACATTTTGGAGAAGAGCGGCCTCCTCGGCCGCGACCTTCTCACCACCATGGTGGTCCGCCGGATTCTGCCCATGCAGAGGCGGCCGCATCTGGTCTGCCAGATGGGCGGCCGGCATGATCCATGCCGGCTATCCACTAAGAGGTTCACCCCCGGCGTTGTAGTGCGAAGGGTGAACCTGATCTCCATCGCCCACATGGATGAGAGCGGGGAATGGACGTGGGGGATGTCCCCGCTCAACAGGGCTCATCCGCCTCCGATGGTAGGTGGCCTCTTTCCTTCTCTGTTGTTTGTCTTGAAGCCGGTTGCGTTGCTGAGCCTTTGGTTGAATTATTTTCCGTAGCTGTTCAAGACCCTGCAGGGGTCCCTCCGTCCACCCGCTCCCGATGTGGAGGTGTCCGACACCTCGGAGATTGAGGACGAGGGCGTGATGGAATCCCGCTCAGACTCCTCCGTCGGCTCGGAGGATCCCCTGGAGTCGGAAGGGATAGAGCCGTCTGGTGAGTACGCACGGCCCGCTGTTGCAGACTGGACGGACGACGACGAGATAGCCTCATTCTGTTCTGGTGCAGCCTTCGAGGAGGACTCTGATGAGGTGGAGGAGGTCACCAGCCCGCCACTGACGCGCGGCCGGCGTCAAAGGGGCGGAGCGACCGCTGCTGACGAGGCAGCCTGGAAGAAGGGCAAGGGTGCCACAGCTTCCCGGCCGGCTTCTAAGCGGCCGGCGCCGGGTCCTCCAGCCGGACAGCGAGCAGGTGGCGTCAAGAGACGCCGCGGTGCTGGTCGGAGGCAGGTCCCTGTGGTAGCGGGGTAAGACTTCCTCCTCTTTTCCTTTGTCCATCTTGTGATGAGTTTTGTTCCTTAGGAGTTTTACTTGACACGGAGGCGGAGGATGCGGATGAAGACACCGCCTCCGCAGCCGAGCGGGATGGCTGGGCAGCAGCTGATGCTGCCCAGAGGGAGCTTGAGACGGAGTCCAAGCGCCGGTGGGACACGGCTGCGGGGAAGGCCCCCGTGGGCCAGCCTCGCCCCAGCGGGGTCGAGAGGCCGGTGGAGAAGCGTGTGAAGGCTAGACATGACCCATCCGCACATGCTCGTGCGGAGGAGCTAGCTAGCGAGGTCGCCTCTAGGCCAGCCCCAAGGGCCGAGGGGGGCCAACCATCAGAGCCGGAAGCCTCGACGCAGGTGGACCTGGAGACGGTCCCTGACTCTCCCAGGGCCGAGGCGGCACCTGACACGCCGGAGCTGGACCTAGCCGCGTAGGACAGGACCCCTGACGCCCCAGGGGCGACCATGGATGCGTCGGACGCGGCCCATCCGCCTCCTGCGGAGGAGGTAGCGCCGGCCGGGATGGCACCCGAGTCGGCTACCGAGCCGGCACCAGGAGCCGGTGCCATCGTCGTCCCCCCGCACGGCCCTGTTGTGCCAGGAGCCGAGGGCCGGGCTGGGAGCCGGCCCATGAGCACATGGCAGGCGGCGAACCTGGCCCGCCTGCGACTGCCCGCCGGCACCGTGCTTTCCGGCGTACCAGAGATGGTGACGATGTTCTCCAGTAGCCGGTCCAAGGTGGAGCAGTCGGTCCGCGTGGTATGCAGCGGCATGGAGCGCCTGGAGGCCCACACCTAGGTAGGTGTTGCCTTTTTGGCTTTTTGTACTTTTTTCTCTTCTTTTGGCGTTAGTGGGGGCGTGAGAGCCCACCCACTGGGTGTAGCCCCCGAGAATCGGGCGGGTCGATTGTCGACCGGTCCGAATCTCTTGGAGGCCCCTTTCCCTGCATAGTTTTCTTCAGTGGGGGCGCGCTAGCGCACCCACTGGGTGTAGCCCCTGAGAATCGGGCTGGTTAGGTCTTAACCAGGTCGAATCTTAATCCTATTCCCTTTTTCGCTCTTTTGGCAGGCGCTTTATGATGCTCAGGTACATGCATACAATGAGCTACGGACCCAGCACCTGGGGGCCGATAGCCGGATCGCCGAGCTTGAAGCCCGGCTGGGTGAGGCTGCCACGGAGCGTGACGCCCTGCGTAACGTCGGCGGCCGGCTCCAGGGGTAGCTGGACCTTCTTCAGGCGGAGAAGAAGGAGCTCGAGGCAGCCGGCCGGGTCGAGCTAGAGCGGCTACGTGCCACGTTGCAGGAGAAGGAGGCCTCCTACTCTGCCGACGTGGATCGCCTCGCGTCGCTTCACCTCAAGGAAATGGACCTCAAGGACGCCGCCTTGAGGGAGAAGGAGGAGGCCCTTGTCCAGAAGCAGACGCAGCTGGCCAAGGCTTTGGAGTCTGCGGCGACTCTCCACGAGGAAGTCGCCCGCCTTACTCATGCGAGTAAGGTGCGGGAGCGCGAGGTCCTCGAGGTCTCCCATGAGACCGGCGGCGCCTTCCATCGTGGGTCTCTCTTCCTTGTATTGTGTTTGGTCTTTTTGGCCGTCTCCTCTTTTTGCTGTGCTCACACGTCCGGGCTGTCGTCATTCCAGGTCTCTTCCCCGAGACCGAGATCGCGGCCGACACCGCCGTCGAGGTGTGCCGTGAGGAGCGTCGCGCGGCCGGGCAGGAGGTAGACACTACCTCCGACTGGAGTGTGGAGGAGATCGGGGTGGGCCTTCGGGCCCGCCTGCGCGCTCTGGGCGAGTCTGTGGCTCAGCTCCAGGTCGCAGGCTCGTCAATGGTGGCGGCCTTGTGGCCGGAGGGCGTGGAGCCGGCGTCCATGAGCCGGCTCGCCCGCTGGCTTGCAGCGGGTGGAGAGCGTCTGGATGCGTGGCGTGCCTCTGCTGCGCGGGCTCGGGCTTACATGGCCCTACGCTTGGCCAAGTCCTGGTATCAGAACCTGAACTTGGGCAAGCTGGCCGCCCAGCGCGACGGCTCGGAGGCGGAGCTGCAAGGCATGGAGGAGGAGCTTCGTGTGAGGGCTAGTGCTGTCGCCGAGTACGCAGCCTGGGACGACTTTGTTTTGGAGCGGGGTGAAGATGGCGGTGTGATCGCTGAAGATCTGCACGGCCTTCAGCCCTATGATGCCGACGACAGCTCCGACGAAGCGGTCCGGGCTACGGAATCTGCTGCCGCCTCCAGCGGTGCGGCGTATGCCGACTCCGGTGTGGATGGAGCCGGGAGCCCTCGCGAGGAAGACGGCGCAACCGCCTCGGGAGCAGCCGGAGATGGTGATGCTACCACATCGGGAGCAGCGGCCGGGGCGACTGATGAGGCCGCAGCCCCGTAGCCGGTGTCCTTTTGTGTTTTGTTCTACCCCCAAAGGGATGTAATGAACGTGGGCCGTGGGCCAATGCTTTTGTGAATGTATATATTCAGCATTATATTCGTATGCCAAGCGTGTTGTCTTATGACCTTGTCTTTTGATTCCTGGTTGACTCCTTTTTTCGAAGCCATCAAGGCTTAAAGAACAAGACATAAGCCAATCAGAGGCCGACTTGAATGAGATCGTATATATAATCGAGCCGGCCTAAGCCGGCAACCCTTTGTAGCCGAACTTTGCATGTATCTGACCTGACCTGGCGTGACCTCGCAGACCAGGCGGCCGGAGCCAGCCCGCAGGCTCGTACGAGGTGACCAGGGATTAGCCGGTTACACTATGTGTTCATTTACAATAGGGAAGGCATCCGAGCGGCTAGCGAGCCCCCGAGCTTGTTAAAGCCAGCAAGGGGCGTGCGCTGCGTAGTCTCCGAGCTTGATTAAGCCAGCAAGAGGTGTACGCGGTGTAGCCCCCGAGCTTATTGAAGCGAGTCAGAGGGCTTACACTGAGTGAAAACTCTCAATAAAAAGAAACATGAAGCATGCTCTTTTTATTGCATTTGTTGTTCCCTGAAGAGGGAGAAAGATACATGTGCATGCTCTTTCCTTTGCTTGCCTTTTTCCTGTTAGCAATAGAACGGGCGAAGCAACGTCGCGTTCCATGGACATTCCGTCTCTTGGCCGGAGTCATCCCTCTTGCGCTTCCTTGGCTTTTGGGTGTCGATCAGGTAGTAAGCATTGTTGTGCAGCGCCCTACTGATGATGAAGGGTCCCTCCCATGGGGATGAGAGCTTGTGCTGGCCGGCAGCACGCTGGATTCTTCTGAGGACCAAGTCTCCCTCCCTGAAAGAGAGAGGCTTGATCTTTTTGCTGTGGTAGTATCTCAGCTTCTGTTGATAGATGGCCGTCCGGCTCAAGGTCAAGTCCCTCGCTTCTTCAAGGAGATCCACACCGTCTTCTCTGGCCTCCTTCGCCTCCGTTTCTGTGTATATGGTGACCCGAGGCGAGTCGAACTCGATATCCGTGGGAATGATAGCCTCAGACCCATATACCAGAAAGAATGGAGTGAAGCCGGTCGACCGGTTGGGCGTGGTGCGGAGGCTCCATAGCACAGCCGGCAGTTCTTCAATCCAGCAGCCGGCTGACCTGACTAGTGGTGCCACCAGCCTTGGCTTGATGCCGGCCAGAATCAGGCCATTGGCCCTCTGTGCTTGGCCGTTCGACTGAGGGTGTGCCACTGAAGCCAAGTCGAGCCGGATGCCTACCTTGGAACAGTAGAGCGCTAGGGCGCCCTTGGCGAAGTTGGTGCCATTGTCTGTGATGATGCTGTGGGGAACGCCATATCGGACAGAGATGTCTGTGATGAACCTGACAGCCGTGGGGCCATCAAGTTTTTTGATAGGTCTGGCTTCGATCCACTTGGTGAATTTGTCGACGGCCACCAAAAGATGTGTCATCCCTCCGCGAGCCGTCTTAAAGGGCCCTACCATGTCCAGTCCCCAAACGGCGAATGGCCATGACAGGGGAATGGTTTTGGGCCGAAGGCGGCATGTGGCTCTGCACGCTGAAGCGCTGGCAGCCTTTGCGCTTGTCAACCAGATCCACGGCCTCCTCGAGGGCCGTGGCCCAGTAGAATCCATGACAGAATGCTTTGGCCACCAGGGTTCTGGAGGCGGCGTGATGCCCACACACCCCCTGGTGGATGTCTCTGAGGATCTCCTGCCCTTTTTCTGATTCGATGCAGCGTTGGAACATGCCGGTCACGCTGCGTCGTACCAGTTTGCGATTGATGATGGCATAGGCGGCGGATCTGCGCTGGATCTGTCTCGCCTCCGCCTCGTTCTGAGGAAGTTCGCCGCAAAGAAGGAAGGCCAGAATAGCTTGAGACCATGATGGGGCCGACACAAGGGTTGCCTCCGCTTCGTCTTGACTGTTAGGGGCTTCTGCAGCCCCGAGCTTGATGGTGTCTCTGGTGCTGTCACTGCAGCCGGCTCACCGTCTACCTCCATGACGTCGACCCACTGGGAGGATTCGAGTCCGGGCAGGGCCGGGGTTGTTGTTGTAGCCGGCGCCGCCATTGGAGTCGGTGGGACCAATGGAGCCGGTATAGGAACTGTAGTCGACGTTGTTGGTGGAGCCGACGGCGCTTGCACCGTGGATTCGGTCGATGCCGCATTTGGAGTTGGCGCCATCAGCGCAGCCGGCATGGGGTCCGCAGCCGGCGTAACTGACGGAGCCGGCGGCGCTTGCATCGTAGAGTCGGCCGATACAAAGATCGATGTCGACTCGGGAGATGGCTTGATAGACGGCTTATGTAGTTGCTCGAGGAAGACACCGGCTGGAATGGCCTGTCTCGTGGAGCCGATCTTCGCCAGTGTATCGGCCGCCTCATTTTCCGCCGTGGGAATGTGGTGAAACTCACAGCCCTTGAAAGGACCGCTGAGCTGCTGGATGAGGAAGCGGTAGCTCGCCATGTTGGCGTCCCTGGCGTCCCATTAGCCAGAGACCTGCTGCACCACTAAGTCTGAATCGCCGAAGCATATGAGCCGCCGGATGCCGATCTCCTTGGAAGCCGGAGGCCATGAGCTAGTGCTTCGTACTCGACGACGTTGTTGGAGGCGGCGAAATGGATCTGGAGAGCGTACTTGAGCTGGTCCCCTTTCAGAGATGTCAAGACGATGCCGGCTCCCAGTCCTGTCCGCATCTTCGAGCCGTTGAAGTGCATTCGCCAATGCGTAGAGTCTGGAGGCGGTGGCTCAAACTGGGTCTCGGCCCAGTCAACTAAGAAGTCGGCCACCATCTGCGATTTGATGGTGGTGCGAGGCTCGTACCGAATATCATGATCCGCCATGGCGATGGACCATTTGGCAATTCTGCCCGTGGCATCATGGTTGCCCATGATCTCTGAAAGCGGAGCAGTGCTCACCACAGTGATGGCATGCTCTTGGAAGTATTTCTTCAATTTCTTTGCAGCAAGGTAAACACCATAACACATTTTTTGATGATGTGGATAGTTCTTCTTAGAGGCGGACAAGACCTTGCTAAGGTAGTAGACAGGGCGCTGCAATGGCACGGCCTTGCCTTCCTCTTTGCGCTGAACTACCAACACTACGCTAACCACACGAGTGGTCGCCGTGATGTATATGAGTATGGGTTCCCTTTCAGACGGGGCTGCCAAGATCGGCAGGCTCGAGATTACCCGCTTGAGGTCGCGGAAGGCTTCGTCCGCCTGGTCGTTCCACTCGAACTTTGTCGTCTTCTTCATGAGCTCGTAGAGTGGAAGGGCCTTCTCGCCAAGCCGGCTGACGAACCGGCTGAGGGACGCCAAGCAGCCGGCGAACTTTTGGATGTCGAGGATCCGGGCCGGCCGCACCATCCGCTCGATGGTGCTGATCTTCTCAGGGTTCGCTTCGATGCCGCGGGCGGATATGAAGAACCCCAAGAGTTTGCCGCGTGGGACCCCGAAGACGCACTTCTCAGGGTTGAGCCGGATCTTGTACTCGCGCAGATTGGCGAACGTCTCCCGTAGGTCATCGAGGAGGCTGAAGTGCTGCTTCGTCTTGACGACAATGTCATCCACATAGACGTGGATGTTTCTGCCAATCTGTGGTAGTAGGCACTGCTGCATGCAGCGTTGGAATGTCGCACCTGCGTTCTTCAGACCGAACGTCATGGTGGTGTAGCAGTAGGCCCCGAAGGGCGTGATGAAGGAGGTCTTCAGGCGATCAGCTGGATCCAGCTTGATTTTATGGTAGCCTGAATAAGCATCCAGAAACGACAGCAGTTTGCAGCCTGCAGTGGAGTCGATCACTTGATCTATCCTAGGCAACGCGAAAGGGTCTTTCGGACAGGCCTTATTCAGGCTAGTGTAGTCGATACACATTCGCCACGTGTTGTTCGTCTTCAGCACCAGGACTGGGTTAGCTAGCCAGTCCGGGTAGAAAACCTCCATGATGAAGCGGCTGCAAGGAGCCGGGTGATTTCTTCTCCGATCGTGCGTCGCTTCCCCTCGGCTAAGCGGCACAGGGGTTGTTTCACCGGCTTCGCATCCGGTCGCACGTGAAGTTTGTGTTCGGCATACTTCCTCGGAACACCCGGCATGTCCTTGGGGGACCATGCGAAGATGTCCCGATTCTCATGGAGGAAGTCGACAAGCTGGCCTTCCTATTTGGGGCTGAGGCCAGCCCCGATGGTGACGCATTGCTTCGGGTTGGCAAGGTCGAGTGGGACCTGCTTGGTCTCTTTAGCCGGCTTGAAAGAGCCCTCGCCGACCGATTGGGACGGAGGAGAAGGAATCGTCGGCTGCTCGATAGCCTGGGCCACGAGCCGGTCGATCTGCCGCTTCTCCTGAGCAATCACCAAGGCGTCGGCGAGGCGACTCCTATCTTGGGCACTGATGGGGTTATAGTCCTAGGGTAGGGTCATAGGCCTGCCCTATAAGTCCTACCCAAGGACTACCCTTCATAAGGGATAAGGCCCTTAGTCAGTTCCGACTGAATTAAGGACTTCCCATCATCCAGTCGGTGACGAATCCTCCATCACCCAGTCGGAGATGAGCATTCGGAGTCTATCAAACTAACCGACTGGATTCCACTCTGTGCATCGTAACCCCCCTGGAGGGAAACGGTCATACGTTTCCATGTGCCTTTATTAGCATTTAAGACGTACGTTACCTGTAACGTAGGCATTTATTCGCCACTACTCCACCCCTATGCACCGAACCGTTGTGAAGGGCAACGCACTCTATATAAGCCACCCTTCCCCACTGGTGCAGGGGTTAGCAATTCACTGTAATCCATATTCCACTCGACAACAAGCTCCAAAGAGCACTGAGACGTAGGGCTATTACCTCCACCGTAGAGGGGCCTGAACTCATACAACCTCGCCGTAGCTAAGGCTCTGCCCATCCTTTCGTACCCTACACATCTACTATCAGGCTTATACCCACGATAGTTGGCGCCCACCGTGGGGGAGGCGTCTAAGCGACTTCCGGCGAGTTTGCGACTACATCTTTTCGTCATGTCGTCCGGTGGAGATTTGAGCATGGGTCACGAGATCCTTTTCAGCGCTCTCTCCTTCATCGTCGACGATTCGACATGGCTTCGGGATGCCCCTCTCGACGTCGAGGCGCTCCCCCGTCGCGGGGCTACGCACTTCCATGCCGGCGCCCGCGACATTCTTCTTCTCTAGCAGTCGGCTTCGGTGTCGACCTACACCACCATCGCGCGCCGCAACAAGCGGTCCCGCCGTCCGCGGCTCCAGCGTTGGGTGCAACACGCCCAGGCGCGCCAGAACGCGTCTTCACAAGTGGCGGTCCTAGAGTCGGTTGTGGTTGCCCCGCCGTCCCAGCGCTCGGACTCGGTTCCGACTGAGTTTCCTTCCGAGTACTTGGGTCGCGGGCCTGCAGCAGAAGTGCACATGACCAACTCCCATGAAAGTCTCCGCCAAACTGGCCGGAACGAGCACGATATCGGCAAAATATCCGGCGCTCTCCGTCCGCCCCGCCGTTCTGCCAGTCGGCACACTCGGCGGAGCAACGTGGAGGTGTTCCGCACACCCATCCTCAACCTGGCTGCCGCCGCCAAGATAGCCGATTCCCTCCAGCCGACCGATTCGGAGGCTGGCAGGGGGATCGAGCAAATCCGCGCCCTGCTGCACACGGCGCAGCAGCAAAATTCGGCGGTCTCCTAGTCGCACAACAGGATCCACAATAGTTCTGTTCATGTGAACACGCATCGGTCAGTTCACAGCCCCGGTTCTCATCAGCGACATAGGGGAGGCAGTCGTTCCATAAATCCCGAAGATCGTCGCCGTTCACGCACCCCTTCGCGGGGTGGGCCTTATGGGCCCCGACATCATAATGATCAGCGTTTAGTCGGTGACACTTACGATCCAAGACTCGACGCGAGAGGGCATATCGCCCAGCGGAGGGTCGACACGGGCCGGGTGTTGGGGAACGTCGCATGGGAAAAAAAATTCCTACGCGCACGAAGACCTGTCATGGTGATGTTCATCTACGAGAGGGGATTTCGGATCTACATACCCTTGTAGATCGCACAGCAGAAGCGTTAGTGAACGCGGTTGATGTAGTGGAACGTCCTCACGTCCCTCGATCCGCCCCGCGAACCGTCCCGCGATCCGTCCCACGATCTAGTGCCGAACGGACGGCACCTCCGCGTTCAGCACACATACAGCTCGACGATGATCTCGGCCTTCTTGATCCAGCAAGAGAGACGGAGAGGTAGATGAGTTCTCCGGCAGCGTGACGGCGCTCCGGAGGTTGGTGGTGATCTAATCTCAGCAGGGCTCCGCCCGAGCTCCGCAGAAACGCGATCTAGAGGTAAAACCGTGGAGGTATGTGGTCGGGCTGCCGCGGCAAAGTTGTCTCAAATCAGCCCTAAAACCTCCGTATATATAGGTGGGAGAGGGGGGACCTTGCCTTGAGGCTCAAGGAGCCCCAAGGGGGTCGGCCGAGCCAAGGGGGGGAAGTCCTCCCCTTCCAAACCGAATCCAACTAGGTTTGGAAGGTGGAGTCCTTCTCTCTTTTCCCACCTCCCTTTTTTTCTTTTCTCTTTGATTTCTTATCCTTTGGCGCATAGGGCCTTCTTGGGCTGTCCTACCAGCCCACTAAGGGCTGGTGTGCCACCCCCAAGGCCTATGGGCTTCCCCGGGGTGGATTGCCCCCCCCCCCCGGTGAACACCCGGAACACATTCGTCATTCCCGGTACATTCCCAGTAACTCTGAAAACCTTCCGGTAATCAAATGAGGTCATCCTATATATCAATCTTCGTTTACGGACCATTCCGGAAACCCTCGTGACGTCCGTGATCTCATCCGGGACTCCGAACAACATTCGGTAACCAACCATATAACTCAAATACACATAAAACAACGTCGAACCTTAAGTGTGCAGACCCTACGGGTTCGAGAACTATGTAGACATGACCCGAGTGACTCCTCGGTCAATATCCAATAGCGGGACCTGTATGCCCATATTGGATCCCACATATTCTACGAAGATCTTATCGTTTGAACCTCAGTGTCAAGGATTCATATAATCCCGTATGTTATTCCCTTTGTCCTTCGGTATGTTACTTGCCCGAGATTCGATCGTCAGTATCCGCATACCTATTTCAATCTCGTTTACCAGCAAGTCTCTTTACTCGTTCCGTAATACAAGATCCCGCAACTTACACTAAGTCACTTTGCTTTCAAGGCTTGTGTGTGATGTTGTATTACCGAGTGGGCCCCGAGATACCTCTCCGTCACACGGAGTGACAAATCCCAGTCTCGATCCATACTAACTCAACAAACACCTTCGGATATACCTGTAGAGCATCTTTATAGTCACCCAGTTACGTTGCGACGTTAGATACACACAAAGCATTCCTCCGGTGTCAGTGAGTTATATGATCTCATGGTCATAGGAACAAATACTTGACACGCAGAAAACAGTAGCAACAAAATGACATGATCAGCATGCTACGTCTATTAGTTTGGGTCTAGTCCATCACGTGATTCTCCTAATGACGTGATCCAGTTATCAAGCAACAACACCTTGTTCAAAATCAGAAGACCCTGACTATCTTTGATCAACTGGCTAGCCAACTAGAGGCTTGCTAGGGACAGTGTTTTGTCTATGTATCCACACATGTATATAAATCTTCATTCAATACAATTATAGCATGGATAATAAACGATTATCTTGATACTGGAAGTATAATAATAACTATATTTATTATTGCCTCTAGGGCATAATTCCAACAGGTTCCCACTTGCACTAGAGTCAATAATCTAGCCCTCACATCATCATGCGAATTACATTGTAATAAACCTAACACCCATACAGTTCTGGTGTTGATCATGCTTTGCCCGTGGAAGAGGTTTAGTCAGCGGGTCTGCTACATTCAGATCCATGTGCACTTTGCATATATTTACGTCCTCCCCTTCGACGTAGTCGCGGATGAGGTTGAAGCGTCGTTTGATGTGTCTGGTCTTCTTGTGAAACAGTGGTTCCTTTGCTAAGGCAATGGCACCCGTGTTGTCACAGAACAAGGTTATTGGATTCAGTGCGCTTGGCACCATTCCAAGATCCGTCATGAACTGCTTCATCCAGACACCCTCCTTAGCCGCCTCCGAGGCAACCATGTACTCTGCTTCACATGTAGAATCTGGTACGACGCTTTGCTTGGAACTGCACCAGCTTACCGCACCCCCATTAAGAATAAATACGTATCCGGTCTGTGACTTAGAGTCGTCCGGATCTGTGTCAAAGCTTGCATCGACGTAACCTTTTACGGCGAGCTCTTCGTCACCTCCATACACGAGAAACATCTCCTTAGTCCTTTTCAGGTACTTCAGGATATTCTTGACCGCCGTCCAGTGATCCACTCCCGGATTACTCTGGAACCTGCTTGCCATACTTATGGCCAGGCTAACGTCCGGTCTAGTGCACAACATTGCATACATGATAGAACCTATGGCTGAAGCATAGGGGACGGTGCTCATATGCTCTCTACCCTCATCAGTTGCTGGGCACTGAGTCTTACTCAATCTCGTACCTTGTAAAACTGGCAAGAACCCTTTCTTGGACTGTTCCATTTTGAACCTCTTCAAAACTTTATCAAGGTATGTGCTTTGTGAAAGTCCTATCAGGCGTTTTGATCTATCCCTGTAGATCTTAATGCCTAGAATGTAAGCAGCTTCTCCTAGGTCCTTCATAGAGAAACTTTTATTCAAGTAATCCTTTATGCTCTTCAAAAACTCTACGTTGTTTCCAATCAGCAATATGTCATCCACGTATAATATTAGAAACGCCACAGAGCTCCCACTCACTTTCTTGTAAATACAAGATTCTCCAACCACTTGTATAAACCCAAATGCTTTGATCACCTCATCAAAGCGTTTGTTCCAACTCCGAGATGCTTGCACCAGTCCATAAATGGATCGCTGGAGCTTGCACACCTTGTCAACATTCTTAAGATCGACAAAACCTTCGGATTGCATCATATACAACTCTTCCTTAAGGAAACCATTAAGGAACGCCGTTTTGACATCCATCTGCCAGATTTCATAATCGAAAAATGCAGCTATTGCTAACATGATTCTGACGGACTTAAGCATCGCTACGGGTGAGAATGTCTCATCGTAGTCAACTCCTTGAACTTGTGAAAAACCCTTTGCCACAAGTCGAGCTTTATAAACGGTCACATTGTCGTCAGCGTCCGTCCTCTTCTTAAAGATCCATTTGTTCTGAATAGCCTTGCGGCCCTCAGGTAGTACTTCCAAAGTCCACACTTTGTTTTCATACATGGATCCTATCTCGGACTTCATGGCCTCTAGCCATTTGTTGGAATCTGGGCCCACCATTGCTTCTTCATAATTTGCACGTCCATTGTTGTCTAACAACATGATTGACAAAACGGGATTACCGTACCACTCTGGAGCAGCACGTGGTCTCGTCGACCTGCGTGGTTCGACAGGAACTTGAACCGGAGTTTCATGATCATCATCATTAACTTCCTCCTCAACCGGCGTCGCAACGACAGAGGTTTCCCCTTGCCCTGCGCCACCATCTAGAGGGATGAGAGGTTCGACAACCTCATCAAGTTCTATCTTCCTCCCACTCAATTCTCTCGAGAGAAACTCCTTCTCAAGAAAAGCTCCGTTTTTAGCAACAAACACTTTGCCCTCGGATTTGAGATAGAAGGTGTACCCAACTGTCTCTTTTGGGTAACCTATGAAGATGCACTTTTCCGCTTTGGGTTCCAGCTTTTCAGGCTGAAGCTTTTTAACATAAGCATCACATCCCCAAACTTTAAGAAACGACAACTTTGGCCTTTTGCCATACCACAGTTCGTATGGTGTCTTCTCAACGGATTTTGATGGTGCCCTATTTAAAGTGAATGCAGCTGTGTCTAATGCATAACCCCAAAACGATAACGGCAAATCGGTAAGAGACATCATAGATCGCACCATCTCTAATAAAGTACGATTACGACGTTCGCACACACCATTACGCTGTGGTGTTCCAGGCGGTGTCAACTGTGAAACAATTCCACATTGTCTTAAGTGAGCACCAAACTCGAAACTCAGATATTCACCCCCATGATCAGACCGTAGGAACTTGATCTTCTTGTTACGATGATTTTCAACTTCACTCCGAAATTGCTTGAACTTTTCAAATGTTTCAGACCTGTGCTTCATTAAGTAGACATAACCATATCTACTCAAATCGTCAGTGAAGGTGAGAAAATAACGATATCCGCCGCGTGCCTCTACGCTCATCGGACCGCACACATCGGTATGTATGATTTCCAACAAGTCACTTGCACGCTCCATTGTTCCGGAGAACGGAGTCTTAGTCATCTTGCCCATGAGGCATGGTTCGCACGTGTCAAGTGAATCAAAATCAAGTGACTCCAAAAGTCCATCAGCATGGAGTTTCTTCATGCGCTTTACACCAATATGACCTAAGCGGCAGTGCCACAAAAATATGGCGCTATCATTGTTAACTCTAACTCTTTTGGTCTCAGTGTTATGTATATGCGTATCGCTATCAAGATTCAATATGAACAATCCTCTCACATTAGGTGCATGACCATAAAAGATGTTACTCATAGAAATAGAACAACCATTATTCTCTGACTTAAAAGAGTAACCGTCTCGCAATAAACAAGATCCAGATATAATGTTCATGCTCAACGCACGCACTAAATAACAATGATTTAAGTTCATCACTAATCCTGATGGTAACTGAAGTGAAACTGTGCCGACGGCGATTGCATCAACTTTGGAACCATTTCCTACGCGCATCGTCACTTCATCCTTCGCCAGCCTTCGTCTATTCCGCAGTTCCCGTTTCGAGTTGCAAATATGAGCAACAGAACCGGTATCGAATACCCAGGCACTACTACGAGAGCCGGTTAAGTACACATCAATAACATGTATATCAAATATACCTGATTTTTCTTTGGCCGCCTTCTTATCTGCCAGATACTTGGGGCAATTGCGCTTCCAGTGACCCATACCCTTGCAATAGTAACACTCCGTTTCAGACTTAGGTCCAGCTTTGGGTTTCTTCGTCGGATTGGCAACAGGCTTGCCGCTCTTCTTTGAATTACCCTTCTTGCCTTTGCCGTTTCTCTTGAAACTAGTGGTCTTATTCACCATCAACACTTGATGCTCTTTACGGAGTTCAGACTCTGCGACTTTCAGCATCGCAAACAACTCGCCGGGTGACTTGTTCATCCCTTGCATGTTGTAGTTCAACACAAAGCCCTTATAGCTTGGCGGCAGTGATTGAAGGATTCTGTCAGTGATAGCCTCTTGCGGGAGTTCAATCCCCAGCTCAGCTAGACGGTTTGAGTACCCAGACATTTTGAGCACATGTTCACTGACAGACGAATTTTCCTCCATCTTGCAAGCATAGAATTTATCGGAGGTCTCATACCTCTCGATCCGGGCGTTCTTCTGAAAGATGAACTTCAACTCCTGGAACATCTCATATGCTCCATGACGCTCAAAGCGATGTTGAAGTCCTGGTTCTAAGCCATACAAGACTGCACATTGAACTACTGAGTAGTCCTCCTTATGTGTTAACCAAGCGTTCTTAACATCCTGGTCAGCCGTAGCGGGTGGTTCATCTCCTAGCGCAGCATTAAGGACATAATCCTTCTTCCCAGCTTGTAAGATTAACTTAAGATTACGAGCCCAGTCTACAAAGTTGCTTCCATCATCTTTCAACTTAGCTTTCTCTAGGAACGTATTAAAATTCAGGGTGACTGTCGCGTGAGCCATGATCTACAACACAAATATATTCAAAGTGGACTTAGACTATGTTCAAGATAATTAGAGTTTAACTTAATCAAATTACTTGCTAAACTCCCACTCAAAAAGTACATCTCTCTAGTCATTTGAGTGGTTCATGACCCACTTACACTAGCTCAAGTCCGATCATCACGTGAGTTGAGTATAGTTTCAGTGGTAAGCATCCCTATGCTAATCATATCATCTATATGATTCATGATCGACCTTTCGGTCTCATGTGTTCCGAGGCCATGTCTGCACATGCTAGGCTCGTCAAGCTTAACCCGAGTGTTCCGCGTGTGCAACTATTTTGCACCCGTTGTATGTGAACGTTGAGTCTATCACACCCGATCATCACGTGGTGTCTCAAAACGACGAACTGTAGCAATGGTGCACAGTCGGGGAGAACACAATTTCGTCTTGAAATTTTAGTGAGAGATCACCTCATAATGCTACCGTCGTTCTAAGCAAAATAAGGTGCATAAAAGGATTAATATCACATGCAATTCATAAGTGACATGATATGGCCATCATCACGTGCTCCTTGATCTCCATCACCAAAGCACCGGCACGATCTTCTTGTCACCGGCGCCACACCATGATCTCCATCAACGTGTCGCCATCGGGGTTGTCGTGCTACTCATGCTATTACTACTAAAGCTACATCCTAGCAAAATAGTAAACGCATCTGCAAGCACAAACGTTAGTTTAAAGACAACCCTATGGCTCCTGCCGGTTTCCGTACCATCGACGTGCAATTCGATATTATCTATTACAACATGATCATCTCATACATCCAATATATCACATCACATCGTTGGCCATATCACATCACAAGCATACCCTGCAAAAACTAGTTAGACGTCCTCTAATTTTGTTGTTGCATGTTTTACGTGGTGACCATGGGTAACTAGTAGGATCGCATCTTACTTACGCAAACACCACAACGGAGATATATGAATTGCTATTTAACCTTATACAAGGACCTCCTCGGTCAAATCCGATTCAACTAAAGTTGGAGAAACTAACACTTGCCAGTCATCTTTGAGCAACGGGGTTACTCGTAGCGATGAAACCAGTCTCTCGTAAGCGTACGAGTAATTTCGGTCCAAGCCGCTTCAATCCAACAATACCGCGGAATCAAGAAAAGACTAAGGAGGGCAGCAAAATGCACATCACCGCCCACAAAAACTTTTGTGTTCTACTCGAGAAGACATCTACGCATGAACCTAGCTCATGATGCCACTGTTGGGGAACGTCGCATGGGAAACAAAAAATTTCCTACGCGCACGAAGACCTATCATGGTGGTGTTCATCTACGAGAGGGGATTTCCGATCTACGTACCCTTGTAGATCGCACAGCAGAAGCGTTAGTGAACGCGGTTGATGTAGTGGAATGTCCTCACGTCCCTCAATCCGCCCCGCGAACCGTCCCGCGATCCGTCCCACGATCTAGTGCCGAACGGATGGCACCTCCGCGTTCAGCACACGTACAGCTCGACGATGATCTCGGCCTTCTTGATCCAGCAAGAGAGACAGAGAGGTAGATGAGTTCTCCGGCAGCGTGACGGCGCTCCGGAGGTTGGTGATGATCTAATCACAGCAGGGCTCCGCCCGAGCTCCGCAGAAACGCGATCTAGAGGTAAAACCGTGGAGGTATGTGGTCGGGCTGCCGTGGCAAAGTTGTCTCAAATCAGCCCTAAAACCTCCGTATATATAGGTGGGAGAGGCGGGACCTTGCCTTGAGGCTCAAGGAGCCCCAAGGGGGTCGGCCGAGCCAAGGGGGGGGGGAAGTCCTCCCCTTCCAAACCGAATCCAACTAGGTTTGGAAGGTGGAGTCCTTCTCTCTTTTCCCACCTCCTTTTTTTTTCTCTTTGATTTCTTATCCTTTGGCGCATAGGGCCTTCTTGGGCTGTCCCACCAGCCCACTAAGGGCTGGTGCGCCACCCCCAAGGCCTATGGGCTTCCCCGGGGTGGGTTGCCCCCCCCCCCCCCGGTGAACACCCGGAACCCATTCGTCATTCCCGGTACATTCCCGGTAACTCCAAAAACCTTCCGGTAATCAAATGAGGTCATCCTATATATCAATCTTCGTTTCCGGACCATTCCGAAAACCCTCGTGACGTCCGTGATCTCATCCGGGACTCCGAACAACATTTGGTAACCAACCATATAACTCAAATACGCATAAAACAACGTCGAACCTTAAGTGTGCACACCCTACGGGTTCGAGAACTATGTAGACATGACCCGAGTGACTCCTCGTTCAATATCCAATAGCGGGACCTGTATGCCCATATTGGATCCCACATATTCTACGAAGATCTTATCGTTTGAACCTCAGTGCCAAGGATTCATATAATCCCGTATGTCATTTCCTTTGTCCTTGGGTATGTTACTTGCCCAAGATTCGATCGTCAGTATCCGCATACCTATTTCAATCTCGTTTACCGGCAAGTCTCTTTACTCGTTCCGTAATACAAGATCCCGCAACTTACACTAAGTCACTTTGCTTGCAAGGCTTGTGTGTGATGTTGTATTACCGAGTGGGCCCTGAGATACCTCTCCGTCACACGGAGTGACAAATCCCAGTCTCGATCCATACTAACTCAACGAACACCTTCGGATATACTTGTAGAGCATCTTTATAGTCACCCAGTTACGTTGCGACGTTTTATACACACAAAGCATTCCTCCGGTGTGAGTGAGTTATATGATCTCATGGTCATAGGAACAAATACTTGACACGCAGAAAACAGTAGCAACAAAATGACACGATCAACATGCTACGTCTATTAGTTTGGGTCTAGTCCATCACGTGATTCTCCTAATGACGTGATCCAGTTATCAAGCAACAACACCTTGTTCATAATCAGAAGACCCTGACTATCTTTGATCAACTGGCTAGCCAACTAGAGGCTTGCTAGGGACAGTGTTTTGTCTATGTATCCACACATGTATATAAGTCTTCATTCGATACAATTATAGCATGAATAATAAACGATTATCTTGATACAGGAATTATAATAATAACTATATTTATTATTGCCTCTAGGGCATAATACCAACACTGAGCCCACCGCGATGGTCACGATATGGACCGTCCGAGTGGAAGTAGGACCATCGTCTCTGGTCCCGAGTGTTTTAGTCGAGCCATCCGTTCGGCTGACATCCCTCCCAACTTCCGATTGGCGATGGGGATCAGCAAGTTTACACGAGAATCCAAGCCAGAAACGTGGCTGGACGACTACCGAGTGGCAGTCCAGATCGGAGGAGGGGACGACCACGTCGCCATGAAGCACCTCCCTCTGATGCTCGACGGCTCGGCACGAGCGTGGCTGAACCAGTTGGCTCCCTCAAGCATCTACAACTGGGCAGATCTGGCCCATGTCTTCATCAAGACCTTCGAAGGGATGTGCAAGCGCCCTGCTGGCCTCGTGGAGCTCCAACACTGTGTCCAGAAGCAGAATGAGCCCCTTCGCGATTTCATTCAGCGTTGGACGACCCTCTACCACACGGTGGAGAACGTCACAGAGCACCAAGCAGGCTGCGCCTTCAAGGCAGGCGTGCGGTACAGAGATCTGTACCTCAAGTTCGGTCGAACCGGCGACATCTCCATGAGTAAGATGATGGAGATAGCGGCACGCTATGCGAATGGCGAAGAAGAGTACCGCATCCGTTACGGCAAACACAAAGCAGTCGCCGATGGAGATGGGAATAACACTCGGCAGCAGAAGCAGAAAGCTCCGTCCACTCCGCAGGCAGAGGCCGCAACTGTTACCAATGCCGAGTTCAAGGGCAAAGGGAAGGCTCAGTTTACCCCCAAGAAGAAGCAGTTCAGTAACCCCATCCTGGATCAGCCATGTCTGATTCACACGAAGATGGATGAAGAGGGTAATGCCATATATCCGAAGCATACCACTCGGCAATGTCGCCTCCTGATCCAGGGGTTCGGCGAAGGACAACCGAGTGAAAAGGGCAATGAACAGGACGAGGAGGACAAGGAGGACCCGTTCCCCCAAGTCCATGCAACACTGATGATTTTTGCTGACGTTGAGAGCAAGAGTCGACTGAAGCTGGTGAACAGGGAGGTGAACATGGCCACGCCTACCAACCCCAAGTTCCTCAAATGGTCTCAGACTGCGATCACCTTTGACCAGTCGGATCATCCAGCACACGTACCCACCCCAGGGAGACAGGCTCTGGTCGTCGACCCGGTGGTGGAAGGAGTCCGACTGCGCAAAGTCCTCATGGACGGCGGCAGTGGCTTGAACATCATGTACGCCGACACTCTCAAGGGGATGGGCATTCCGATGTCCAAACTCAGCGAGAGCAGCATGCAGTTCCATGGAGTCGTCCGTGGACGAAAGGCCAAGTCACTCGGCCAGATCGCGTTGGACGTCGTTTTCGGCTCCGACAAGAACTTCCGCAAGGAAAAGCTGACGTTCGAGGTGGTGGACTTCCAGAGCGTGTACCACGCAATTCTGGGCCGCCCGGCGTATGCGCGTTTCATGGCCCGTCCCTATTACGTGTACCTGAAGCTGAAGATGCCAGGCCCGAAAGGTGTGATCACTATCACAGGCAATCGACAGCGGGCCGAGGAGTGTGTGCAGCAGGGATCAAGGATCGCCGATCAGCAGATGGCTGTCCTCGAGCTTGACGAGTACAAGAAAACAGTCGACCCCGCTGACTTGATGCGTGCGAAGAAGCCAGCTTCGGAGTCCGCATTCCAGTCGGCGAGAGAGACGAAGAAGGTCAGCATCCACCCGACGGACGACACCGCTGCCCCGACGAACATCTCCACCACCCTCGATCCTAAATAGGAAGCCGAGCTCATCTAATTCCTCCGTGAGAACTGGGACATCTCCGCATGGAAGCCCTCTGACATGCCAGGTGTACCCAGGGAGTTGGCTGAGCACCGACTGCATGTGGATCCCGCCGCTCGGCCTGTCCGAGAACGCCTGCATCGGTCCGCCGCGCACAAGAGGAAGGCAATCGGAGAAGAAGTGGCCAAGCTTTTGGCAGCCAACTTCATTCGCGAGGTACACCACTCTGAGTGGCTCGCCAATGTTGCCATGGTGCCCAAGAAGGACAAGTCGCTCTGAATGTGCATCGACTTCAAGCATCTCAATAAGGCCTGCCCGAAAGACCATTTTCCGCTCCCCCGCATCGATCAAATTGTCGATTCGACTGCGGGTTGCGAGCGTTTGTCATTTCTGGATGCCTACTCGGGCTATCATCAGATCCGTCTGTGTGGCCCCGATGAATTAAAAACAGCATTCATCACCCCATTCGGGTGCTTCTGCTACATCACTATGCCATTTGGTTTGAAGAATGCAGGAGCAACCTTTATGCGCATGATCCAAAAATGCCTTCTCGACCAGATCGGTCGGAATGTGGAGGCATATATGGATGATATCGTAGTCAAGTCACGCAAAGGTTCCGACCTGCTGACTGACTTGGCAGAAACATTCACCAACCTTCGTAGGTACGATATCAAGCTCAACCCAGCCAAGTGTTCATTCGGCGTTCCCAACGGAAAGTTACTCGGTTTCTTCGTTTCTGAACGAGGGATCGACGTCAACCCCGAAAAGATCGGGACCATCGTCCGAATGGAGCGGTCGGTCAGAATACACGATGTTCAAAGGCTCACAGGTTTCCTAGCGGCTTTGAGCAGGTTTATCAGTCGACTCGGCGAGAAGGCGCTTCCTCTGTACCGACTCATGAAGAAATCAGATACTTTCGAGTGGACAGACGAAGCCCAAGTCGCATTCGACGACCTCAAAGTCCTACTTTCCACCCAGCCGGTTCTTACTGCTCCGCTCAGTAAAGAGCCCCTTCTTCTGTACATCGCGGCTACAAATCAAGTCGTCAGCACTGTTCTCACAGTCGAACGAGAAGAAGAAGGCAAAGCATACAAAGTTCAGCGGCCAGTGTATTACGTCTCCGAAGTCCTGACTGCTTCCAAGCAGAGGTACCCCACTATCAAAAACTTATCTACGGGATTTACATGACTGCGAAGAAGGTGGCTCATTATTTCCAAGACCACTCGGTGTCTATCGTCTCTGATGCTCCGTTGTCGGAAATCCTCCACAATCGAGACGCGTCGGGTCGAGTGGCGAAGTGGGCAATGGAGATGTTATACTGCGAGATCAAGTTCGAGGCCAAGAAAGCTATAAAGTCTCAAGCTCTGGCTGACTTCATAGCAGAATGGGTAGAACAATAGCAACCGACCCACATCTACACGGCTCATTGGACAATGTTCTTCGATGGGTCCAAGATGTTGAATGGCTCCGGCGCTGGCGTGGTGATCATATCGCCAAAGGGTGACAAACTCAAGTATGTGTTGCAGATACACTTTGATTCCTCCAACAACGAGGCTGAGTATGAAGCTCTCCTTTTACGGACTGCGCATGGCCATCGCACTCGGCGTCCGTCGCCTGATGGTCTATGGCGATTCAGATTTGGTGGTTAATCAAGTGATGAAGGAGTGGGACGTCAGGAACCCCACCATGACCACATACTGCAATGCAGTGAGGAAGCTCGAGAAAAAGTTTGAAGGTCTAGAACTCCACCATGTTCCGCGACTGAAGAACCCAACAGCTGATGAGTTGGCAAAACTCGGATCCACTCGGAGACCAGTCCCGAGTGACGTCTGCCTCGAGCACCTCCACCTTCCCTCAGTTAAAGAAGATCCTTTCACAGAGGAACCAATACAACCAAAGAGCTCGACAGATCCGACTGAAGTCGACGTACCTGCTGTGGTTGATTTGATCATGGAGATTCTTGCTGTCATCCCCGATTGGACTGTGCCGATCATTGCATACATCCTGAGGCAAGAATTACCAGAAGACGAAGTCCAAGCCAGACAGATCATCCGCAGGTCAAAGTCGTTCAGTGTCATCGACGACCAGTTGTACAAGGAAAGCGTTTCAAGCGTCCTTCAACGATGCATCTCCCCAGAGGAGGGACAGTTAATCTTGGAGGAAATTCAGTTGGGAACCTGCGGTCATCACGCCTCTTCAAGAGCAATCGTCGCCAAAGCATTCAGAGCTGGCTTCTTCTGGCTGCAGGCAAATGAAATGGCGAAAGATATGGTCGACCAATGTGAAGGCTGTCAGTTCTACTCTGACAAGTCCCACAAGCCAACATCTGCGTTGAAGACAATCCCTCTTGTTTGGCCGTTTGCGGTATGGGGATTAGATACAGTCGGTCCATTCAGGACCGGCCAAGGGAGATTCACACATCTGTTGGTGGCAATGGACAAGTTCACAAAGTGGATCGAAGCCAAGCCCATCAAGAAGCTCGACGCCCTAACAGCCATCAAGTTTGTGAGGGACATCATTTCCAGATTCGGGGTACCTCACAGCATAATCACTGATAATGGAACAAACTTTGACTCGGACAGATTCAAAGGTTTCTGTAGAGGCCAAGGTATCCGAGTGGATTTTGCATCTGTGGCGCATCCCCAAACAAACGGGCAAGCAGAGCGGGCGAATGGACTTATTCTGCAAGGTTTGAAGCCTCAACTCCTGTGAGAAGTGGGACATGCCGCTGGCGCATGGGTCATCGAGCTACCTTCGGTGCTTTGGGGTCTCCGCACAACCCCAAATAGATCTATAGGGCGATCCCCGTAATTCCTCGTTTACGGAGCAGAGGCAGTCCTTCCGAGTGACTTGCTTCACAATGCTCCACGAGTTGAACTCTTCTGCGAAGCTGAAGCTGAACAAGCAAGGCAAGATGGAGTGGATCTTCTAGAGGAGGAGCGCGAGATGGCACTGACTCGCTCAACCATTTATCAACAAGATCTGCGGCGCTTTCACGCACGACACGTCAGGAGTCGTACATTCCAAGCAGGCGACCTGGTGCTCCGAGTGGATCAGCAGAGACCTCACAAGTTGGCTCCCGCCAAGGAAGGACCCTTCATCATCTCCAAGATGCTGAACAACGGAGCATACCGACTCTACAACATCGACAGGGAAACGGACGAGCCGCGAGCAAGGAATGGAGATCTCCTGAAGCGCTTCTACACGTGACCGTCGACTGAAGCAATGTAAAGAACAAGTATCGGTGAAATAATACAAAGCAGATTGAGTTTTTGCAGATTCAAAATTCTTCCGCGGTCGCAAACTCCGTTTTTTTTTAAAAAAACTTAGCTGCGATCACGAATCGCCGAAGTATTAACTTTCTCCGAGTGTGCACTAAACGTCGCACTCGGGGACTTAGCTGCGATCAAGAATCGCCTAAGTACTAACTTTCTCTGAGTGTGCACTAAACGTCACACTCGGGGACTTAGGTGCGATCCAGAATCGCCTAAGTATTAACTTTCTCCGAGTGTGCACTAAACGCCGCACTCGGGGACTTAGCTGCGATCCAGAATCGCCTAAGTATTAACTTTCTCCGAGTGTGCACTAAACGTCGCACTCGGGGACTTAGCTGCGATCCAGAATCGCCTAAGTATTAACTTTCTCTGAGTGTGCACTAAACGTCGCACTCGGGGACTTAGCTGCGATCCAGAATCGCCTAAGTATTAACTTTCTCCGAGTGTGCACTAAACGTCGCACTCGGGGACTTAGCTGCGATCCAGAATCGCCTAAGTATTAACTTTCTTCGAGTGTGCACTAAACGTCGCACTCGAGGACTTAGCTGCGATCCAGAATCGCCTAAGTACTAACTTTCTCCGAGTGTGCACTAAACGTCGCACTCGGGGATTAGCTGCGATCCAGAATCGCCTAAGTACTAACTTTCTCCGAGTGTGCACTAAACGTCGCACTCGGGGACTTAGCTGAGATCCAGAATCGCCTAAGTATTAACTTTCTCCGAGTGTGCACTAAACGTCGCACTCGGGGACTTAGCTGCGATCCAGAATCGCCTAAGTATTAACTTTCTCCGAGTGTGCACTAAACGTCGCACTCGGGGACTTAGCTGCGATCCAGAATCGCCTAAGTATTAACTTTGTCCGAGTGTGCACTAAACGTCGCGCTCGGGGACTTAGCTGCGATCTAGAATCGCCTAAGTATTAACTTTCTCCGAGTGTGCACTTAACGTCGCACTCGGGGACTTAGCTGCGATCCAGAATCGCCTAAGTATTAACTTTCTCTGAGTGTGCACTTAACGTCGCACTCGGGGACTTAGCTGCGATCAAAAATTGCCTAAGTACAAATTTTCTCTGAGTGTGCACTAACCGTCGCACTCGGGGACTTAGCTGCGTTCACGAATCGCCTAACAACACACTTTCTCCGAGTGTGCACTTAACGTCGCACTCGGGGACTTGAATGCGATCAAGAATCGCTTAAAAAGAAAGATTCCTTCGAGTGTATCTCACAGATCCACTCGGAGGCTTAGCAGACCCTCATTGAGACTCATGTAGATGTCAAGACAACTGACAATTACATGAGTAGCAGAACCTCATTGAGGCTCATGTAGATGTCAAGACAACTGACAATTACATGAGTAACAACTCGCTCCGTGTACGACCTTACAGTCGCACTTGAAGACTTAGCCGCGATCACGAATCGCCTAAGTACTCAATTGCCTTCGAGTGTATCCTACAGATACACTCGGGGACTCAGCAAACCCATAGTGAGGCTCATGTAGATGTCAAGACAACTGACAATTACATGAGTAGCAGAACCTCATTGAGGCTCATGTAGATGTCAAGACAACTGACAATTACATGAGTAACAACTCGCTCCGAGTACGACCTTACAGTCGCACTCGAAGACTTAGCCGCGATCACAAATCGCCTAAGTACTCAATTGCCTTCGAGTGTATCCTACAGATCCACTCGGAGACTCCGCATGTTTGCCATTGGCTTCACCAAGAAACGCCAAACAAAAACCATGAGCCAAAATCGTGTCAACAACTCTTTGGCAAAAGAAGAGAAAAAGATTCGATTCAAATTCAAAGTTCGCCTAAGGATATTTGGCTCGGTGTAGATTAAGCTTATCCACACCGAACCACGAATGTAACGGCCAACAGCAGTGGCCAAAGTTTCTTACAACCAACACTCGGCATACCGAGGTAAAAGTTTTCTTAAACATCGTCAGGACTGGCACTGGGACTGGCAGGCTCCACGAGTGTGTCGAGGTCGATCCCGTCTGCGATGCGAGTGGCACTCTCAAGGAAGGTCTCCATGAAATCTTCGAATCGAAGCTTTTTGGTGTTGGCGACTTGCAACGCCTTCAGCTTCTCTTCGCAAGCCTCCTTGCAGTGCACTCGGACAAGCGACAGAGCAACGTCCGCACCACAGCGAGCCGCAGATTTCTTCCATGCCTGCACTCGGTTCGGGACCTCCTCCAGCCGAGTCATCAAGCCTTCCATCGTGTGCCGAGACTCGTCTTCAGGCCAAAGCTCCTTGTCGATTCGGCCGACGACCTCTCTCAGTCGACCAATGAAAGGTCCCACTTTGCCCAGGCGAATGTGCGCTCGGAGCATATCTCGATTGGCGTCCTCGCCGAGTGGAACGTTCGCAAGAATCGACCGTTCAACGTCAGCTGCTTCAGCCTCAGCGTCCATGCAAAAATCTGCAAAGACAGGACGAGCAAACAGTAAGCGCAGAATGCAATGCACAGTCCACAAGCACTCGGAAAAAAGAACTTACCACCGAGAAGCGCTATCATCTTCCGAGCCCAGTCACTGACGTAATTTTCCTGCGCTATACACCGCCTTTTCAACACTTGCATCTGTCCCATCAGCTCAGTCCTTTGTTTCCCCATTTTCTCCACTTCAGCCGCCAATGCCTTGTTTGCCTCACGGGCCTCCTCCAAGGAGTTTTCTCGTTCAGCCAGGACATCCTTCATACCAGCCAAGGCGACCATTGCTGCATCCAGTTCCCCAGCAAACTGAACCTTTTCAGCCCTAAGAGTCTCGTACGCTGATCCCATCTCGCAAGTTTTCTACAAGTCAGCGCCAAGAGACGATCAGACAAATTCAACAGAGACAACAATAAAAATTCTAAGTTCTTCAGACCCCTGCCGACGCAAGCAGTCGATAGCAGCCTCGGGGACTACACCCAGTGGGTTCACTAAGAGTGACCCCACTGGCATGAAGCTCAAACATGTCCGCCCTATTGAGATACATGACAACAAACAAACCTATGAGGTTACTACTACCCGACCTGAGTAAAATTACTCTCGGGGACTCATCCAGTAGGTGCACTCGGAGTGCCCCCACCGATAACATTCGAGCAGATTAGTTTTTGATCCGATCAAGTTAAAGAAAATGTGTATAAAGACAACTGCCGGTGCAAGCACTCGACAGAAGTCTCGGGGACTACACCCACTGGGTTCACTAAGAGTGAACCCACTGCAAAATAATCATACTGTATCCGAGTGCATTGCTCAAACACCCAGTGGGTTACAAGAGGAAGGTAAATACTTACTAGCCCACTTACTCGGATATCGTCCCGCAGTTCCAAGCTTCGCTTGTACACGGACGCGATGGAGTCGTACGCTCTCTTGGCCTCTCCCGCCATCAACTCCGCCTGCACCATGGCCCCCTTGGCAGCTCCCACCTGATCTTTCGGGAGGCGCTGGACGTTGTACTCGACAGTCGACGGACCTGGCATCGTAGGAGACTCCTTGGGCATCCCAAGGCCTGCTCCAGTCGGTTCAGCAGCGATCAGCATTATTTCAGTCGACGGCATCGTCTCAGTCGGCGGCGCGTCCATGGCGAGAGTAGTAACTGGCGGAACAGCCTCAAGGACAGGCATTGCAGCTTGCTTGGACCTCCTCTGGTCGCCCTCCTCCACACAAATCACCCCTGAGGGAAACCCGACCGAACGGCGTGAAACCACAGGAAAAAGGCAAGACCAAAGACAGAATTCGTGATGCAATAATGTAAACTCTCGGAATCGCCACGACGCACATGGCTGGGATGTGACAACGTTGTCCATGTCCATGGGATCGTCCCCCTGGCATGCCGGAGAGGTGGCAGAGGTGGCAACTCTGTCGAGTAAAATTCATTCGACCAATAAGCAAGAGTTCAATCAAATACTGGAAGAAGATAGAAGAACAATGCACTTACGTTGAGGTGATGGGAACTATGACCCTCATCCGCGGCAAAGCCTTCCGAGGCTTAGATCCACTCGGTTTGGCCGCCTTAGAGGGCTGGCCCGCAGGCTCAGCAGCAGAGTCCCTGGTCCTCTTTGTGCTCCGAGCACTCGGAGCCACGGGAACGGCCGGCGAGGCACTCGGTACCACATGAGCAGCTGGCGGCGCACTCGAGGATGCTGGAGGGGCCAAAGGAGCCACAGGTTCATGACGGCGTTTAGTTCGAGGCTCTGGCGGTGGAGGTGGCGAGTTCTGCTCCTCATTTGCCTCTTCTTCTTCTGCGGACTCCTCCTCCGTCTCCCCACTGTCGGAGACGTACTCGACGCTCTCCACGCTGCCCTCCTGGCTGCCTTCCTCCTCCTCGGCCGGGTTCCCGTTTGAGACAGGAGAAAACCAGTTAGTCCACGCCTGCACAAGGTACAGTCGACAACATCAGACGTCAGACAGTGATTCAAGAAAACGATAAATCTAATACAGTTGTGTGCACTCGACAAGTTATACTCACTTCGTTCGGAGGAGGGTTGTCCGCGCGGAAGGCCTTCACTCGCCGGGCTCCTCTAGGGTTTTTGCAGGCGCGTGTGATGTTGAGGACCCACGACGCCACCGTCTCCCCGGTCACGCACTCGACATTAGTCCGAGTGGAGTCCTCAGGCCCTATGTAGTGCCACATGGCGTGGTGTCGAGCTTGCAGAGGCTGGATACGCCGACCCAGGAAAACCTCCAGCAAATCTATGCCGGTGACTCCCCTTCGGACGACCTCTACAAGCGCATCGACCAGAGGCTGGATCTGGGTCTTCTCCGCCTTCGTGAGCGCGAGCTGCCTAGGCGGAGCCGGTCGGTCTAAGCTAAAAGGAGGCAGTCCAGTTGTGGCATTCGGGCAAGCAACGTCCTGGCAGTAGAACCATGTCGACTGCCAGTTCCTAACAGATTCACTCAACTGAAGAGCGGGATAGCTACTTTTACTCTTCTTTTGGAATCCTAAGCCTCCGCAGAGCTGGAGGAGGTGCATTTTATCATCCGACTGGTTAAGTCGTTTGATGGTTTGGGATCTAGCAGAGAAGATGTGTTTGAAAAGCCCCCAATGGGGAGGACAGCCGATGAAACACTCGCACAATACGACAAAGGCAGAGAGATGAGCTATGGCGTTTGGGGGGAAATGGTGGAGCTGCGCCCCGAAGTGGTTCATTATACCTTTGAAGAAGGGATGAGGAGGCACAGAGAAACCTCGGTGCACGTGGCTGAGCAGCAAGACGCGCTCCCCCTCCCGGGGCGCCGGCTCGGTCTCGCCCTCCGCCGGCAACCTCCACGACTTGTGCGCAATCATTCCGTGCTCCACCAACTCTAGCAAGTTCTCCTCCGTCACCGTGGAGGGGAGGAAATCCCCCTGGATCCAACCTGCCGGTAGCGCTCACTGCCGCCGCTGAGCAGGAGCCGCCGCCTTCCCCTTCTTCTTCCGTGCCTCTAGCTTGCTAGTCTGCCCCTTTGTCATGGTGGAGGCTACAGATTTGCGAGGGAGAAGGAGAAGGAAGGAGCTTGGGATGCGCAGGGGATGGCGAGAGAAGCGGGGCAAGTGCAAGTTATCCGGCGAGTGTAACGAAAAACCCTCGTCGCGGAGGTTTAAATAAGGTTCCGACTGGGTCACTAGCAAGTGGGTCACTAGAAGATGAAGGCGCGGGAATCGAGGCGTCAGATACTACTCGATCGCGATGTCGTCATCCCCGTTGAGCGTGCGGCAACCGAAATTTGAGGATCCCGGAAAATCCGCCGCTGTCAGTTGACTGGTCACGTGAAAAGATACCACGGAAGCACTCGGTCCCTGACGGTTCGTTTCACAAACACATCCACTCGAATCATTGATTAAAGAAGATAAAATGGATCGGGGCAGACAACGCCAAAGTCGCATCCATACCAGTCGGATCCGTACTCCAAGCATCGCTTCGTCGTTCCAACCCCAATCCATTCGGGGACTAATGATGGGGTTATAGTCCTAGGGTAGGGTCATAGGCCTGCCCTATAAGTCCTACCCAAGGACTACCCTTCATAAGGGATAAGGCCCTTAGTCAGTTCCGACTGAATTAAGGACTTCCCATCATCCAGTCGGTGACGAATCCTCCATCACCCAGTCGGAGATGAGCATTCGGAGTGTATCAAACTAACCGACTGGATTCCACTCTGTTCATCGTAACCCCCCTGGAGGGAAACGGTCATACGTTTCCATGTGCCTTTGTTAGCATTTAAGACGTATGTTACCTGTAACGTAGGCATTTATTCGCCACTACTCCACCCCTGTGCACCGAACCGTTGTGAAGGGCAGCGCACTCTATATAGGCCACCCTTCCCCACTGGTGCAGGGGTTAGCAATTCACTGTAATCCATATTCCACTCGACAACAAGCTCCCAAGAGCACTGAGACGTAGGGCTATTACCTCCACCGTAGAGGGGCCTGAACTCATACAACCTCGCTGTAGCTAAGGCTCTGCCCATCCTTTCGTACCCTACACATCTACTGTCAGGCTTATACCCACGACAGGCACACTCGAGTGACTTCTTGTAGTCGCCAACAACAGTGATGATGCCCTTGGGACCCGGCATCTTCATCTTTAGGTAGGCGTAATGCGGAATAGCCATGAACTTGGCCAGAGCCGGTCTTCCCAGCAACGCGTGATACGGGCTACTGAGATCCACTACCTCGAACCATATGGACTCTCGGCAAAAGTGGGCTTTGTCGCCGAAGAGGATGTCCAGCTGGATCTTGCCGATGGGCGAGCAGGACTGCCCAGGCATGATGCCATGGAAGCCAGTATTGGTTGGTAGGATGTCCGTCTCCTTGAGCCCGAGATTGAGGAGAGTGTCGAGGTAGAGGATGTTGATGTTGCTGCCGCCGTCGACCAGCACCCGGGAGAATCGGCAGGTGAGCCTTTTAGAGGCGAAGGTGGGGTCGAGGACGAGTGCGTATGATCCCGGGGTGGGCATCACCGCAGGATGGTCCTCCCGGCTCCATGTGATTGGTTTGTCAGACCAATGCATGTACTGGGGAACCGGGGGGACTGTGGCGTTTACCTCGCGCCGCCTCTAGCGCAGGTTGTGCTTGTCGTCGCCTTCGCTGGTGAAGACGACGAACGCTCCGTCTTGATGAGGGTAATCGTCTTGGTGGTAACCGTCGTCGCGAGGCGGCGGCGGCGGAGCCGGAGCGTGGTTGGGAGCCGGTGCACGAGGGGCCGCCTGCGCACCTGGAGGAGCCGGCAAGCCATCTCCTTGCGACAGCCGGCGTGCAAAGCTGCACTGTCGAAGGGTGTGGGTAGATGGCTGCGCCCCAGAATGTATCTTGCAGGGGACGTCGAGCAGCTGTTCGAAGGACTACTTGGGCAGCCAGTTAGGGTTGCTCCGGTTGGGACGATTTCGTGGAGGGCCGGCTTGAGGAGCCGATGCTTCTCCCTCCACACTGGCCACCAACTTGCTGTTGGAGTGGGGATCCATCTGATCCGCCTTGCGCTTGTAGTTGTTCTGGCCGCCTCGGTTGTCCCCAGCAGGCTTGGGAGTAGCCCGCGTGGGCACAACCTTGTCCGAGGCGGTCACCTTGACGCGCATTGCTGAGTAAGCCATGGCGTATTTGTCCGCCTTGGCCATGAGCACCGCCAGAGAGGTGGGCTCGGTGCACATGAGCTTGTGCTTGAGGAGGGTGCCGTGTCGGCAACCGTCGATGAAGTACTGGATGGCTTGTACCTCATGCACCCCCTTGTAGGAATTGTGGAGCTCAGTCCACCGGGTGACGTAGTTGCGAAGGGGTTCGTCGGCCTTCTAGACGCACATGGCCAGCTCGCGGGGCCGGCCAGGGCGCTTGTAGGTGCCAGTGAAGTTGCGGATGAACGCCTCCTCGAAGTCCACCCAGGAGTTGATATTGCCGGCCGGGAGGCTGTTAAGCCAAGTCCGGGCCAAGCCGGTCAACATGAGTGGCACGTAGCAGACTCCTACGCGCTTGTTGCCCCTGGTGATGCCGGCAGCCGTGGTGTAGTCAATCAGCCAGTCCTCTGGCTTGGCCGTGCCGTTGTACTTTGGCGTGCCCCGAGGTAGGGTGAAACCTCGGGGGAACGGCTCCCCTCGGATCCGGGGGCCGAAGCATGCCGGACCGACGGGTCCGTCTTCCTCTAGGAGGGCTGACTGGGCCAGGACGATGAGACGCCGGCGGGCGTCCCGCTCATCCTGGGTGGCGTGAGCGCCAGCCCTGGTGGCGAGAGGGGAGGCGCCTCGTGAGCCGGAGACGTGAGTTCTTCGCGGGGGGAGAATCTCACACTCCGAATCGCCCTCGTCGCCTCCGCGACGCAAGCCCGAAGTGTGCTCGCTCTGGCGCTGAGAGCGCCGGTCGTGGCTTCCCTCGCCCCTTCGGGCGGAAGGGCGATGCAAGGAAGATCCTTCTGCATGATGTTGACCGCTATGATTGCGGCGTGCCCCGGAGTTGGGTTCCGGGGACTCCGATTGAGCCTGACTGGGGTCAAGCCGAGCGTGTTGCTGGTTGGCAGCGTCAAGGAGGTCCTTGACCCGCTTCTCCTGGAAAGCGCGCTCCTCGCCTTCCAGGCTTGCCATCTCCTCCATGGTTGCCTGGAGCGCTCGCATGTTGGCTGCAGGAGTCTCGTAGGTGGGCAGATCACCGCCTAGAACCTCGGCGATGAACCGGTCGCGGCTGCGGACCGATCCAAGCCGGCTAGGGGACTCGGAAATCGGAGTGAGGCCGTATGCGGAGTTATACTCGCGCTGCGTAGCCTCCAACCGACATTTCGCCGAAGCTACGGCGATGCCCTCCTCCAAGATACGCTTGCGAGCCTCCTTCAGCGAGGCCCGAGCGTCAGCAGGGTTTGCGGAAGCGATGACGGGTGTCTTCAGGCCGGTGATGGCATTCCGAAGAGTATCAGCGATGGCAGCAGCGGGCTCGCCAGCGCCTGCGGAGGCCTTGCTGGGAGCCGTGCTGGTGCCGGTGCCGATAACCATCACCTCCACGGTGTTGGAGACGGCAGCAACGAGGTATGGGGTGAAGAACCCCACCGACGGTGGAGGGCCGTCGAAGATGAGGACGTTGCTGGGATATACGTCGTGGGCAGGCATCTCAGCGATAGAGAGCCTGCTGAAGCTGGCGCAGAGCGCCTCACGTGGAAGTCCTCGCTGAAGTAGCACGGGCCATCGTTGAGAGGAAGGTCGCTGAAGAGAACGCTGAGGTTTTCCATAGCAGCGACGACGACACTAGGGAGCGCCTCGTCATCAGAATCTCCGTCCGAATCCGCATGGCAGACGGGGACGTCGATCATCATGGGTGTCGCCTCGTGGAAAGCGGGCTCCACGGGCATGCAAACTGATCCGGACGCGATGCATCCGGTGGTGTAGGTGCGGGGCCCCGCCCAGCGCGTAAAGTCAGCCGATGCCGCGATCGGCCCCATGGTGGGCACCAAATGTCGGTGAATACTCACAACATATGGCTAAAGTCAGTGAGAACCAAAGGGACAAAGGTGGACGCTGGGAACGAGGTTGGTACACGCATGGGACGCACGATGTACCCAGGTTCAGGGCTCTCCGTAGAGATAATACCCCTAATCCTGCCAGAGTGTTTGATGTATATGAACAGAGTACAATGTCGCTCATGGAGCTGTGTTGGGACGAGGAAGAGGGGAGCAGCCGACTCGTCTCTACCTCTCTCTGTGGTTGGTGAAGGTGTTGTGTTGTTCGGCTGGTGAATGATCGGCCCCCCTACATGGAGGGCGACCGGGGGGGTTTATAGACGAACCCACCGGCCTACAATATGGATAAAGGGTACAAGTGTGGGACCCGGCTGGCAGCCTCACCGGCTTGACAAGGGCCCACAAGAGTCTTGTCTTGTCGCTGGGGGGGCCCGCCGGCTGCATGGTCTCGATTGCGTGTGGGACCCATCGGCTGGCCAATGAGGCTCTCGCGTAAGATTGACGCCGAGCACGCGTTGTACGTAAGGTTGGAATTATGCCCTAGAGGCAATGATAAATAAGTTATTATTATAATTCTTGTGTCAAGATAATCGTTTATTATCCATGCTCTAATTGTATTGAATGAAGACTTATATACATGTGTGGATACATAGACAAAACACTGTCCCTAGCAAGCCTCTAGTTGGCTAGCCAGTTGATCAAGGATAGTCAAGGTCTTCTGACTATCTACAAGGTGTTGTTGCTTGATAACTGTATCACATCATTGGGAGAATCATGTGATGGACTAGACCCAAACTAATAGACGTAGCATGTTGATCGTGTCATTTTGTTGCTACTTTTTTCTGCGTGTCAAGTATTTATTCCTATGACCATGAGATCATATAACTCACTGACACCGGAGGAATACTTCGTGTGTATCAAACGTCACAACGTAACTGGGTGGCTATAAAGATGCTCTACACGTATCTCCGAAGGTGTCCGTTGAGTTAGTATGGATCAAGACTGGGATTTGTCACTCCGTGTGACGGAGAGGTATCTCGGGGCCCACTCAATAATAAAACATCACACACAAGCCTTGCAAGCAATGTGACTTAGTGTAAGTTGCGGGATCTTGTATTACGGAACGAGTAAAGAGACTTGCCGGTAAACGAGATTGAAATAGGTATGCGGATACTGACGATCGAATCTCGGGCAAGTAACGTACCGAAGGACAAAGGGAATGGCATACGGGATTATATGAATCCTTGGCACTGAGGTTCAAACAATAAAGATCTTCATAGAATATGTAGGATCCAATATGGGATCCAGGTCCCGCTATTGGATATTGACCGAGGAGTCCCTCGGATCATGTCTACATAGTTCTCGAACCCGCAGGGTCTGCACACTTAAGGTTCGACGTTGTTTTATGCGTATTTGAGCTATATGGTTGGTTACCGAAGGTTGTTCGGAGTCCCGGATGAGATGACGGACATCACGAGGGTTTCCAGAATGGTCCGAAGACGAAGATTGATATATAGGATGACCTCATTTGATTACCAGAAGGTTTTCGGAATTACCGGGAATGTACTGGGAATGACGAATGGGTTCCGGATGTTCACCGGGGGAGCAGCCCACCCCGGGGAAGCCCATAGGATTTAGGGGTGCCGCACCAGCCCTTAGTAGGCTGGTGGGCAAGCCCAGAGAGGCCCCTGCGCAGGGAGATAGAAAATCAAAGGAGAAAAAAGGGGAAGTGGGAAGGAAGGGAAGGACTCCACCTTCCAATCCTAGTTGGACTAGGATTGGAGGAGGACTCCTCCTCCCCCCATCGGCCGAACCCCTTGGGGATCCTTGAGCCCCAAGGCAAGGCCCCTCCCCTCCCCCCTATATATACGGAGGTTTTAGGGATGATTTGAGACAACTTTTCCACGGCAGCCCGACCACATACCTCCACGGTTTTTCCTCTAGATCGCGTTTCTGCGGAGCTCGGGCAGAGCCCTGCTGAGATTAGATCACCACCAACCTCCGGAGCGCCGTCATGCTGCCGGAGAACTTATCTACCTCTCTGTATCTCTTGCTGGATCAAGAAGGCCGAGATCATCGTCGAGCTGTACGTGTGCTGAACGCGGAGGTGCCGTCCGATCGGCACTAGATTGGAGCGGATCGTGGGACGGATCGCGGGACGGTTCGTGGGACGGTTCGCGGGGCGGATCGAGGGGCGTGAGGGCGTTCCACTACAGCAACCGCGTTTATTAACGCTTCTGCTGTGCGATCTACAAGGGTACGTAGATCTGAAATCCCCCTCGTAGATGAACATCACCATGACAGGTTTTCGTGCGCGTAGGATTTTTTTTGTTTCCCATGCGACGTTCCCCAACAGTGGCATCATGAGCTAGGTTCATGCGTAGATGTCTTCTAGAGTAGAACGCAAAAGTTTTTGTGGGCGGTGATGTGCGATTTGCTGCCCTCCTTAGTCTTTTCTTGATTCTGCGGTATTGTTGGATCGAAGCGGCTCGGACCGACATTACTCGTACGCTTACGAGAGACTGGTTTCATCGCTACGAGTAACTCTGTTGCTCATAGATGACCGGCGAGTGTCAGTTTCTCCAACTTTAGTTGAATCGGATTTGACCGAGGAGGTCCTTGGATGAGGTTAAATAGCAATTCATATATCTCCGTTGTGGTGTTTGCGTAAGTAAGATGCGATCCAACTAGATACCCATGGTCACCACGTAAAACATGCAACAACAATTAGAGAACGTCTAACTTGTTTTTGCAGGGTATGCTTGTGATGTGATATGGCCAACAATGTGATGTGATATATTGGATGTATGAGATGATCAGGTTGTAATAGTTAATATCGACTTGCACGTCGATGGTACCGCAACTGGTAGGATCCATAGGGTTGTCTTTAAACTAACGTTTGTGCTTGTAGATGCGTTTACTATATTGCTAGGATGTAGCTTTAGTAGTAATAGCATGAGTAGCACGACAACCCCGATGGCGACACGTTGATGGAGATCATGGTGTGGCGCCGGTGAAAGAAGATCGTGTCGGTGCTTTGGTGATGGAGACCAAGAAGCACGTGATGATGGCCATATCATGTCACTTATGAATTGCATGTGATGTTAATCCTTTTATGCACCTTATTTTGCTTAGAACGACGGTAGCATTATGAGGTGATCTCTCACTAAAATTTCAAGACGAAATTGTGTTCTCCCCGACTGTGCACCGTTGCTACAGTTCGTCGTTTCGAGACACCACGTGATGATCGGGTGTGATAGACTCAACGTTCACATACAACGGGTGCAAAACAGTTGCACACACGGAACACTCGGGTTAAGCTTGATGAGCCTAGCATGTGCAGACATGGCCTCGGAACACATGAGACCGAAAGGTCGATCATGAATCAGATAGTTGATATGATTAGCATAGGGATGCTTACCACTTAAACTATCCTCAACTCACGTGATGATCGGACTTGAGCTAGTGGAATTGGATCATGAACCACTCAAATGACTAGAGAGATGTACTTTTTGAGTGGGAGTTTAGCAAGTAATTTGATTAAGTTAATCTCTAATTATCTTGAACATAGTCAAAGTCCACTTTGAATATATTTGTGTTGTAGATCATGGCTCACGCGACAGTCACCCTGAATTTTAATACGTTCCTAGAGAAAGCTAAGTTGAAAGATGATGAGCAACTTTGTAGACTGGGCTCGTAATCTTAAGTTGATCCTACAAGCTGGGAAGAAGGATTATGTCCTTGGTGCTGCGCTAGGAGATGAACCACCCGCTACGGCTGACCAAGATGTTAGGAACGCTTGGTTAACACGTAAGGAGGACTACTCAGTAGTTCAATGTGCAGTCTTGTATGGCTTAGAACCGGGACTTCAACGTCGCTTTGAGCGTCATGGAGCATATGAGATGTTACAGGAGTTGAAGTTTATCTTTCAGAAAAACGCCCGGATCGAGAGGTATGAGACCCCCGATAAATTATATGCTTGCAAGATGGAGAAGTCGTCTGTCAGTGAACACGTGCTCAAAATGTCTGGGTACGCAAACCGTCTAGATGAGCTGGGGATTGAACTCCTGCAAGAGGCTATCACTGACAGAATTCTTCAATCACTGCCGCCAAGCTATATGGGCTTTGTGTTGAACTACATTATGCAAGGGGTGAACAAGTCACCCGGCGAGTTGTTCGCGATGCTGAAAGTCGCAGAGTCAGAACTCCGTAAAGAACATCAAGTGTTGATGGTGAATAAGACCACTAGTTTCAAGAGAAACGGCAAAGGAAAGAAGGGTAATTCAAAGAAGAGCGGCAAACCTGTTGCCAATCCGACGAAGAAACCCAAAGCTGGACCTAAGCCTGAAACGGAGTGCTATTATTGCAAGGGTATGGGTCACTCGAAGCGCAACTGCCCCAAGTATGTGGCTGATAAGAAGGCGGCCAAAGAAAAATCAGGTATATTTGATATACATGTTATTGATGTGTACTTAACCAGCTCTCGTAGTAGTGCCTGGGTATTCGATATCGGTTCTGTTGCTCATATTTGCAACTCGAAACAGGAACTGCGGAATAGGCCAAGGCTGGCGAAAGATGAAGTGACGATGCGCGTGGGAAATGGTTCCAAGGTTGATGCAATCGCCGTCAGCATAGTTTCACTTCACTTACCATCAAGATTAGTTATGAACTTGAATAATTGTTATTTAGTGCATACGTTAAGCATGAACATTATATCTGGATCTTGTTTATTGCGAGACGGTTACTCGTTTAAGTCAGAGAATAATGGTTGTTCTATTTCTATGAGTAATATCTTTTATGGTCATGCACCCAATGTGAGAGGATTGTTCATATTGAATCTTGATAGTGATAATACACATATACATAACATTGAGACCAAAAGAGTTAGAGTTAACAATGATAGCGCCATGTTTTTGTGGCACTGCCGCTTAGGTCATATTGGTGTAAAGCGCATGAAGAAACTCCATACCGATGGACTTTTGGAGTCACTTGACTTTGATTCACTTGACACGTGCGAACCATGCCTCATGGGAAAGATGACTAAAACTCCATTCTCCGGAACAATGGAGCGTGCAAGTGACTTGTTGGAAATCATACATACTGATGTGTGTGGTCCGATGAGCGTGGAGGCACGCGGCGGATATCGTTATTTTCTCACCTTCATTGACGATTTGAGTAGATATGGTTATGTCTACTTAATGAAGCACAAGTCTGAAACATTTGAAAAGTTCAAACAATTTCAGAGTGAAGTTGAAAATCATCGTAACAAGAAGATCAAATTCCTACGGTCTGATCGTGGGGGTGAATATCTGAGTTTCGAGTTTGGTGCTCACTTAAGACAATGTGGAATTGTTTCACAGTTGACGCCGCGTGGAACACCACATCGTAATGGTGTGTCCGAACGTCGTAATCGTACTTTATTAGAGATGGTGCGATCTATGATGTCTCTTACCGATTTGCCGTTATCGTTTTGGGGTTATGCATTAGAAACAGCTGCATTCACTTTAAATAGGGCACCATCAAAATCCGTTGAGACGACACCATACGAACTGTGGTATGGCAAAAGACCAAAGTTGTCGTTTCTTAAAGTTTGGGGATGTGATGCTTATGTCAAAAAGCTTCAGCCTGAAAAGCTGGAACCCAAAGCGGAAAAGTGCATCTTCATAGGTTACCCGAAAGAGACAGTTGGGTACACCTTCTATCTCAAATCCGAGGGCGAAGTGTTTGTTGCTAAGAATGGAGCTTTTCTCGAGAAGGAGTTTATCTCGAGAGAATTGAGTGGGAGGAAGATAGAACTTGATGAGGTTGTCGAACCTCTCATCCCTCTGGATGGTGGCGCAGGGCAAGGGGAAACCCCTGTCGTTGCGACGCCGATTGAGGAGGAAGTTAATGATGATGATCATGAAACTCCGGATCAAGTTCGTGTCGAACCTCGTAGGTCGACGAGATCGCGTACTACTCCAGAGTGGTACGGTAATCCTGTCTTATCAATTATGTTGTTAGACAACAATGAGCCTGCGAATTATGAAGAAGCAATGGTGCGCCCGGATTCCAACAAATGGCTGGAGGCCATGAAGTCCGAGATAGGATCTATGTATGAAAACAAAGTATGGACTTTGGAAGTACTACCTGAAGGCCGCAAGGCTATTCAGAACAAATGGATCTTTAAGAAGAAGACGAACGCTGACGATAATGTGACCGTTTATAAAGCTCGACTTGTGGCAAAGGGTTTTTCACAAGTTCAAGGAGTTGACTACGATGAGACATTCTCACCTGTAGCGATGCTTAAGTCCGTCAGAATCATGTTAGCAATAGCTGCATTTTTCGATTATGAAATATGGCAGATGGATGTTAAAACGACGTTCCTTAACGGTTTCCTTAAGGAAGAGTTGTATATGATGCAACCCGAAGGTTTTGTCGATCCTAAAAATGCCAACAAAGTGTGCAAGCTCCAGCGATCCATTTATGGACTGGTGCAAGCATCTCGGAGTTGGAATAAACGCTTTAATGAGGTGATCAAAGCATTTGGGTTTATACAAGTGGTTGGAGAATCTTGTATTTACAAGAAAGTGAGTGGGGGATCTGTGGCATTTCTAATATTATATGTGGATGACATATTGCTGATTGGAAACGACGCGGAGTTTTTGGAGAGCATAAATGATTACTTGAATAAAAGTTTCTCTATGAAGGACCTAGGAGAAGGTGCTTACATTCTAGGCATTAAGATCTATAGGGATAGATCGAAACGCGTGATAGGACTTTCACAAAGTACATACCTTGATAAAGTTTTGAAGAGGTTCAAAATGGAACAGTCCAAGAAGGGGTTCTTGCCAGTTTTACAAGGTACGAGATTGAGTAAAACTCAGTGCCCAGCAACTGATAAAGATAGAGAGCATATGAGCACCGTCCCCTATGCTTCAGCCATAGGTTCTATCATGTATGCAATGTTGTGCACTAGACCGGACGTTAGCCTGTCCATAAGTATGGCGGGCAGGTTCCAGAGTAATCCAGGAGTGGATCATTGGACGGCGGTCAAGAATATCCTGAAGTACCTGAAAAGGACTAAGGAGATGTTTCTCGTGTATGGAGGTGACGAAGAGCTCGCCGTAAAAGGTTACGTCGATGCAAGCTTTGACACTCATCTGAACGACTCTAAGTCGCACACCGGATACGTATTTATTCTTAATGGGGGTGCGGTAAGCTGGTGCAGTTCCAAGCAAAGCGTCATAGCTGATTCTACATCTGAAGCAGAGTACATGGCTGCCTCGGAGGCGGCTAAGGAGGGTGTCTGGATGAAGCAGTTCTTGACGGATCTTGGAGTGGTGCCAAGCGCACTGAATCCAATAACCTTGTTCCGTGACAACACGGGTGCCATTGCCTTAGCAAAGGAACCACAGTTTCACAAGAAGACCAGACACATCAAACGACGCTTCAACCTCATCCGCGACTACGTCGAAGGGGAGGACGTAAATATATGCAAAGTGCACACGGATCTGAATGTAGCAGACCTGCTGACTAAACCTCTTCCACGGGCAAAGCATGATCAACACCAGAACTGTATGGGTGTTGATTTTTTACAATGTAATTCGCATGGTGATGTGAGGGCTAGATTATTGACTCTAGTGCAAGTGGGAGACTGTTGGAATTATGCCCTAGAGGCAATGATAAATAAGTTGTTATTATAATTCCTGTGTCAAGATAATCGTTTATTATCCATGCTATAATTGTATTGAATGAAGACTTAGATACATGTGTGGATACATAGACAAAACACTGTCCCTAGCAAGCCTCTAGTTGGCTAGCCAGTTGATCAAGGATAGTCAGGGTCTTCTGACTATCTACAAGGTGTTGTTGCTTGATAACTGGATCACATCATTGGGAGAATCATGTGATGGACTAGACCCAAACTAATAGACGTAGCATGTTGATCGTGTCATTTTGTTGCTACTGTTTTCTGCGTGTCAAGTATTTATTCCTATGACCATGAGATCATATAACTCACTGACACCGGAGGAATACTTTGTGTGTATCAAACGTCACAACGTAACTGGGTGGCTATAAAGATGCTCTACACGTATCTCCAAAGGTGTCCGTTGAGTTAGTATGGATCAAACTAGGATTTGTAACTCCATGTGACACAGAGGTATCTCGGGGCCCACTCGGTAATACAACATCACACACAAGCCTTGCAAGCAATGTGACTTAGTGTAAGTTGTGGGATCTTGTATTACGGAACGAGTAAAGATACTTGCCGGTAAACGAGATTGAAATAGGTATGCGGATACTGACGATCGAATCTCGGGCAAGTAACATACCGAAGGACAAAGGGAATGGCATACGGGATTATATGAATCCTTGGCACTGAGGTTCAAACAATAAAGATCTTCATAGAATATGTAGGATCCAATATGGGATCCATGTCCCGCTATTGGATATTGACCGAGGAGTCCCTCGGATCATGTCTACGTAGTTCTCGAACCCGCAAGGTCTGCACACTTAAGGTTCGACGTTGTTTTATGTGTATTTGAGTTATATGGTTGGTTACCGAATGTTGTTCGGAGTCCCGGATGAGATCACGGACGTCACGAGGGTTTCCGGAATGGTCCGAAGACGAAGATTGATATATAGGATGACCTCATTTGATTACCGGAAGGTTTTCGGAATTACCGGGAATGACGAATGGGTTCCGGATGTTCACCGGGGGGGCAGCCCACCTCGGGGAAGCCCATAGGCCTTAGGGGTGCCGCACCAGCCCTTAGTGGGCTGGTGGGCAAGCCCAGAGAGACCCCTGCGCAGGGAGATAGAAAATCAAAGGAGAAAAAAAGGGGAAGTGGGAAGGAAGGGAAGGACTCCACCTTCCAATCCTAGTTGGACTAGGATTGGAGGAGGACTCCTCATCCCCCCCATCGGTCGAACCCCTTGGGGCTCCTTGAGCCCCGAGGCAAGGCCCCTCCCCTCCCTCCTATATATACGGAGGTTTTAGGGTTGATTTGAGACAACTTTTCCACGGCAGCCCGACCACATACCTCCACGGTTTTTCCTCTAGATTGCGTTTCTGCGGAGCTCGGGCGGAGCCCTGCTGAGATTAGATCACCACCAACCTCCGGAGCACCGTCACGCTGCTGGAGAACTCATCTACCTCTCTGTCTCTCTTGCTGGATCAAGAAGGCCGAGATCAAGTGAGGAAGATTCTGACAACATTAAAAATGAAGAGAAGGAATTTGAGGAAAATCCTGACCTCACTGACAAAGACAACATGCAAGAATATGAGGATACTCCAATAGATGAGCTTGATAAGGCCAACCTATCAAAGAAGAATACCCCTGCATCTCCTTCTGGTTGCAAACAAAAAGGAGTTGTCTCTCCAGCTGAATTCCACCCCCAAGGTCTATTGGATCATGTTCACAATTATTTCATTGAAGAAGCCAGAAACTGTGGTGTCCGTGCGACATGTGGCCTTCCAAAGTTTGAAGAAAAAGTTCAATCCCCTATGATGGTTTTTGCCTCACCTCCTAGGGATGGAGAACCCTTGTTTGTTCACATGGAGTATTGACCTGAGCAGCTAAAAAAATAACATGGCTGAATCTCATGAAGAAGAGAACAATAACTTGCCTGAAATGCAATGTTTGCGTGAAGAGTTGGTGAAAATCATTGGGTCTACTAAGAGATCCTTGCTGGAAACTTTGGAGAAAGTTGATTCAGATAAGAAAGTGAAGTTCCAGGAGGAGGCTTCTGCTAAGTGGGGCCTTGTGCTCTCAAACAGACCTGCCATGAGAGGACATAACAACATCAACATTATGGATAAGGAAAAAGCCTATGAGAAGAGGAAGAATCTGGAAATTATCAAGTCTTTCAAAGGTAACTCTTTTTCCTGCCTTGATACTTATAACCGTACTTGGCATATGGAGACATCTTGAGCATATCAGTTAACCGCATCTGCAGAAAGACAGGTCTTATCATATCAACGAAGCGCTCAAAATCCTCATCATCCTTTTTCTTGGATGGCTTAGGAGGAAAGGGCATAGGTATCTGAACCCATGGCTCTCTTTCTTTACCATGCTTCCTAGCAGTGAAGTCATTCTTGTCGTATCTCTTAGGTTGTGGGTTATCAGGATTAACCGTAGGTTCAATCTCCACATCCTCATCATTGCTAGGTTGAGCATTATTATGAACATCACTATCCATATTGTCACCAGGTTCATGTTCATCACCGGATTGTGTTTCTGCATTAGACGCAGAAATATCATTAGGTTCTTCAGGTGTGACAGTATTTGGTGAACTGGCGTGCAGGTTTCTATCATCCTTCTTCTTCTCCTTAGGATGACTAGGTGTATAACCATTGACTCCTTGAGAATCTTGATCAATTCTCTTAGGATGACCTTCAGGATACAAAGGTTCCTAAGTCATTTTGCCTCCTCTAGTAATGACTCTGACAGAGTTGCCATTTAGTTCATTGAGCAGGTCATTCTGAGCTTTAAGTACTTGTTCTACCTGAGTAGTAATCATAGAGGCATGTTTACTCAGAAGCTTCAGATCATTGAAATTTCTGTCTACACAAGCACTTAAATGGCTAAGCATACGAGTACTTTGTTCCAAATGCCTGCTAACATAATCATTGAAACTCTGTTGTTTGGCAACAAAGTTGTCAAATTCATAAAAGCATAGGCTAGCAGGTTAGTCAAAAGGAATATCACTCTCATCAAACCTACGTAGAGAATTCACTTCTACTACCTGTATCGGGTTATCGAGACCATGGATCTCTTCGATAGGTGGTAGATTTTTGACATCTTCAGATCTAATGCCTTTCTCTTGCATAGATTTCTTGGCTTCTTGCATATCTTCGGGACTGAGGAATAGAATACCTCTCTTCTTTGGAGTTGGCTTAGGAGGTGGTTCGGGAATAGTCCAAGCATTATCGTTGATCAAGATGTTATTTTGTAGGGTCTCAGCTTGTTCTACAGTTTGTTCCCTAAAAGCACAACCGGCACAACTATCTAGGTGGTCTCTAGATGCATCGGTAAGTCCGTTATAGAGGATATCAAGTATCTCGTTCTTCTTAAGAGGGTGATCACGCAAAGCATTCTGTAGGTGGACGAGCCTCCCCCAAGCTTGTGGAAGACTCTCTTCTTGGAGTTGAGCAAAGTTGTATATTTCCTGCAAGGAAACTTGCTTCTTATGGACAGGGAAATGTTTCTCACAGAAGTAATAAACCATCTCCTGGGGACTATGCACACATCCAGGAGCAAGAGAGGTGAACCGGGCTTTAGCGTCATCCTTTAGAGAAAAAGGAAACAACTTAAGGATATAGTAGTGGCAGATCTTCTCCTCATTAGTGAAAAGGTTGGCTATTTCGTGTAGTTTGGCAAGATGGGCTATGACCGTCTCAGACTCATAACCGTGAAAAGGATCAGATTCGACTAGAGAGATTATCTCAGGATCGACTGAGAATTCATAATCCTTATCGGTGATAAAGATAGGTGAAGTGGCAAACTTCGGGTCATATTTCTTCCTAGCTTCCCGAGATTTTTCCTTCCACTTGAGAAGTAATTTCTCAGCGTCATAGGCATCCTTACACGCAAGAAAATCCTCAGCTATCTCTCCCTCCATAACGTAACCCTCAGGTACATCAGGCAATTCATATCTAGGAGAGCTAGATCTAGCAGGAGCAAAAGGAGGTTCTATCTCAATAGTATCGGCAGTATCAGAAGCATCACGAGCATTCACAGTAACTCTAGCAATATGAGCATCAAGGAACACTCCTAGTGGAACATCAGGCAAAATAGTATCTCTAGTAGTATCAAGCATAGCATCATCAGGCAAAATAGCATCTCTAGCATCATTAGGCAAATCAGTATCAAGCATAGCATCTCTAGCAGTATCAGGCATAGCATCAGGCATGGTATCAAGCATAGTATCATTAGGGATAGTATCAAGCATAACATCTCTAGCAGTAGCATCATAGGCATCATCAAGCACAGGCGACATATCAAGATTTCTAGCAGGAGATGATGTCGCAAACTTACTCATAACTGAAGGTGAATCAAGTGCAAAGCTAGATGGCAGTTCCTTACCTCCCCTCGTAGTTGAGGGCAAGACTTTGGTCTTCGGATCCTTCAGATTCTTCATAGTGATCAGCAGATATAAATCCCAAGTGACTCAGAGAATATAGCAATACCTCCCCGGCAACGGCGCCAGAAAAATGCTTGATGCCAACTGTTCTTACCCTTTGCAATGGCACCAGAAGAATGCTGCTAGCACTCCCCGGCAATCGAAACTAGAAGAATGTTGTTGACGGCCCACAAGTGCATGGGATCGCAACAGTTTTCGAGGGTAGAGTATTCGACCCAAATTTGTTGATTCGCACGACGGGAGGTGAGAGAATACTCTCAAGTATTAACAGTTGAATTGTCAGATTCAACCACACCTGAAAGATTAGTATCTGCAAGCAAAGTAGTAACAGCAGAGTAGCGAGTAACGACGGTGTAACGAGCAATAGCAGCGGCAAGGAAAAGAAGTAGTGACAGCAGTAGCAAGTAGCAACAGTAGCAAGCGACAATAGTAGCAACAGTAGCAGCAGAGCAAGATAAGTAACATCAGTAGCATCAGTAGTAGCAGCAGCAGAGCAAGACAAGTAACAGCAGTAGGACAAACTCGTAGGCAATGGGTCGGTGATTTGTTTGGATGATATTCATCATGCAACAGTTATAACATGGAGAGATATGTGGCTAGCTCCCGTTCGTCAATGTGATGTAGGCATGCATTCCGTGTGTCGTCATACGTGCTTAGGGAAAAGAACTTGCATGACATCTATTGTCCATCCCTCCCGTGGCAGCGGGGTCCAAAAGGAAACTACGGGATATTAAGGTTCTCCTTTTAATAAAGAACCGGACCAACGCATTAGCACTTGGTGAACACATGAACTCCTCAAACTATGGTCATCACCGGGAGTGGTTCCGGTTATTGTCACTCCGGGGTTGCCGGATCATAACACATAGTAGGTAACTACAACTTGCAAGATCGGATCTAAAACACACATATATTGGTGACAACATAATAATTTCAGATCTGAAATCATGGCACTCGGGCCCTAGTGACAAGCATTAAGCATGGCAAAGTAGTAGCAACATCAATCTCAAAACATAGTGGATACTAGGGATCAATCCCCATCAAAACTAACTCGATTACATGATAGATCTCATCCTACTCATCACCGCCAAGCGAACCTACGAATAGATTACTCATGAACGACGAAGAGCTTCATGGAATTGGAGAGGGAAGAAGGTTGATGATGACGATGGCGACGATTTCTCCTCTCCGGAGCCCAAGACGGACTCCAGGTCTGCCCTCCAGATGAAGAACAGGTGGTGGCGGCGCCTCCGTATCGTAAACGCGGCGAAAACTTCCCTTTTTATTTTTTCTGGGACGAAAGGGGACTTATAGACCTGAGGTTGGGGCGGCAGAGTCGTGCGGGCCCCACAAGCCTGCCAACCGCCACCAGGGGGTGGTGGCGGAGCCAGGGCTTGTGGCCCACTGGCCCACCCCCTCAGGTGGAACTTGGCGCAGATATTTTTTATATTTTCCAAAACTGCTCCCCGTAGATTTTCAGGACTTTTGGAAAACTTTGATTTCTGCACAAAAATAACACCAAGGCAATTATGCTGAAAACAACGTCAGTCCAGGTTAGTTCCATTCAAATCATGCAAATTAGAGTCCAAAACAAGGGCAAAAGAGTTTGGAAAGGTATATACGATGGAGACGTATCACTTACCATACCACAAGATCCCATGCGGTACATCATTTGCGCTTGTGTGATGGTCATCTTTGAGTTATATCTTTGATCTTCATCTTGGTCAACATTTTATCTTTATCCATGATTCAACTTCATGTCTTGAAGGCCCTTTTAATTTCTTCACTATGGTTCGTTGCTTCAAGACATGATTACCAATATCTAGATTCACCATGACCATATCAAGTTTCTCCATGAATCTCAGATTGGCGATAACTTTCTCGTCTTCATGATACAACATAGTCTCTTGAGAGGCACATTTAATTCTTCACTTGAATTACCTGCTTGAAGACATAATCATCCATGACTCAACATGTGAGCCCATCATGATCTTATTTTCAAGACATATGTAGAATTCTTCTCTTTAATTCTTCTCTCAAGATCTTGATCCATCATGGTTTAAACCATAAGCAAAAGCATGGGAATGTCTAAGATCCTCAATGGACTCCACATAGATCACATCTTGTTCATCACATGGAATTCATTCTTGATCGTATCATATTTGATTCAATCAATGAGCTCATCCTTGATGCATGCACAACAATATGTATATGACATCCATTTAGAATTCATTCGAGCTCCTTCTTGCATCTTCATGGAACAAACATACTTCAATTCATCCAATATTCTTCATGCATTGCAAATAGATATTCCTTCAAATGTATAACTCAATGCAAACATTAGTACATTAGGATTGTCATCAATTACCCAAACCACACATGGTAGAAGTATTAAGTTTTGGCATGATGTGTGGACTCGAGATATGTCCTTGGAAGTTTAGTTCTCAGATCTATTCTATATTTGCAACCAGCGTGATTGCATTGTCTCTCAGGTGTGGGATGGAGTGCAACTTAAGCTCTCTTTTAGAAGATGTGTTGACAGGTATGGACTTATAGGTGGAACCAGTTGCTTGGTATTATCCAAGACATTCCCCTAGGTAATGGTCCAGATGTCCCTATTTGAATGTTGGAATCCAAAGGGATTTATTATGTTAAATCTTTCCACAACGCCATTAACTTTGATGACGTTGTTTCTACCATTAGTGATAAGATGTGGAAAATATTGTGTCCTCATAATATTCATGTTTTTCTTTGGCTAAGTGTTTATAACAAGATCTGAACTAGAAACAATTTAGCTAAGCGTAGAAACATCGATGATCCCACCTGTTTATTTTGTAAGGAATTGGAATCAGTACAACACGTGTTCTTTGATTGTATTGTGGCTAAATGCATTTGTAAGATGATATATGGCTTCTTCCAAATGCCCATTATTTCCTGTTTTAAGGATGTATGTGTTTTGTGGCACAAACATAAAGAAAAACCTGTCTTGAACATGATTGTAGCTGCCTCCTTGTGGAGTGTGTGGAAACTAAGAAATAAATTCTGTTTTCACGGTTGTACTTGGAAAAGTCTAGACTGCGTTCTTGTGAAACTTCAAAACTTTCTACAACAATGGGGAGTGCTCTGCGACGCCATACAGGAGACAACGCTTTGGCAATTCATCAGCGAGTTGGACAAGTGTCGCGGGGAACTGCTCCGCATCACATGAAGATAATTCCATAGTCTACGGTAGTTTGATGTTGCTAGCTACCCTCCTCCGTTTGTCTTAAGTTTCTAGTTTGTGTTGCTCTTTGAGCTGTGGATGGAAATACTTTTATTTGGCCTTGGCTCTATTGCTGGTACGATCTCGGTTGTAATGAGGCTTAGATCTGCACTCTTATGTTTCTTGTCTTTTTGCTTCATCAATAAAAGATGGAGCAAGGAGAAACCCCTTTTATTCAAAAAATATATTACCGACCGCTGCATTATTTCCGTCCGAAATGAAAACAATGTCTAGAGGTCTGTATTATTACACATGTATTTAAGAGCAAACCGATAATTCAAACAGGGACTAAGAGGCAATGTGGCAGTCTCTACAGCTTGATACTTGATTGATGACAAGCCAGTTTTGTTTTATCTCGTTCACAGACGCGCTAGTTATTCTTGGCGAGTTAAAAAATACTTTCTAAAAAGAAAAAATATGAAATATTGCGGATTTTGTTTTTAAAAATTACCTTTTTAACACAGTACTGATGGAAACATTCATATACACGCACATACACTCACCCTTATGAACACGCACACGCATACCTTACCCCTATGAGCACTTTAGAGAGACTGAGTCGGCATATCATCTTCAGATTTACGAAGTCGTCGTAGACGTCTCGTCGTCGACGGAAACGTCTCCTCCCACTAAAAGAATATCGTCGAAAATTCTGAAATAAATTCAGAAATAATACAAGTATGAGTATATGAATCCAATGGATTGGTGATATCACTGTCACTCCAACTATCGAATTAAAGGTTGTTTGAAAAATTGCTAAGGCCATGCTTGGGAGATGCGATTGTTCACACCAACAACAATTGTTCAGCCTCCCCGCAAAAAAGAAAAAAACGTAACACTACAGCCCAATACGAACGGGCCGGCTTGCGCCGGACCCGCAGACCTGGCTTCGACCGCCCGAGAAAAACCCAAACCCTGAACCCTAGCTTGGCCAACCCCCTTCTCTTCCGGCCTCCCATCTCCCCTCCCCTCTCCTCTCCTCGCCGCGTAGCCCCTCCCAAATCCGCTCCTCCGCCGGCTCGCTCCTTCTTCCGGGAGAGGGGCAGCGAGGACGAAGATGTCGTCCCTGCGGAACTCGATCCCGCGGCGGGCTCACAAGGAGCGCGCCCAGCCGTAAGTCCCTCCTCCTCCCCTTGCGCGACGCCCCCCGCCTCCCACGACGCCGGAGTCCTGGGGCTCTTCTGGGGGCGGCACCCTGTCGGACCTTCCTCTCGCGCCTGCGCCGATTTCCTGACCGATCTTGGATTTCGGATTGGTATTGCAGGGAGTCGCGGAAGAAGTACGGGCTTCTGGAGAAGCACAAGGACCATATCGTCCGCGCCACGGCCTACCACCGCAAGGAGGACTTCATCAGGGTATTGCCTCTGCTCCTTCCCAAGTTGGGACTCTTTGTGTAGTATCATTTATTCTCTTCACCTATGTCATGTGATGTGCCCCTTCAACTGGCTCTAGTTCCTTTGTTTTGCCAACATTGGCCGAAAATCGAATTGAGCTCAACCCAAACACACCCTTAGGACCTACAGTATGAGAGTTCAGAGGGACATTTTCTTTCGTTTATTTGGTACATTCCTGGGATGTTTATCATAGCCATCTTAACCCATGGTCCTTGTTCTTATCTGGTAAATACAGAACCTGAAGGAGAAGGCATCATTCAAGAACCCAGATGAGTTCTATTTCAAGATGATCAACAGTAAAACCGTGGATGGAATCCATAGGCCCAAGTACGTTATAGATTAGTTACTCTGGCAAGTTCGAACCTTGGTATACTCTACGTGTTAATTTGGATGATCATGTACCTTTTATTAGGCCTGAAGTAAACAATAAGTACACCGAAGAGGAACGCATGCTGTTGAAGCATAAGGACATGGGATACATCTTTCAGGCTGTCCAAAGTGAAAGAAAGGTTTGTGGTGGCTTCGAAATATTCAAAACACACGAGTACTATGTTTGTTGTGGCTAATTCCTATATTCCGTTCCAATTTGAATGCACCCCTTTGACTGTAGAAAGTTGAACGATTGAGCTCAACCCTTCACGCGGTGGATGAAAAGCGTTCAAACAAGCACATTTACTTCGCGGAAGACAGGTATAGATGTGGCATTCTTGCTTCGTACCATTTTTCAATTTTGGATTTGATTTTTCAAGATTCATTTTTAAGTCGCTGGCTAGCTACCTAAGATTTTGCAAATACTGAGATGATTAGCTGTTTTATTTCAGAGAAGAAGCCAAAGAAATACGATCTAGGATAGGTCAAAGCAGCAGCACACCTCAATTTGGCAACATCCCTTCTCGTATAAAGAGGTAGTATACTCTTTCTTTTGGGAGTATGATTTCCATGTTATATATGTGGCTATTGTGATTAATGTTATACTCCCTCCGTTCCTAAATATAAGTCTTTTAAGATATTTCACTAGAAGTCTACATACGGAGCAAAATGAGTGAATCTACACTCTAAAGTATGTCTATATACATCCGTATGTAGTCCACTAGTGAAATCTCTTTAAAGACTTATATTTAGGAACGGAGGGAGTACTTGGAAAGGATAGCTTTCATTTGTCAGTTTATCAGTGAATGAATATTACATGTGTTATCTTTGGTCTTTACTCACATCGGAAGTACCTGCTATTCATTATTGAGACTTGAGAGTTTGGGTGTTTTGGTGATTTAGTTCATGCTTCTCGTGGTTAATGTGGGTGTGAATGTAAGTACATTCAGCAAATTACTTGGTAGTAATGGCTTGGATGGGGGATAGGATTTTTTTTCCGTCTAGCTCAAAGCATTATCTTGATTCTTGTACACATTAGTGCATCAGGTGCTGCCTTGATAAACTTATATCCCGTCAAATTCTTTATAGGAAAACAGCTTCGTCCTACAAGGAGTTGGAAAGCAGGAAAGAAAGGGTTAAGAATCTTGAGAAATTGTATGCGGACATGGCCTTGCAAAAAGAACTGAAGGTGCTTTTTCTCTGACGTATTAAAATATTTATTTTGCTTCAGTGAAGTCCATATAATACCTTCGGTGACTGAACCATAAAATATTAAAATGTTAAGTTTATTGTGAAAAATAATGTGAAAAATACAACTCAGTTGAACCCGTTTATATTTTGTCAGCAACCGAAGTCTCGAGCAGCCTAGAGTAGATATCTTCAAACGAACTGGCTTATGGAATTTTTATGGTCACGTCGATAGTATGGTAGTAGTACTTTTTTTGTTGTCAAGTTCTAAGTTACTGAACTTGTTTAATACCGGGGCAGAAACCTGGACGCAAAAGGAAGCTCCGTGAAGAAGAGATGGTAAATTCAGTAAAACAGCCTGTTTACAAGTGGCGTGCGCAAAGAAAGCGGTGAGATGCTTTTAGTTTTTATTATCTTGTTTACAAAATGTTATGTTTTCTTTCTGACCTATCAATTTATTCACCGTCGTTCAGATGATAGGAATGAAGAAAGCTGGCTCTTCAAGAGTTTCACTTCCCTGTGACATTGCCCAACACCCCATCCATTGCTTTCAAATATCTTTATAACCTTTTGCCTGGTGATATTTGCGGATCCTGTGCCGGAGACAATGTACTGCTATTAGTCTATTACCATATGTTAATTTCTCGACATGTCAAGTGATCAGAGTTACCATGTAAGAACGATTTTGATGGATATAGTTGAAATCGTGCCTGTGTTGTGTATCAAGATATTTGTGATAGGAAGCTAGTTTACTTGCATTCCACGATTAGAAAGCAGAGTCAAATTGTCAGAGTTGCCTTGTATTTTTTATGCTAGTAAATGTACACTACCATCGTGCTTTCCATTGAATCATGGCCATCCAATTGTCATCAAATGGTCAACAGACGCTTTATTGCATATACTTTTGCTCAGAGACACAAGCTGGTAATGCAGTGTATCCCTTCACGCACAACCTATGCGACATCAACCTACAATCGACATATTCTGTTTATTCGACTAGGCTGGAGAGCCACATCTTTACAGGCTTCATCTTGTTCTCTCTCAAAATAAAAGGAAATATCATTGTAAGCAATGCGATTCACATGATAGCCTCCAGCTGTCCTGGGTTCATCCATCTTTAATTCATCAATCGGTGATTGTTCGAGCTTTAATTCATCAATCGGTGATTGTTCGAGAATCAGGTGCTGTTATGCCTTGAAACGATGTGTTCTGCAATTGCCAAGCTTGACGTCAAACCAGGGGATTCTATACCAAACACGTTAACCAGCCCAGGAATACCGTGGACATCCTCCCCCTGCAGTAGTCAAGAGTGTTCAGCCTCTTGTGTATATCGATTATACTTAGACTGAAAAGTGAACTTTGAAGTTGAATAACCTGAATAACAAAATCTGAAGGGCGCTGCCCTGGGCCAGAAAGCTTTGGCCGGATCCCAGAATAACCAGGCTCCAAAGAACCATCCTTGAGATTTGGAAAATACTTCCTTATCACAGAGTAAAATCCAGAACATCTGGTGGGGTTCACCGAGTAATCAAACCTGATGTACATAGATGCTAAAAATCATACAACATCCTAGCTTTTCCAAAAAAGAAGAAACTACTTCTACACAACTTGGTAAATTTTAGGCAACAACTGTAGTAACTTTATGTTTAAATATTGGACACCACTAGAACATTAGCATGCCATATTAGGTATTTGTAACTCCACCAATTTCAGCGATGTGTATAACAGGTCAAAAAGACCATATATAATTAAACTGAACAAGCAAGCATACCTATTCAGGAAACATGACATGTCGTCCATTTTACCATCTAACCATTCAACATCTGGTCCAAATTTGACAAGGCCATTTAAGTCTAGTGTGACATGGACCCCTATGCCACCATCCTCTGGTAGAGGGTATATTAAGTGGCTGAAAGGACTCTTGGTTTGTGAGAGAGTGAAGTAACATCCACGGGCGTAGTAAGCCGGGGGTACAAATGCTTGGTCAAGGCCATTAAGTCTTTTGGCCAGTGGAATTGCACTCAAACCTGCTGCGTTTATTAGAAGTTTCGGAAGCAAAACAATCTGTGGGGGTACAGGAGAGCCTATAGAATGGTTCTCCAGCTCTTTGCTTTCAGAAATATGAAGCTCGATCCCTTCATCTCCAACATGTCCACTGATGACTGCTGTGTTATATGATATGGTTGCGCCTAGGTTTTCAGCATCAGCCTGCATCACATGATAGTATGAGATGCAACGCAATGGAGTGGACTAACATAAAATGGCCATAAGTACACATGCAGATGAACATAATATAATTGTGTAGAGGAAAGACCCATGAAGGAAATATTTTTGGATTACCAAGCCTGAACCCTTCAAACAATGCTGGGAGATCAAGGAAAAAGAAAGAAAGGAACGTCAACATGGTTTAACTAGTTAAAATTACTTCGACAGTGCTCTCTACATAGCACTATTTAAGTTACTTATACGGTTTTCATTCTTGGAGAGTGGGAAAAGTAAGTTTCCACTCCCCCACTTTAAAATAATTAAATCATTATAAAGGATTGTAGCAGGCAAAATAACCAATGCAAAGACAAAAAATGGTACTGTAAGTATCAATAATAGATTAGGCAAGTACCAAAAGGGAGAGCATGAATGAATGTGAGTCAACAATCCCAGTACTAGGTGATAGTAAAGCTTTCAAACAACGCAGTTCAGGTTCCATCTCCATGGCCTGAGAACCTTCCATCATCTGAAGATCATCCACCCCATTGTCTTTAGCAGTCCTGAGGAGCATGTCCAGCTTTGCAGTCTCTGCAACACCAGTAGCAACGATAAGTTTACCGAGCCGTTTATGGGGGATTGCTCGTTCTGCGCAGTACTTGTAGAGCATCTCCCTTCCTCTTACACAAAGGCTAGCCTACAAAAAACATTTCGTAGGTAGCATTAATAACACGCACAAATGCGATAGCATCCTTCATATAAGCTTTAATTTCTATTCGACATAACATGAAAAGAAATGTAATATGTCAAATAGCATAGGACAGGAAAGAGGATCATTATTAACAACATTATTGCTGGACAGAAGGGGAAAATGAAGTAATGAACTGTAATTTTCTACAAGTGCATCAGCATTGCGACAATACACCTTCAGAGGCATCAAAAGAATATTGCTGCTGCGATGTGCAAAACCAAAAATCACACAAAGCGGGGACGAAGCTTACGATGATTTTTGTTGAATGGGCTTATTTATTTGCACGATGGAACTACGCGTTACTATCTTCTATAATAACATTTGTCTAACAACCGAAATGAGCGTATAATATGGAGTAGACACCGATGAGCCAGAGATGTTAAATTGCTGATGCCAACCATCCAAGATGACTGGTGAGAACTGACTGAACCAAGATTTACCCTGCAATGACAGGTTTCTTTCCCAAATAAAAGCAGCTAGTAGAAAGGTAAGTAGAATCCTTGTGCACGAACTCGTAGATTATACGGCTTGGCCGGGAAGGGGCGGCGCACCTTGAGGCTGCGGGGAGGGTAGTAGATGCCGGCGTGGATGACCTCGCTGTTGCGGGAGCTGGTGCCGGTGCCGAAGCTGGAGGCCGCCTCGACCACCACCACCTCGCGCCCGGCCATGGCCAGCGCGCGCGCCACCGCGAGGCCGACCGCGCCGGCGCCCACCACGACCGCGTCCACCGCCTCCCGGGGGGTCCCGGCGGCCAACTGGGCGAGACCTCGCCGGCGGCAGGCCGCCGACAAGCGCCGCAGCGGAAGCATCACGGCCGGCCCGGCTTCGGGAAGCGAGTTGAGGTCCGACCCTGGCCCGGTGGCACCAGTCGATCACTTCACTTTCAGTGGCCCGATCGTGTCCGACCGACAGTTTTCATCTCATCCCTCAAAAAAAAAAAAAACGGATAATTGCCCCAGTAACTTTTTTCTGAAGGAAATCACTGTCACTGGCAACTACTTTCCCTGTCAAAAAAGGAAATTTCGCTTGTACATGTTGTGAAGATGCTTTCGAGACAAACTTACACACGGTTTTTTACCATCAGAACCTGAATATTTTTCAAGCTATTAGCAGAGGTCAACTTTGCCTAAAGGGCGGGTATTCTGGAACTGAAAGGGGCAGTACAAATTATCAGCGGCAGCCATCCGTTTTCTTCAATTGCTTTGGTTGGCACCGCTATAAGAATTCAATTTGATACACTTGTGGTCAGAAAAGAGGTTGGAAGTCCGCCAGCTACTCTTTATTGCACATTTCACACCAATCCCATATCAGTTCTACATCAGCTAGATCTAACGTATATAGTACTGTACACAAGTAAGCAATCAAGCAGAAGGTGCCATAATGGAAATGACAATACCATTTGAGTCATGACACATAGGCAATCTTTATGTTTTACTTCCACAGGCAGAAATCATCGTTTCTGCTACACAACATACAACAACTCAACTTCCCTGCTGAGAGCAAGGCACGCATGGCATGACAGCGCTATGTAGGGAGGAACATTACAAAGTGGTGGCAACGTGCAGACCTAACAATCTATATCACCCCATCCATCTCCGGTAACTTTGTAAGCCCATTACTTCCTAGGGTTCTTTTCCCCTTCCCGTAGCCGTTTAGCAGTTGGTTTCATATACAGCCAGGCCTTGTAGTTCCGGACCTTCCAAGCGTGGGTTCCTCTCGAAGCTGGACATAAAACAGAATGCACACATGTCAACGAATGGGTCGACAAATGAAATGTCGTAATGGTTGTTAGAACATGAGCTGGAAAGTGTATACAAATAAAAAAATGCACCATTATGAAAAAGAAAACATAATGTGCACACCAGGCTCAAAAAGTTATCCATGTCCTTCGGTTCACAAAACATATCGAATACTGAAAAGAGAATTAGCAGAAAGGGCTGAAGAAGAAAACACTAGGCGACGAAGGAAGTGCTTGGAGTGGGTCAACTAAACTATGCTCGAATCCACAGCAGTAGGTGATAAAAAGCCTCCCATTCCTGCACTCATGCGCTTGGAAGATGCCCTTTCAGAATGAAAAGATTATACCCTTTCGTATCAGAAATAGCGATTATCCACCTTATCATGGGAACAGTCAACCAAATCAATTTTGCAAATATAGAAGCATCCAACCATAGATGTGTAACTGAAGAATTGTGAGGAAGTGACGACAAAATGCATGTGATTTTAGAATCCACATATTGGTCGGTCAAATAATCACAGGAGTGACTTCATTTGCCTTTCTTAAGTACTGGTTAAGAGACACACATCCTAAAATTAAAGGCAGATTCTCTGTGGGTAATCAAACTTAGGCATATCTTGAAAATCTCCATGTCACAGTACAATTAAAAAAGGCAAGCAAACTTACTTGCTGAGAGGAATGTGCTCAAACGGTCCAGTCGTGGGAATGGTTCCACACAGATTATTACCAGAAACATCACTGAAAAACAATGAAGCCAAAATTATCACATGGAAGATTCACGTGGAACCAACCGCACTCATCGTTGGAAATGAAACTGTACTTACACAACTTTGAGGCTAGATATTCCTGCCAGCTCCCTTGGAATTGGTCCAGTCAAACGATTGCCATTGAGCCGCCTATGAAAGCACAACAGTGTGTTAATCACAAAATACAGAACTATAGTATTGCATCTGTACACAGCACCTACGAACAAATATCCTAGCAAAACCCAACACCATTAGAACAATACAGAATGTTCATCTTTAGCATAATCAGCAATAAATCAACATTCAGTTGCTAATATGTGATAACTATTTCATATGCAGAGAGTATTTGAAGAGCATAAAACTTACAAGAATACAAGGGACTTCAACTTCCCAAGTGTTGGAGGAATAGTCCCCGAAACGTTGTTCTTGTACAAGTCCAAGCTAATTAGGTTCTTCAAATCACCAAGTTCCGACGGGATCGTACCTTCAATATTATTTTTGTAAAGTTCCCTGTTGCAACACTAATAGTCAATACAACTGCATTGCATTGAGATGAATAATCAGTAAACATTAAACACTAAACAGAAATTTTGATACATCAGGCCTAAATATCATCAAAACAAAATACTCCCTCCGTTCCTAAATATAAGTCTTTTAAGCGATTTCACTAAGGGTCTACATACAGAGCAAAATGATTGAATCTATGCTCTAAAGTATGTCTATACATCCGTATGTAGTCCACTAGTGAAATTTCTACAAAGACTTATATTTCGGAACGGAGGGAGTAGAACATAAAAAAAATGCAGCAACGACAAAAATGGAAATGGATCCTACGTACCCATTCAAAACAGGATAGTTATTTAGTTACCCAATGTACTGAACAGGTTTTCGGAGGACATGTAATGGTTGTCTGATACTATAATGGAAGCCATGGTTAGCTCCTTTTATATTTGAATATCTTAAGATCTCGTAGTCATCATAGCAGGTTAATCCATGTCCATACAACAACAACAACAACAACAATAACAACAACAACAAAGCCCCAAACAAGTTGGGGTAGGCTAGAGGTGAAACCCATATGATCTCGCGACCAACTCATGGGGTTCTGGCACATGTATAACACGCTTCCACACACCCCTGTCCATGGCTAGTTCTTTGGTCATACTCCAGCCCTTTAGATCTCTCTTTACAGAATCCTCCCATGTCAAGTTCGGTCTACCCCGGCCTCTTTTGACATTATCAGCACGCTTTAGCCGTCTACTATGCACTGGGGCTTCTGGAGGCCTGCGCTGAATATGCCCAAACCATCTCAAATGATGTTGGACAAGCTTCTCTTCAATCGGCGCTACCCCAACTCTATCTCGTATATCGTCATTCCGGACTCGGTCCTTCCTTGTGTGGCCACACATCCACATCTTAACATACGCATCTCCGCTACAGCTAACTGCTGCACATGTCGCCTTTTAGTTGGCCAACACTCAGCACCATACAACACTGCAGGTCGAACCTCCGTCCTATAGAACTTGCCTTACTATTCAGTTTTGCTTTCAAGTTCTGCTACCGACTCAGGATTCAATTAGCTTAATTAACATAGGTCATAGTACTGTAAAGCTACTATATGATGTGATACAGCTTAATACATAAGCTTTAAACTGGAAAAATAATCAATCTAAATTATTAGTTGAACGTTCAAACAAATTTACACCTGGAGTCTGGAACATATGTCATTCTAGTTCAAAGTCTTTACCAACAACAAAGTCAGTATAAATCACATGCATGCAGGTTAAAACTGTCTCTTGTAGGATATATCCCATCTATGGAGAAGCGCACATGAATTGGTAGTTACAACTTACAAGAGCCACATATCAGACCACATCACAAATCAATCAGCAGTAATTTGATGATCAGATGCTACTATCAGTGTTTTGCAAATTGCAACTTACATGGGACACATCATCTACTTCAACGAATATAACGTATTTTGCAAATGATGGAACTTTATGTGTAAACAGTAGTGAACACAAATGATACAGTAGGTTTCAGATTACTACTGGGAGAAACTAGCAATAAGAAGAAAACCACATGCAAGAAGAACTTACAGATATTGCAAATGCTCCAATTTACCAAGCTCGGGCACCAGATGACCAGATAAGTTCAAGTTACCAAGATCTCTGTAAGATGGGGCATTTGAAGAGAACAATCAGATGAAAATATTCTGGTAAAATTTGCTCTCATATAAATACAAGAATCATCAATAGCTTTTCTCCAAAAAAGAGAACAATTTACATGTCCACACTGTTCATATGATACAGCAAAGAAATAATGCTATGGTGACTCAGCGACTATTTTTAGATCCTGAGAGTTATCGTTTGGAAAGATATGGCATGCAAATTGAATCCTGAGTCTGATTGGTATTCCCCCGCCTCTTTTTACTGTATTCCCCTTTTCAGTCTAAATGTTTTACTCCAACCCTAATGCCCCAAGCAACAACAACAACAAAAAAACTTGAGAAGGCATGTTCAAACAGGTTAATTTACTATCCGGCTCTTGCTTTGATTCACGTAGGAACCTGCCCACTCTTCGCTGCCAACAATAAATAATCTACCAGTATTGAGTACCAAATCCTCGATTGCGTAACATTAGGTCTGTACTGTCAGGAACAAATTATACTAGGTAGGAAGCAACACATCCGCTGCAAAATCGTTTTCTCTCTCTCGAGTCGCTCGAGCCTGGCTACCCGTATCCGACTCCCCATCCACAGACCACAGCCCCGAACTCAACCCGAACCAAAACTAAAGGGCGAGCAAGCAAGGGACGCACAGGCGGGTGACGCGGTTGTCGCGGTCGCAGGTGACGTGGAACCAGGTGCAGGGGTTGACGAGGGTGGGGTCCCAGCTCTGCAGCACGCCGCCGGGGTCCCGCAGGCTGCGGCGCAGCGCCGAGAGCGCGTCGCCCTCGGAGTTGGCCCCCGCCAGCGCGACCGCGAACGCCGCGACGAGGGCCAGGCCCAGGGCTCCGGCCGCCATGCTGGGGACGGGCGGGGGAGATCGGCCGCCGGATCTGGACGCGGCGGGGCTGGCTGCGAGCAGCGGGTGGGGAAAGCGGGGGGAGGAGGAAGCTGCGATGTGTCTGCTCGTCTGGTGCCCCGGTCCAGTGCGGCTGCTGCCGACTCCCCCCCGCTTTTGTATTGCTCGGTAAAAGTCAGTGAGTGGGAGTGGGAGGGGGTAGTGGAGCGGCCGGGCTGGGCCCAGTTGGGTGGGTTGGGTTGGGTTGGGTTCCTGGGCCCATGCACGCTGGGGTGGAAAGCCAGCGAAGAATCCGTCCGTTGACGTGAGTCGCTCTGCTGCTGCTGCTGCTGGGTCTTCTCTGTCTTTTTTGCCTTTTCCTTTTCCTACCCGTCTACTAGGCTGCCATAGGTCAGGTGTGAATCTTCTCGATTCCAAGGGGGGGAAAAATGCCTTGCCCTGATTGGTCCCAACTGAGCTTCTTCGCTAAGCTGGTTATTTTTAGTCTTGTGAGTGGTGACGGCGACGCGCTAAACAAAGAGACCTTCTTGTGTAGCCGCTTTCACCCTACCAGGCTCGTTTTAAAATCCACTTCCCCCTCTTTGTCTTTGTGTGTGTATAGGTTGAAGATGTAGGGACAGACTCATTTTAGTACGAGTACATGCGTATGAACATACTTTTCCCTGGCTCCGATTTCTTTGTGCTAATTTATATGCACTGCCGCATTTCCACTAGCCTGAAAAAGGCAGGGCAGCGGAGAGACAGGGGCAGGGAAGATTCCATGTCACGCACTGGCGCGCGTGTGTGTGGGTGTGGTGGCATTGACATGTCCACATCATGGCCCGCTAGCTGGTTTCGCGGGGTTTGTTTCCTCGCTTTTCTACACGCCTTGCCAACAGGCACCGCACTGGCTCGAGACTTGACGGCCTCCGTTTTCCTGTTGTCGTTGCTGCTGCTGCGGCATGCGCTGCCTTCGTCAAACAGGTTCCGTCTCTTGATTCGCAGCAGCGCTGCTTAGAAAAATCGTCGGCCTAACTTCGGAACCTTGAAAAGGCATTGAACTAGCAATTCAAAAACACCGCTGCATAAAGTGCACTGAAAAGAAGGGTAATTGCGCAATTTTGGGTTAAACATTTTCTTTTTGCAGGGGAATATATACTGTATCATTAATCTTTCAGGATTGAAGGTCTTACAATCAATTGAAGTCTCCAATCAGAATTTGGTCATCCAATTTCGACCAGGTCAGTAATTTCTTAGAACTCTTATATTTTTATTTATTTATACAATGCACTATGGTTCCTAAGCTTTCTACGATTGAAGGCCTCACGATCAACTCAGGTCTTCAATTGAAATTTGGCCATCCAATCTTGATTGGGGCAACAATTTTTCAGAACTCTTTTATATTTTTTCTTTTTATAAAATACACTATGCTTTCTAATTTTTAAATCTTCATAACTAATTAAAATTTAAAGTTGGGTCATTCGATTTTGACCGGATCAACAATCTCTTAATGAGCATTCTCATTCAATTCTTTTTAATTCAGATGCTTCCTAATTTTGAAGCTCTCACATTCAATTGACGTATACAATTATGAATTTGGTTCACATTTTGGCAGGAACGACGATTACTCAAATCAATCGGCAGCAACGGACCAATAAAACATATCAACCCAGTACATCCTCTCATCACCTAGAGAAAAGAAGTGCCAACATATAATATTATAGCATCAATATAGTACATGTAGTTAATAATTTAGAAAACTTTCTCACATAAATATGAATTGATTAGCAGATAATACAGAATCACATCACGGAAGACCAACCAAAACACCGCATTAAATAAAAAAGCATACTTCATCATCCCGCACACTCACCAAACCAAATATTCCCTCATTTTCAAAATGTTAAGTGCTTGAAAAGTCAATTTTTTATAATTTGACCAAGTTCGGAGCAAAAAATATCAACATTCACGATACTATCTCTGTAACTTAATATAAGACTTTTTGACATATACAATGTCAAAAAATATCTTATATTAAGTTATGAAGGGTCTACTAAATAAATAAGATGTGAAAATTTTGTTTCACGGTGAATCCAATGATATCGAATTGATATTATGAATGTTGATTTTTTTACATAATTAATCAAACTTAAAGAGCTTTACTTTTCGTAAAACAAATACACCATGTATTTTAAAATAAAAAGTGTAAAAAAAGCAAATACAACAACATCAACGATACAGCAAAGCGCGCCTAACACTTCTAGTTTTTGGTTAAACTTAGATCAACTTCAATTGCTTCCATATCTCTAAAGAAGTACGTTTATGGAAAGTTGAGGAATAAAAATCACCCAACAGCTGTCATAAACCTGGATTTTTTGGGGATCCCGTATAATTACCTCCTCCCTCCTGCAAGTTTACGGGAAGAAAGCCTTCTCGTATAATTTTGATGACGGCAACCACCTGAAACTTTACCCGCGAGTGTCGCCACCATGATCCGCCACTCCCATGCACCGTTGTGCCGGTGTGCCTCCGCCACGCACTGCCGCTGTTGAGCGTTGCCGTCACGACCTGTCGCTCCCGTGCGTCGTTGCGCCTATGCCTCCGGCATGCGCCGCCAATGTCGAGCGTTATCGTCACGGTCCGCCGCTCCCGTCCGCCGTCGCACAGGTGTGCATCTGGCACGCGCCGCCAATGTCGAGCGTTGTCGTCACGCTCCGCCGCTCCCGTCCGCCGTCGCACAGGTGTGCATCTGGCACGCGCCGCCGCTGTCGAGCGTTGTCATCATAGTCTGCCGCTCCCGTCCACTCTCGCGTAGGTGTGCCTCCGGCACGCGCCACCGCTGCCGAGCGTTGTCGTCACGGTTCGCCGCTCCCGTCTACAGGTGTGCCTACGACACGTGACGCCGCTGCCGAACGCTGTCGTCACGGTCCACCACTCCCGTCCGCCGTCGTGCCGATGTGCCTCTGGCACGCGCCGCCGCTGAGCGTTGTTGTCACGGTGTGCCGCTCCCGTGTGCCGCCGTCGGTGTGTCTCCTATTTTAGGAAGGATTCCGAAACTAAGAGAGGGATAAGGAGATGGAGCATGGTCTAGCTACAACAAAGATGTGACACGAGGATTTTACGAGTTCAGACCCGTCTCGAAAGAGGTAAAGACCCTACGTCTTGTGCTCTTAGAGTTGTTTCTCTTGTGTCTGAGTATTACAAAGGATTGCCAGCCCTGTCGTGGAGCTATCGGGTGGCTTATATAGAATCCACCGCTCCCTTGCTCTAGCCCATTACAAAGTGAGTGTTTATGATGATTACAAGCATTGCTACTTGTAACTCAAGCCATGATGACTAGTAACGCTTGTAATTACACACCTTCGGTTGTTGTAGATCCCATGACAAACTTTGTTCTTCTCTGTTCGAGTGATTTAAGACGCAACCGAGTGGGTCGATGACTACCGAGGTGGATCTTCATCGTCTGAGTGAACACCGATACAAGTTTTTCAATCAACATGATATTCCTTGGGTGCAGATGATTTGGGCTCAATACTGTAGCAATGGCAAAGCCCCTGATGCTAACCATAAGGTTGGGTCTTTTGGTGGAAACACTGTTGCTCCCTCATTTTTTATTTTAAAGAGATCACCAAAATTCAAATACATAGTGTGAACACTGTCAAATTCTTGGAGGATGAGAGGAATGAGGAGAAGTTGAAATTGAAATACCCACCGTTATACTCCTTTGCCAAGAACAAGGATATACGTGTCCAACATGCTAAGCAAGAATGTAATACAGACTTTTATGACATGTTTCATGTAACGCCCAAGATGCGACCCTATCCTTATTTTGGCGCGAGGGCCTCGACAGGGATAGAAGCGCATCTCGTCGTTTCGCAAGAATGGATATCGTTACAAGTACATATACTGAAGAGAAGAGTATATGGAATTGGCTTACACTCGCCATAAGCTACATCAGAGTCACATCAGTACAATACATAAATATCACGAAGAAGAGCAGGGTCCGACTACGGACGAAAACAAACGAGAAAAGAATGACGTCCATCCTTGCTATCCCAGGCTGCCGTCCTGGAACCCATCCTAGATCGACGAAGAGGAAGAAGAAGAAACTCCAAATGAACAATCATCGCGCTCACGTCTTAATATACCTGCAACTAGTGTTGTAGTAATCTGTGAGCCACAGGGGACCGAGCAATCTCATTTCCAAAGGTATCAAGACTAGCAAAGCTTAATGGGTGAGGTATGGTTAAGTGGTGAGGCTGCAGCAAGCGACTAAGCATTTATATGAGGTGGCTAACTTACGAGTACCAGAATAAAAGAGGGGGGGGGGGGTGAACTACGCATAGCGAAAGTGAACTACTGATGATCAAATGAATGATTCTTAACACCTACTTACGTCAAACATAACCCCACCGTGTCCTCGGTCGGAGAAGGAGCTCACGAAAGAGACAGTCACGGTTACGCACTGAGTTGGCATATTTTAATTAAGTTAACTTCAAGTTATCTAGAATCGGATGTTAAACAAAGTTTCCACGTTGCCACATAACCGTGGGCACGTCTTCCCGAAAGATTTAGCCCTGCAGGGGTGTGTGACAGCCCGATGCCGACGTTCCAGAAGATTCCCCTCTTTTCCGTTTTTGTCGTGTCTTTATGTTTATTTGTTGCATCATCATCGCATCACACACATCATATGCATTGCACTGGCATCTCTGTTGCCGCCAGTTTTCAAACTTGCATCCTTTGTTAGTTGCCGGTTCTCGTCGTTGTCCGTTCTGAGCCCGACCGCACACGCACGCGCCCGCGACATCGTCAAAACCCTGTTTTAGAAGTGTGTGTAAAACTTTCTCTGATTGAGTTGAAACGTGGCATGCGGTCTTAATATATTATAGGTAGACCACCTGCCAAATTTTGTCGCAATCGGAGTCCGTCTGGTACCCGAACGGTCGACTGTAGCGGCACCGTATTCGGTCTACAGTCGGACGTTTATCGGTGTTTTAAAAATTACGTTGACGGGTGCCATTTCCCTCTCTTCCCCGGCTAACCTACTCTACGCGGTCACTTAGCCGATCCCGCGTTCGAGTTCGTTCGATTCCGATCGCGTGGGCGAAAACGGGGCCGAATTCGGATAACCCTAGCCTATTTTGTCTATAAATAGAACCCTAGCCACCTAACCCTAACCCTCCTCGAAATCCGTGCCCGCAGCTCTCCCCCACCTACCACCCAGTCGCCTCTGCTTCTTCCACCTCGCACCAGGCCCGCCCGGGCTCGAATCAAGCCCACCCAAGCCCATCCGGGGCCCGGGTCGAGCCAGCCACCGCGAGCCGCTCCCGTGAGTCCTCGCCTCTCGCTCCTCTGCTCCGAGAGCCGCAACTCCCGAGGTGCCCGCGGTCGCCCGCTGTGCTGCGCCGAATCTAGCGCCGCCGCCGCTCGTCGCCGCACTCGCTGCGTTGCCTCGCCTGCGTGCGCGCCGCCGCCAGTGCTTCCCAGCCCCTGCTGCAGTGCCCGCCATCGAACCCACCTGTGCCCCGCCACCGGTGCGTCGCCGCCGCCGGGAATGGGGTCGTCAAGGCCGGATCCGGCGCCCCCTTCCTCAGATCTGGCGTTCTCGCGCCCCGGCGGCTCGCTGGTACCTCCTGCCCCCGCCATGGCCGCCTCCTGCCTCTGCTCATACGGGAGGAGGGAGCCGCCCCTCTAGCGCCAACCGCCAGCAACGCCCGCCCCTCCCGCAGCGGCCTAGCGGGCCCATCACGTCGCGGCCCAGGACGACGCCACTGGCCCAGCCCGCCCCCTCGGCCTGCTCCTCCAGCTGTTTCCTCCAGCCGGGCCAAGGCCCGAGGTGAGCATTTCCCCCGAGCCCTATTCCCCGCACCGAGCGCACTTTAGCTATCCCGCACCATGCCTCTCTTTCGGCCCAGTAGCTAGATTTGGCCTGTTTAGTAATTTAGGAATTTCTCTGGGATTTAGTTAATTTCAGAAAAATGCCATAATTTAAAATGTCCGTAGATTTTAAACTGTATATCGGATCGCAACAAATTATATATGTATCTTGTGTAGATTTTGCGTAGATTCGTAATTTATATTTTGCATGCATGTTTGACGTAGTTTGGCTTGTCATATGCCTAGTTTAGCGTGTTGTCCTAATAGGAGTTCATCCCGTGTTATTTTCCGTGCGTGTCCGGATTGTTCAAACACCGTAGATAAAATGCTCATGTTTTAGAAACCCTATTTCCATGTATTTTAGAGTAGTTGCTTGTATTTTTGCACGTAGGATTCCGTCACTAGTTATTATTTCGCGTTTAGGACATATTCCCGCATATACGTGTGGAGTTGTTTTTATTTTGCAACCCCACATGTTATATATGTTTTCGGGGTAGAAAAATCCATAGGATTTAACTGTGTATTTAGTTTTAGCTTTTGAGCAAGTTAGTTCGCGTGATATTTTGTCGTGTTGCCCTTTTGTTTATTTTGTGAGATTTAATCCGTGCGTGTTATGTAGGAGTTGGTAACTAGAGATATAATCTTGGATATTTAGTCTACCTCCTGGTGATTTTGGTTGCAATAGAAATCCATGTTTAGGTGTGGTTTGCTTGCTCTTAACTTGCCAGGGAATAGTGCTGATTTGGAGATGCTGAAATATTTCTAAGTCTGAAATCTGTTATATTTTGTTGTTGTCTTTGCATGAGTTTATCTGATGATCTGTAGCTCTTTTGAGGTTGGTGCAATGGAGTTAGTTGTAGACTTTAGGATTCTCTAGCATGCGGGAATTTTCATGCCATTTGGAGTCCTGTAGCTTATGGTTTTGCTGCTGTCAATATGGCTTCAGATCGAAAATTGCAGTTTCATAAACTGTTATTTTCATTAAGTCTGAAACTGTGTGTGAGAAGGCGTGACTTTTTTCCTAGTGATCCATGCTTCCATGCTAGGTGTTATTAGTTGTATGCTGTAGTGCTTCTTGCCCTCTATCGTGTCATGCCTTGGTTGAGTATATCAGATTTGTGTAGCTCGTAGTTGTGGGGTGTAGAAAATGGTATGTGACTGTTTTTGGCAGTTTGTAGGGATTTCTTGTTTAGCTCGTACTTGTTGATGCGTTGCTCCGTTTTGATCGTGTCCTATATGGAACTTGCTTAGAACTCGTGTAGTTTCACATTATCTTGCTAGTTGTATGTTTTGACATGCTTGTGACCGTCGTTGCACACATATTACATTCATGCCATCATTTCTTGCGGTGCTCGTATCTTTTGAACCGTAGCTCTGTTGGAGATGTTCTCTATGTGTAAATTGCTTGTAAGGACGCGTAGAATAACGTGAACCTATTTGTTTTGCTGTTTAACAAACATTTAAACATTTTAATTCAGATCTGGATGGAATTGTAATTTAACATGTGAGGTCGTTTCGGAGATGCTATATGTCATTTTCGACCTCATTTAAAATGCCTAGATAGGTAGTTTAATTACGCTTCACCTCTTGCCATGTGTAACCACATTTAATATTGTCGTGTACCTAATCGGGATAGAACTAAATAACTCATATGTGGAGTTTCGTCAATATGCAACTCGTTGCATATTGACTTCACTTAATGTGTAGTATTTGGTTGTTGTGAATTGACATGCCGTGTCTTGCATTTAATCAGCTGCTCATGCATCGTATGTGTTGTGCATCGTGTGGTGAATATCGTGTGTGATTCTTGTTTCCGGTTTCCTTCGTCTCGATAGAGTTCCGCAAGCGTGTCGGAAAGTGAGGACCCGTTCGACTACGTCGGATCGTCCGCTTCACGGAGTCATTCTTCTTCCAAGCGGGATCTCAGGCAACATGACCATTTCCCCAGATACCATTACTATCATTGACATGCTAGTTTTAATGTTTCTATCGATTATGTCTCGTTGCCTACCACATGTTAAATATCAGCGTCCCAACATTGCCATGAAAACCTTCAACCTGTTCACAACCTAACAAACCACTGATTGACTATGTTACTTCTTGCTTAATCATGTGTTAGCGTTGCTAGTTGCAGGTGCAGTTGCTTCCATGTGATAACATGGGATCCTTATTATATCACCATATTAAATGTTATTTAATTTAATGCACCTATATACTTGGTAAAAGGTGGAAGGCTCGACCTTTCTAGCCTGGTGTTTTGTTCCACCTTTGCCCCCTTAGTTTCGGCTACTGGTGTTATGTTCCATATTTGAGCGCTCCTAACACGATCGGGGTTGTTATGGGGACCCCCTTGATTATTCGTTTTAGATTAAAGCTGGTCTGGCATGGCCCAACTTTGGTTTTACTTTTGCCTAATAACTAAATAATGCATAGGGACCCGCCGGCACACGAGGAGTAATTAATCAACCCCCGGGCGAGTGCTCCTCGTGAGTGTTGGTCCAAAAAGGGCAGATTGCGGGGCCACCACGGGGCAACTCGAGGTTTGGTACCTGTAGGCTTTCCCATCCGGTCGTGTCCTGAGAACGAGATACGCGGCTCTTATCGGGTTCGTCGACACGTCGGGCGGCCTTGATGGATTAGTTTTACTTTGAAGAAATATCTTGTGCATCGGGATTCCGGTGATGCTTTGGGTAATCTTAGAGTTGAGGTTTTCCACTAAGGAGTCCAACGAGATCACGAGCTTCGTGATCGAGGATTTCTATGCGGCTTGTGGTAATTTGTGATGGACTAGTTGGAGCACCCCTGCAGGGTTAAATCTTTCGGAAAGCCGTGCCCGCGGTTATGTGGCAACGTGGAAACTTTGTTTAACAATGGTTCTAGATAACTTGAAGTTAACTTAATTAAAATATGCCAACTGAGTGAGTAACCGTGACTGTCTCTTTCTTGAGTTCCTTCTCCGATCGAGGACACAGTGGGGTTATGTTTGACGTAAGTAGGTGTTCAGGATCATTCATTTGATCCTTAGTAGTTCATGTCCGCTATGCGTAGATCATGCCCCTCTTTATTCTTGTACTCGTAAGTTAGCCACCATATAAATGCTTAGCCGCTTGCTGCAGCCTCACCACTTAACCATACCTCACCTATTAAGCTTTGCTAGTCTTGATATCTTTTGAAATGAGATTGCTGAGTCCCCTGTGGTTCACAGATTACTACAACACCAGTTGTAGGTAAAGGTAAAGGTTACTTGACGCGAGCGCGTTGATTGTTCATTTGGAGTTGCTTCTTCTTCTTCTTCTTCATCGATCTAGGATGGGTTCCAGGCCGACAGCCTGGGATAGCAAGGATGCACGTCGTTTTCTTTTCTCGTTTGTTTCCGTCCGTAGTCGGACCCTGCTCTTCTTCATGATGTTTATGTATTGTACTGTTGTGACTCTGATGTAGCTTGTGGCGAGTGTAAGCCAATTCTATGTATCTCATCTTTTCAGTACATGTACTTGTAACGATATCCATTCTTGCGAAACGACGAGATGCGCTTCTATCCCTGATGAGGCCCTCGTGCCAAATTGAGGATAGGATCGCATCTTGGGCGTTACAAGTTGGTATCAGAGCAGTACCGACCTAGGAGTCCCCTTGATTGATCGAACTTGGCCGAGTCGAGTCTAGTGAAAAACTACTTTGAGTCTAGTTATATATCGGAGAGTAGGATTCTTTTTTCTCCTCTTCTATGCTCTGGTGAGGAATCTTGACGTAAGATTTTAATTCTACTCCTCTTCTCACTCAATTTTTTTTAGGATCACGCAGGCATTTTTGGAATCTATATGATGTCGATGTGACGGAGTTCTGTCTTGGTGCCTCCTGTCTGACTTGATTTCTTCCGGGGAGTTGAGCTCCAGGGGATTCTTGAGCACATCGCTATCATTGAGATTTCTTAATATCTCAGAACGAAGGATGTTCGTAATTGCTTTAATACTGGTAGTGGCGAGATGACCCCGATGTCCCCAGTACTGGTGCAGATTGTTCGGGAGTACTGCCATACTTTGTATCGTTGTGATCACGAGGGTATGTAGTAGATAAAGGTCCGAGATTCTGGTTATGTGTTGACGGATGTGATACATTGGACGGGTTAGTATAGGATTTGTGTGACCTATTACTCCTTTTATCTGTGTACCAGATTGCATAACCAGAAATTTCGGGAGTTCTTAGGTGGGAATTCAAGTAGTTACTTATAGGACAATCTTCCAACAAATGCATGATGTTAGGTTGGGATTCGACATCTAGTGGATTCGTTTGTTCACGGTCGTCTTACAGCGGTTCTCGCTGTGTCTTAAAGAGTCCTTGTAGCTTGCTACGACTCGGGGACGCTTCGTATGTCTGGTGCACTGCCTTGCACTTGATGGCTACTGTAAGGATCGAGCCCGTGCGATCCTGTCCACGAAAATACCGGACGAAATCTCTCTCATGAATTTGTTCTCGCTTGTTTCATAAGCCTCACCCCTTGTTTTTTTAGAATATGATAATTCGAGTTGCTTCGATGTCAAAGTGGTGAATTCATATCTTTTCCGAGAAGTGTTCTCATATTTTATGTGAATGCAAATTCTTTTTCTCAATCAATTGTCTTATCAATTCTTGTCAACCGGAGTGTTATGTCAAGTCTTTTCAACCGTTGTGCTTCTCTTCAAGTGAATTCAATCCTCTCTAATTTTGCAAGAACATTCTCTCATTTCATCCGGAGTTCATCTCATCTGTCCGAAGTCGTCTTTGTTTTTCCCCGCCCTCCCGCCCTTTTCTTCAGTGATTGGTTTTCATCCAAGAGTTTTATTTTCATTGTTGCTTCCGCTATCTTTTCTTCCGTGTCCTATCCGGTGATTCATTGTGAAGATTCTCAGTAGCTTCATATTCATCTTTATTCATTCTTATGATTTTTTTCCCGGCGAATTCAATTCAGTTATCCGTGTTCATCATATCCTTTTCATCCTTGTAAATTCTTTCCTGTGTTGGAAATTTTTATCAGCCTATCTTGTTATTCATTCATCTCTTTTCTATCCGGAGTGTCGAAGATATTTCAGAATTTCTTGTTTTCAATCCTTCCAATTAATTCGAGGTGCTAACCTCATCAAGTATTCTTATTCCGGTGCAATATCTCTCTTCGAAGCAATCTTTTCATTGGTGGTTTCTTTCAGTGGGCCCATAACCCACAGGTTCTTTCCCAGGATCTTATCTGGCTCTTGTAATATTTTCCCGGAGGTCTTTAATTATTTTCAACTATGACATAAGTATGAATTTCATCAATCATATTCCTTCTTCAAGTTCAATTTGAATTATTTCTCATCATTGGCTCAACTTGCCATATTTTATTCTGGAGTGTCTTATTTATTATTGGTGGTGTTCTCCTCATATTTTTCATCTTGGAAGACCGAAGGAGTGTTTCTCTCAAATCTTGGTCCATTCTCTTGAAGAGTCATCATTTCAGCTTGTGGCATCATCTTGAGTGGTTCCCAATCATGAGAATTCATTTCTTGCTATCCGGTGCATTTCTGAGTTGTTTTCATTCTCGATCCTCCGAAGGCCATCATTTGAGAAGATATCTTCGTTCTCAGCTTTCAGCTTTCATCCTCAATTCTTCTCAATTGTTGTCTCTTCATTCGTCTTTTAATTATTCTGGTGCCTTGTTCTAGTTTTCTCTCAGGTGGCTCATGATCTCTTCATTCTCATTATCTCCATTCATTCATGGTTGCCTCATTCATTTCAATTCTCACCGGTGTTTCGTGCAACATTTCTTCTAGTTTGTGCTCATATCGTTCCTCAATCATTTCTATAAGAATAACTGGTACGCTAAAATCCGTTGCTTATCATCAATTTAACTTGATGAAGGATAAGCATAACATAATTCTTATTCTTGTTCTTAGTGATCTGAATTCTTCTTTCGTAGTGGCTCATCATATCAATCCTTTATCCCATGTGCTTATCTATCTTTTCCGGAGTTCCAAGCTCTCTTAAGTATCTCTTTATGAGGCTACATCTAAACCTTGGCAAGGTCATAATCTTATTCTTTTCTACCTTCATATCTTTGCATCATTCATTTGTATACGGAGGTCTTTCATGGTGGTTCGTCAAGGTTTCAATCCATTCTCAGGTGTTCTTCAAGATTTTTGTGATAATAGTTGTCACTTTTTTCTTCATTCTCTTCTTCCGTATGAGCTAGTTCCTATTCTATTGTTCCGGAGGCATTGTGATGTTGCTCTTTTGGGTCTATCATCTTGTTCTGTCAAGATCATGGTGTTCCCTTGTTCTATTTAGTTGTTTGTTATGGATCTTGTCTAATTATCCAATCTTATCGAATTTTTGTCCCATTTTCCTACCGCAGTGCTGCCGAAAATTGTCGTGAATTCTTGCTTGTTTCTCTTATAATTCTTCATCTCTTTGCAACCTTCAAGGATCGTTGGTTTCACTCGTTGTCTAAGAAGCAATTAAGTTTTACCTTTTGCTTTTCTCATCCTCTCCCCCTTTCATTCTTGGATCTCGGGTCGAGATCCTCTTGTAGTGTAGGAGAGTTGTGACAGCCCGATGCCGACGTTCCAAAAGATTCCCCTCTTTTCTGTTTTCATCGTGTCTTTATGTTTATTTGTCGCATCATTATCGCATCATGCGCATCATCTGCATTGCATCGACATCTCCGTTGTCGCCAGTTTTCAAACTTGCATCCGTTGTTAGTTGTCGGTTCTTGTCGTTGTCTGTTCTGAGCCCGACCACACACGCACGCACCCGCGACATCGTCAAAACCCTGTTTTAAAAGTGTGTGTAAAACTTTCTCTGATTGAATTGAAACATGGCGTGTGGTCTTAATATATTATAGGTAGACTGCGTGCAAAATTTCGTCGCAATCGGAGTCCGTCTGGTACCCGAACGGTCGACCATATTCGGTCTACCGTCGGACGTTTATCGGTGTTTTAAAAATTACGTTGCCGGGTGCCGTTTCCCTCTCTTCCCCGGATAACCTACTCTATGCGGTCACTTAGCCGACCCCGCGTTCGAGTTTGTTCGATTCCGATCGCGTGGGCGAAAACGGGGCCGGATTCGGATAACCCTAGCCCATTTTTTCTATAAATAGAACCCTAGCCACCTAACCCTAACCCTCCTCGAAATCCGTGCCCGCAGCTCTCCCCCACCTACCACCCAGCCGCCTCTCCTTCTTCCACCTCGCACCACACCCGCCCGGGCCCGAATCAAGCCCACCCAAGCCCATCCGGGGCCCGGGTCGAGCCAGCCACCGCGAGCCACTCCCGTGAGTCCTCGCCTCTCGCTCCTCTGCTTCGAGAGCCGCAGCTCCCGAGGTGCCCGCGGCCGCCAACCGTGCTGCGCCGAATCTAGTGCCGCCGCCGCTCGCCGCGATGCCTCCCGTGCCCGCCGCTGCGCTCGCCGCGTTGCCTCGCGTGCGTGCGCGCCGCCGCCAGTGATTCCCAGCCCCTACTATAGTGCCCGCCATCGAATCCGCCTGTGCCCCGCCGCCGGTGCGTCGCCGCCGCCGGGAATGGGGTCGTCAAGACCGAACCCGGCGACCCCTTCCTCAGATCTGGCGTTCTCGCGCCCCGCGGTGTTGGAATTATGCCCTAGAGGCAATAATAAATATAGTTATTATTATAATTCCTGTATCAAGATAATAGTTTATTATCCATGCTATAATTGTATTAAATGAAGACTTATATACATGTGTGGATACATAGACAAAACACTGTCCCTAGAAAGCCTCTAGTTGGCTAGCCAGTTGATCAAAGATAGTCAGGGTCTTCTAACTATGTACAAGGTGTTGTTGCTTGATAACTGGATCACGTCATTAGGAGAATCACGTGATGGACTAGACCCAAACTAATAGACGTAGCATGTTGATCGTGTCATTTTGTTGCTACTGTTTTCTGCGTGTCAAGTATTTGTTCCTATGACCATGAGATCATATAACTCACTGACACCGGAGGAATGCTTTGTGTGTATCAAACGTCGCAACGTAACTGGGTTACTATAAAGATGCTCTACAGGTATTTCCGAAGGTGTTCGTTGAGTTAGTATGGATCGAGACTGGGATTTGTCACTCCGTGTGACGGAGAGGTATATATCTCGGGGCCCACTCGGTAATACAACATCACACACAAGCCTTGCAAGCAATGTAACTTAGTGTAAGTTGCGGGATCTTGTATTACGGAATGAGTAAAGAGACTTGCCAGTAAACGAGATTGAAATAGGTATGCGGATACTGACGATCGAATCTCGGGCAAGTAACATACCGAAGGACAAAGGGAATGACATACGGGATTATATGAATCCTTGGCACTGAGGTTCGAACGATAAAATCTTCGTAGAATATGTAGGATCCAATATGGGCATCCAGGTCCCGCTGTTGGATATTGACCGAGGAGTCACTCGGGTCATGTGTACATAGTCTCGAACCCGCACGGTCTGCACACTTAAGGTTCTACGTTGTTTTATGCGTATTTGAGTTATATGGTTGGTTACCGAATGTTGTTCAGAGTCCCGGATGAGATCATGGACGTCACAAGGGTTTCCGGAATGGTCCAGAAACGAAGATTGATATATAGGATGACCTCATTTGATTACCGGAAGGTTTTCGGAGTTACCGGGAATGTACCGGGAATGACGAATGGGTTCCGGATGTTCACCGGGGGGGGGGGGGCAGCCCACCCCGGGGAAGACCATAGGCCTTGGGTGTGGCGCACCAGCCCTTGGTGGGCTGGTGGGACAGCCCAAGAAGGCCCTATGCGCCATAGATAGGAAATCAAAGAGAAAAGAAAAAAAAATAGGTGGGAAGGAAGAGAAGGACTCCACCTCCCCTTGGTGCGCCAAGGCAAGCCTCCTCCCCTTGGTGCGCAGCCCTTGGGGCTCCTTGAGCCTCAAGGCAAGCCTCCCCTCCCTCCTCCTATATATATGGAGCTATTAGGGCTGATTTGAGACAACTTTTCCAAGGCAGCCCGACCACATACCTCCATAGTTTTACGTCTAGATCGCGTTTCTGCGGAGCTCGGGCGGAGCCCTGCTGAGATTAGATCACCACCAACCTCCGGAGCGCTGTCACGCTGCCGGAGAACTCATCTACCTCTCCGTCTCTCTTGCTGGATCAAGAAGGCCGAGATCATCGTCGAGCTGTACGTGTGCTGAACGCGGAGGTGCTGTCCGTTCGGCACTAGATCGTGGGACGGATCGCGGGACGGTTCGTGGGACGGTTCGCGGGGCGGATTGAGGGACGTGAGGACGTTCCACTACATCAACCGCGTTCACTAACGCTTCTGCTGTGCGATCTACAAGGGTACGTAGATCGGAAATCCCCTCTCGTAGATGGACATCACCATGATAGGTCTTCGTGCGCATAGGAATTTTTTTGTTTCCCATGCGACGTTCCCCAACAGTGGCATCATGAGCTAGGTTCATGCGTAGATGTAATCTCGAGTAGAACACAAAAGTTTTTGTGGGCGGTGATGTGCGTCTTGCTGCCCTCCTTAGTCTTTTCTTGATTCCGCGGTATTGTTGGATCGAGGCGGCTCGGACCGACATTACTCGAACGCTTACGAGAGACTGGTTTCATCACTACGAGTAACTCCGTTGCTCAAAGATGACTGGCGGGTGTCGATTTCTCCAACTTTAGTTGAATCGGAATTGATGGAGGAGGTCCTTGGATGAGGTTAAATAGCAATTCATATATCTCTGTTGTGGTGTTTGCGTAAGTAACATGCAATCCTACTAGATACCCATGGTCACCACGTAAAACATGCAACAACAATTAGAGGACGTCTAACTTGTTTTTGCAGGGTATGCTTGTGATGTGATATGGCCAACGATGTGATGTGATATATTGGATGTATGAGATGATCATGTTGTAATAGATAATATCGACTTGCACGTCGATGGTACGGCAACCGACAGGAGCCATAGGGTTGTCTTTAAACTAACGTTTGTGCTTGCAGATGCATTTACTATATTGCTAGGATGTAGCTTTAGTAGTAATAGCATGAGTAGCATGACAACCCTGATGGCGACACGTTGATGGAGATCATGGTGTGGCGCCGGTGACAAAGAAGATCGTGCCAGTGCTTTGGTGATGGATATCAAGAAGCACGTGATGATGGCCATATCATGTCACTTATGAATTGCATGTGATGTTAATCCTTTTATGCACCTTATTTTGCTTAGAACGACGGTAGCATTATGAGGTGATCTCTCACTAAAATTTCAAGACGAAATTGTGTTCTCCCCGACTATGCACCGTTGCTACAGTTCGTCGTTTCGAGACACCACGTGATGATCGGGTGTGATAGACTCAACGTTCACATACAACGGGTGCAAAACAGTTGCACACGCGGAACACTCGGGTTAAGCTTGACGAGCCTAGCATGTGCAGACATGGCCTCGGAACACATGAGACCGAAAGGTCGATCATGAATCATATAGTTGATATGATTAGCATAGGGATGCTTACCACTGAAACTATACTCAACTCACGTGATGATCGGACTTGAGCTAGTGTAAGTGGGTCATGAACCACTCAAATGACTAGAGAGATGTATTTTTTGAGTGGGAGTTTTGCAAGTAATTTTATTAAGTTAAACTCTAAATTATCTTGAACATAGTCTAATTCCACTTTGAATATATTTGTGTTGTAGATCATGGCTCACGCGACAGTCACCCTGAATTTTAATACGTTCCTAGAGAAAGCTAAGTTGAAAGATGATGGAAGCAACTTTGTAGACTCGGCTCATAATCTTAAGTTGATCCTACAAGCTGGGAAGAAGGATTATGTCCTTAATGCTGCGCTAGGAGATGAACCAGCCACTACGGCTGACCAAGATGTTAAGAACGCTTGGTTAACACATAAGGAGGACTACTCAGTAGTTCAATGTGCAGTCTTGTTTGCTTAGAGCCGGGACTTCAACGTCGCTTTGAGTGTCATGGATCATATGAGATGTTCCAGGAGTTGAAGTTTATCTTTCAGAAGAACGCCTGGATCGAGAGGTATGAGACCTCCGATAAATTCTATGCTTGCAAGATGGAGGAGAATTCGTCTGTCAGTGAACATGTGCTCAAAATGTCTGGGTACTCAAACAGTCTAGCTGAGCTGGGGATTGAACTCCCGCAAGAGGCTATCACTGACAGAATTCTTCAATCACTGCCGCCAAGCTATAAGGGCTTTGTGTTGAACTACAACATGCAAGGGATGAACAAGTCACCCGGCGAGTTGTTTGCGATGCTGAAAGTTGCAGAGTCTGAACTCCGTAAAGAGCATCAGCTGTTGATGGTGAATAAGACCACTAGTTTCGAGAGAAACGATAAAGGGAAGAAGGGTAATTCAAAGAAGAGCGGCAAGCCTGTCGCCAATCCGACGAAGAAACCCAAAGCTGGACCTAAGCCTGAAACAGAGTGCTACTATTGCAAGGGTATGGGTCACTGGAAGCACAACTGCCCCAAGTATCTGGCTGATAAGAAGGCAGCCAAAGAAAAATCAGGTATATTTGATATACATGTTGTTGATGTGTACTTAACCAGCTCTCGTAGTAGTGCCTAGGTATTCAATACCGGTTCTGTTGCTCATATTTGCATCTCGAAACAGGAACTGCGGAATAGGCGAAGGCTGGCGAAAGATGAAGTGACGATGCGCGTGGGAAATGGTTCCAAGGTTGATGCAATCGCCGTCGGCGCAGTTTCACTTCAGTTACCATCAGGATTAGTTATGAACTTGAATAATTGTTATTTAGTGCCTGCGTTGAGCATGAACATTATATCTCGATCTTGTTTATTGTGAGACAGTTACTCGTTTAAGTTAGAGAATAATGGTTGTTCTATTTCTATGAGTAATATCTTTTATGGTCATGCACCCAATGTGAGAGGATTGTTCATATTGAATCTTGATAGTGATAACACACATATACATAACATTGAGACCAAAATAGTAAGAGTTAACAATGATAGCGCCATGTTTTTATGGCACTACCGCTTAGGTCATATTGGTGTAAAGCGCATGAAGAAACTCCATACCGATGGACTTTTGGAGTCACTTGACTTTGATTCACTTGACACGTGCGAACCATGCCTCATGGGAAAGATGACTAAAACTCCGTTCTCCGGAACAATGGAGCGTGCAAGTGACTTGTTGGAAATCATACATACCGATGTGTGTGGTCCGATGAGCGTGGAGGCACGTGGCGGATATCGTTATTTTCTCACCTTCACTGACGATTTGAGTAGATATGGTTATGTCTACTTAATGAAGCACAAATCTGAAACATTTGAAAAGTTCAAGCAATTTTAGAGTGAAGTTGAAAATCATCGTAACAAGAAGATCAAGTTCCTACGGTCTGATCGTGGGGGTGAATATCTCAGTTTCGAGTTTGGTGCTCACTTAAGACAATGTGGAATTGTTTCACAGTTGACACCGCCTGGAACACTACAACGTAATGGTGTGTCCGAACGTCGTAATCGTACTGTAACATCCCAAAATTATAAATTTTGGAATGTTAATATAATTATTAGATTGATTGTTTGTTTGTTTGCTGAGTGACTGAAACTTGTCTGAAATTGAAACTTTTCAAAACTTTTGAATGAGAGGGAATAAAATGACCTTCCCCTTCTCCGATGAATTCAAATTCAATCTTTTAAAAGCAACGAGAGAAGATGACATGACTTCTTCAACTATAAAGAATTTGAACGGAGATGTTTGCATTTGAATTTCCTTGCATTTCCATTCGTTTTCTTCGTGCAACAAAATGCCGGGAAATACATTCTAAAGAGCGGAGGAACATGACCCTCAAATACCCGGGCATTTTGAATGTTATTTGCACCCTAAAACTTAGAGGGTCATTTGAAAATTATTTGCAAAAGAAAATAAACCTTTTTGGCAATTTTGTGAAAATAATTTTTTCTGAAGTTTTTAAATTTTTGGCGTGGAAAAATGCCCATCATTTATATTTTATTTTTCTGATAATTTTAGTATATAAAAACTCTTTATTCCGAATTGATTTGATTTCCTTTTTAACGTTTTAGTTTCCTAGTTTTGAAAATAGGAAGGAGATCACTTTTATTAGGAAATACCCCGTGGCCCATTAAACACTTTCCTATTTTTGGCCCAACAGAGGATCATCTCCTACCTCTCTCTCCCTCACGCACAGCAGGAAGTTTCCTTCCATGAAGAGGGAATCCCCACCTCCGGGATTCGCGAAGCTCATACCTTCCCAACGCCTCCCGTCGCCTCTATAAGAAGCCCCTCGTCCTCCTCGTTCCATTCCCGTTGAAACCGCCGCCTCTCCTCGCCTCTAGCTCGCGCACCCTCGCCGGAGTCGTCACCGGAGAAACATCACAGAAGCTCGCTGCACCTAACCAGGAACACCTCTACCTCGCTGCACCCCCTCCTCCACCTCTCCCCACCACTTCGCCCCCCTCCACCGCCGCCCCCTTGCCACCCCATCGCCCTCCCCCCTGCTGCTCCCTCCCCTCCCTGGAAACCAGCAGCAGCAGCAGCAAACCAGCAGTTTTTTCCTCCAACTCGCCACCTACAGCCACCCCCCACCTCGCCTCCCCACCCCCTGCCGAGAGCCCCACCCTTCGGCCCCCTTCCCCACTCCTGCCGGCCCCTCCCCCTTCCCCACTGGCACCACCACCCTTCCCCTCGGCCACCATCAGCCACGGGATCATCTCCCAACCGAGGTAACCCCTCTCTCTTTCTTTTTTTTTACTTGTTTTGCCTTGTTTTAGTTTTAGCCCTTAGATCTTTATGCAAGGGTGTAGATTAGATCCTTTAGTACCCTTTCGGTTAGATTAGAAAAACCGTGCTGGTTTTATTTCACTTATCATTTAACCAGCGAGTTTGTTAAGCCTAGGCCGTTTGCTCAAAACGCTACAACAAACGCCCTCCGCAGCCAATAGCAACATGCCACGTGTACCCCTGTTAGATACTAGTTAGCTGCAGTTTTTCCGTCTAAATTGCAAAAACAGAAAGTTTCAATCTTGTTTTGGCCACAACTTTTGATCCCGAATTCCAATCACATTGATTCTTTTTCCAGTAGATCAAAAATTTCCTGTAGTTTTTAAAAACATATAATTTGTCTATGTTTGAAATTTTCAAATATAAGTTAGATCAGATTTAGTTTAAACCTTGTTTTGCCTATTCCAGGAGTTTAAAAATAGCTTTTAATTTTATTCTTTTTGGTACTGATCACTAGTGATCTTAAGTATCAGTGGTAAAAATTTCAGATTTGTTTGAGTAGTTTAACTCATTATTTCATGTGAAAGAATTTCTGTTTCACCGCTTTTAGGATTTCGGCTAATTCATTTTCTACTTTTGTTTTAAAATATTTTCTTTATTATTTCAGAAACATTATTATTGTTGGAATTCACTATGCAGCGGCGCCGCACCTTGGCGCTCCCGTGCGGCGGCTGTTGTAGAAATGCACAACGCTTGCAAAGCAAAATAGAAAAGGCAATGATTCATTAGTACTATTAAACTAAGTATTGTCATCACTGAAAAAGTAAGCTAAGTACTGTAATAATGTGGTTAGTTCCTTCTCTTTCTCCTCTACATGCATGGAATAAAGTCAATAAGATTCCCATTCATGTTTGAAATTCAAAAACTTTTATCTACAAAACCGTTAATTCATTCGATGATCCGTTTTCACCATTGACTTCGTCGCGACGAGTTCTTCGAAACTAGATCCCATGTCGACATGTTTCGTCAACTTTTTTTTCCATTCATAATTGCCACATTTTTTGACCCACTTGCCATATTATTAACCACTTACTTGCCTAAGAAAAATAACTTGATTGACACTTTTTAATGTTGTTGCATACAAAGCCTTGTAGCAGTTTTCATTATACATGATATAAAAGCATGTCATTGGTTGTGTTTGTCAATTTAAATATGCCAACTTGTCATGTTTACATATAACTTTGTCAGGAAACTATTTTGTGTGCTTGTTAGTTTAACTATACCGGGTTGTCATATTTACAAACGATGACCAAAAAGATTTCTTGTTGTCACTAGTTTTAAATCTGTTGAGTTGTCATATTTTTACGTGCAATCACCTAAAAAAGTTTTTTTTGCTTGTCATTTTGATTATGTCGAGATGTCATGTTTATATGTAATTTTCAAAAATTTGGCGATTAAGTTATTTTTTATCAGACAAGTAAGCACTTACTAATATGACAAGTAAGTGTAACAAATGTGGTAAGTACGAGCAAAAAAAAAGATTGTCGAAACATGTCGACATGGGATTTAGTTTTGAAGATTTCGTCTAAATAAAGTCAACGGCAAAAACGAATCATTGATCGAATTAATGGTTTAAGAGATAAAAGTTTTTGAATTTCGGTCATCTAAAACGAATTAATGACATTTGTATGCATGCATGCATGCATGATGAAGGAAGGACAACCCAAGCCGCCGCATGCAATGGCCACGGTGCGGCGCTTCTAAATAGAATTTCCCATTATTGTTTGTTTATGTTAGTTAACAGTAGTTTTGCAACAAGTTTTGATTTTATTTTTAATTGTTTTCATTAAATCAATTCTAGGTCCGTAGTAACGCGCAATTGTTTTCACCGTTGTTTCAAATCCCGCTTGGGAATACTTTCAAAAGGTTTGTGAAAAACACTTTATTTTATCTTAGTAAAACTTATATCTTAGTTCCTTGTTATTATTTTCTATTAGACAAAAATCATTTAGTGTTTGATGTAGTAGAAGACTCCCTAGTCTTATTTGAAGTTTCTATCGGATTCCTATTCGCTCTCTCTTTTGTTTTGATTGCTAGAATGTTTGCTAGTATGAGTGCTTATGTGAAGGATATGTTTGTTATATAGATTTCATCGGAGAGTGACGAGTAGTCTATCAAGTTATTTTCTCGAGAAATTCTTCTTCGTCAACATCACATGCAAGTCACTTTGATCATACTATCACCTATGTTTTATGCATCGTAGTTCTACCATCCTATGCCCAATTGCATGCTGAGTAGGTACTTGGAAACCTTAGTATAAGTTGTAGTATCATGTGGTAGGCACACAACAACCCCGATACTTGGCCCCGGGATGACAATTTGTTAATGCTATGCTTGAGTAGACGGGTTATCGGTTGAGTGTATATCACGAGTGATGCGAGGTTGATATAATAATCAAGACCGGTTAAGACAAGATTTTCAAGACCTCGGACGCAATGCAACTCTGGGTGAAGGACGGTTGATCGGCTCCCTGGAGAACCCAGTGGATGCCCGGGATGCTGGAGAGGCCATGTCATCCTGCGGAAAGCTTCACCCAGGCTCAAAGAGACGGACGGATAATTTCAAGACCCAAGGCTTACCTGCACAGCCACAAGTCATTATGGGCTCTGGCTTGGTTGGACAACGCGGCGACTCTGGACAGGCGGTGCTAGCAGATGTAGACGAACGGTAGGAATGGATGGGCACCGACAGGGATTCAGAGGGACCCGTTGAAAGACCATGTTTTGATCATCCGGTCTTCAAACACCCTGAAGTGCGAGGACATACACGGAGGCGATCAAATCTTGTGGGGAACGTGTGCAAAACTCTGCAGAGTACTCAAACCTAATCGATTAGCCGTGTCCACGGTCATGGACAACTTGAGCCAAAGGAACTGAAGTTATCTGGATTTCTCAACACCATTATATATATTTGATGAGGGTAACTATTGACAACTCGGGTACGAGAACTGGTTGGCGGAACCATCTCGTTAACAACAAACATTGTAGTAACATTTTGCTTTCAACCCCTCTTGTTGTAGGATAAAACTGGCTTTATGCAAAACTTAGCTCCACCGACCAAATATGCATGTAGAGATAGTTGATTATTATTTTACCCCTCTCTTATGTGACTTGCCGGCATATTCAATATGCTGACCTACACGGCTGCAACGTCTTATGTTGCAGATATTTTTCTTCGACGAGTAAGAGTACGATTCAGGGTTACGGTCTACACTCAACTTGCCGTTGGTGTTTATTGGGACTCCACTCCCTTGACCGCTTCCGCTGAGATAATTAAGGTATATATCAGTTTTACGCTATTTTACATGTGATTGCACTTTGATATATACATTGATGTACTGTGTGTGCCAGCATACTGATCCAGGGATGGCACAGAAACACAGAGGCTTGACTCGTCTTGAGTGATAGTATGATCAAAGTGACTTGCCGGCATATTCAATATGCTGACCTACACGGCTGCAACGTCTTATGTTGCAGATATTTTTCTTCGACGAGTAAGAGTACGATTCAGGGTTACGGTCTACACTCAACTTGCCGTTGGTGTTTATTGGGACTCCACTCCCTTGACCGCTTCCACTGAGATAATTAAGGTATATATCAGTTTTACGCTATTTTACATGTGATTGCACTTTGATATATACATTGATGTACCGTGTGTGCCAGCATACTGATCCAGGGATGGCACAGAAACACAGAGGCTTGACTCGTCTTGAGTCGGGTCGCTACACGTACTTTATTAGAGATGGTGCGATCTATGATGTCTCTTACCGATTTGCCGTTATCGTTTTGGGGTTATGCATTAGACACAACTGCATTCACTTTAAATATGTCACCATCAAAATCCGTTGAGATGACACCATACGAACTGTGGTATGGCAAAAGGCCAAAGTTGTCGTTTCTTAAAGTTTGGGGATGTGATGCTTATGTCAAAAAGCTTCAGCCTGAAAAGCTAGAACCCAAAGCGGAAAAGTGCATCTTCATAGGTTACCCAAAAGAGACAGTTGGGTACACCTTCTATCTCAAATCCGAGGGCAAAGTGTTTGTTGCTAAAAACGGAGCTTTTCTCGAGAAGGAGTTTCTCTCGAGAGAATTGAGTGGGAGGAAGATAGAACTTGATGAGGTTGTCGAACCTCTCATCCCTCTGGATGGTGGCGCAGGGCAAGGGGAAACCCCTGTCGTTGCGACGCCGGTTGAGGAGGAAGTTAATGATGATGATCATGAAACTCCGGTTCAAGTTCCTATCGAACCACGCAGGTCGACGAGACCACGTGCTGCTCCAGAGTGGTACGGTAATCCTGTTTTGTCAATTATGTTGTTAGACAACAATGAACCTGCAAATTATGAAGAAGCAATGGTGGGCCCAGATTCCAACAAATGGATAGAGGCCATGAAGTCCGAGATAGGATCCATGTATGAAAACAAAGTGTGGACTTTGGAAGTACTACCTGAGGGCCGCAAGGCTATTCAAAACAAATGGATCTTTAAGAAGAAGACGGACGCTGACGGTAATGTGTCCGTTTATAAAGCTCGACTTGTGGCAAAGGGTTTTTCACAAGTTCAAGGAGTTGACTACGATGAGACATTCTCACCCGTAGCGATGCTTAAGTCCGTCAGAATCATGTTAGCAATAGCTGCATTTTTCAATTATGAAATCTGGCAGATGGATGTCAAAACGGCGTTCCTTCACGATTTCCTTAAGGAAGAGTTGTATATGATGCAACCCGAAGGTTTGGTCGATCCGAAAAATGCTAACAAGGTATGCAAGCTCCAGCGATCCATTTATGGACTGGTGCAAGCATCTCGGAGTTGGAATAAACGCTTTGATGAGGTGATCAAAGCATTTGGGTTTATACAAGTGGTTGGAGAATCTTGTATTTACAAGAAAGTGAGTGGGAGCTCTGTGGCGTTTCTAATATTATATGTGGATGACATATTGCTGATTGGAAACAACGTAGAGTTTTTGGAGAGCATAAAGGATTACTTGAATAGAAGTTTCTCTATGAAGGACCTATGAGAAGCTGCTTACATTCTAGGTATTAAGATCTATAGGGATAGATCAAAACACCTGATAGGACTTTCACAAAGCACATACCTTGATAAAGTTTTGAAAAGGTTCAAAACGGAACAGTCTAAGAAGGGGTTCTTGCCAGTTTTACAAGGTACGAGATTGAGTAAGACTCAGTGCCCAGCAACTGATAAAGATAGAGAGCATATGAGCACCGTCCCCTATGCTTCAACCATAGGTTTATCATGTATGCAATGCTGTGCACTAGACCGGACGTTAGCTTGGCCATAAGTATGGCAGGCAGGTTCCAGAGTAATCCATGAGTGGATCACTGGACGACGGTCAAGAATATCCTGAAGTACCTGAAAAGGACTAAGGAGATGTTTCTCGTGTATGGAGGTGATGAAGAGCTCGTCGTAAAGGGTTACGTTGATGCAAGCTTTGACACAGATCTGGACGACTCTAAGTCGCAAACCGGATACGTATTTATTCTTAATAGGGGTGCGGTAAGCTGGTGCAGTTCCAAGCAAAGCGTTGTAGCTGATTCTACATGTGAGGCGGAGTACATGGCTGCCTCGGAGGCGGCAAAGGAGGGTGTCTGGATGAAGTAGTTCATGACGGATCTTGGAGTGGTGCCAAGCGCACTGAATCCAATAACCTTGTTCTGTGACAACACGGGTGCCATTGCCTTAGCAAAGGAACCACAGTTTCACAAGAAGACCAGACACATCAAACGACGCTTCAACCTCATCCGCGACTACGTCGAAGGGGAGGACGTAAATATATGCAAAGTGCACATGGATCTGAATGTAGCAGACCCGCTGACTAAACCTCTTCCACGGGCAAAGCATGATCAACACCAGAACTGTATGGGTGTTAGATTTATTACAATGTAATTCGCATGGTGATGTGAGGGCTAGATTATTGACTCTAGTGCAAGTGGCAGACTGTTGGAATTATGCCCTAGAGGCAATAATAAATATAGGTATTATTATAATTCCTGTATCAAGATAATCGTTTGTTATCCATGCTACAATTGTATTGAATGAAGAATGATATACATGTGTGGATACATAGACAAAACACTGTCCCTAGCAAGCCTCTAGTTGGCTAGCCAGTTGATCAAAGATAGTGAGGGTCTTCTGACTATGTACAAGGTGTTGTTGCTTGATAATTGGATCACGTCATTAGGAGAATCACGTGATGGACTAGACCCAAACTAATAGACGTAGCATGTTGATCGTGTCATTTTGTTGCTACTGTTTTGTGTCAAGTATTTGTTCCTACGACCATGAGATCATATAACTCACTGACACCGGAGGACTGCTTTGTGTGTATCAAACGTCGCAACGTAACTGGGTGACTATAAAGATGCCCTACAGGTATTTCTGAAGGTGTTCGTTGAGTTAGTATGGATCGAGACTGGGATTTGTCACTCCGTGTGACGGAGAGGTATCCGGGGCCCACTCGGTAATACAACATCACACACAAGCCTTGCAAGCAATGTAACTTAGTGTAAGTTGCGGGATCTTGTATTACGGAACGAGTAAAGAGACTTGCTAGTAAACAAGATTGAAATAGGTATGCAGATACTGACGATCGAATCTCGGGCAAGTAACATACCGAAGGACAAAGAGAATAACATACGGGATTATATGAATCCTTGGCGCTGAGGTTCGAACGATAAGATCTTCGTAGAATATGTAGGATCCAATATGGGCATGCAGGTCCCGCTATTGGATATTGACCGAGGAGTCACTCGGGTCATGTCTACATAGTTCTTGAACCCGCAGGGTCTGCACACTTAAGGTTCGACGTTGTTTTATGCGTATTTGAGTTATATGGTTGGTTACCGAATGTTGTTCGGAGTCCCGTATGAGATCACGGACGTCACAAGGGTTTCCGGAATGGTCTGGAAACGAAGATTGATATATAGGACGACCTCATTTGATTACCGGAAGGTTTTCGGAGTTACCGGGAATGTACCGGGAATGACGAATGGGTTCCGGATGTTCACCGGGGGGGGGGGGGCAGCCCACCCCGGGGTAGCCCATAGGCCTTGGGGGTGGCGCACCAGCCCTTGGTGGGCTGGTGGGACAGCCCAAGAAGGCCCTATGCGCCATAGATAGAAAATCAAAGAGAAAAAAAGAGGTGGGAAGGAAGAGAAGGACTCCACCTTCCAATCCTAGTTGGACTAGGATTGGAGGAGGACTCCTCCTCCCCTTGGTGTGCAGCCCTTGGGGCTCCTTGAGCCTCAAGGCAAGCCTCCCCTCCCTCCTCCTATATATATGGAGCTATTAGGGCTGATTTGAGACAACTTTTCCAAGGCAGCCCGACCACATACCTCCACAGTTTTATCTCTAGATCGCGTTTCTGCGGAGCTCGGGCGGAGCCCTGCTGAGATTAGATCACCACCAACCTCCGGAGTGCTGTCACGCTGCAGGAGAACTCATCTACCTCTCTGTCTCTCTTGCTGGATCAAGAAGGCTGAGATCATCGTCGAGCTGTACGTGTGCTGAACGCGGAGGTGCCGTCCGTTCGGCACTAGATCGTGTGACGGATCGCGGGACGGTTCGTGGGACGGTTCATGGGGCGGATCGAGGGACGTGAGGACGTTCCACTACATCAACCGCGTTCACTAACGCTTCTGCTGTGCGATCTACAAGGGTATGTAGATCGGAAATCCCCTCTCGTAGATGGACATCACCATGATAGGTCTTCGTGCGCGTAGGAAATTTTTTGTTTCCCATGCGACGTTCCCCAACAGGCGGCTCGCTGGTACCTCCTGCCCCCGCCATGGCCGCCTCTTGCCTCTGCTCATACGGGAGGAGGGAGCCGCCCCTCCAGCGCCAACCGCCAGCAACGCCCGCCCCTCCCGCAGCGGCCTAGCGGGCGCATCGCGCCGCGGCCCAGGACGACGCCACTGGCTCAGCGCGCCCCCCCCGGCCTGCTCCTCCAGCCGTTTCCTCCAGCCGGGCCAAGGCCCGAGGTGAGCATTTCCCCCCGAGCCCTATTCCCCGCACCGGGCGCATTTTAGTTATCCCGCACCATGCCTCTCTTTCGGCCGAGTAGCTAGATTCGGCCTGTCTAGTAATTTAGGAATTTCTCTGGGATTTAGTTAATTTTAGAAAAATGCCCGTAGATTTTAAACTGTATATCGGATCGCAACGAATTATATATGTATCTTGTGTAGATTTTCGCGTAGATTCGTAATTTATATTCTGCATGCATGTTTGACGTAGTTTGGTTTGCCATATGCCTAGTTTAGCACGCTGTCCTAATAGGAGTTCATCCCGTGTTATTTTCCGTGCTTGTCCGGAATGTTCGAACACCGTAGATAAAATGCTAATGTTTTAGGAACCCTATTTCCATGTATTTAAGAGTAGTTGCTTGTATTTTTGCACGTAGGATTCTATCACTAGTTATTATTTCGCGTTTAGGACATATTCCCGCATATACGTGTGGAGTTGTTTTTATTTTGCAACCCCACATGTTATATATGTTTTCGGGGTAGAAAAATCCATAGGATTTAACTGTGTATTTAGTTTTAGCTTTTGAGCAAGTTAGTTCGCGTGATATTTTGTCGTGTTGCCCTTTTGTTTATTTTGTGGGATTTAATCCGTGCTTGTTATGTAGGAGTTGTCAACTAGAGATATGCTCTTGGATGTTTAGTCTAGCCCCAGGTGATTTTGGTTGCAATAGAAATCCATGTTTAGGTGTGGTTTGCTTGCTCTTAACTTGCTAGGGAATAGTGCTGATTTGGAGATGCTGAAATATTTCTAAGTCTGAAATCTGTTATATTTTGTTGCTGAGTTTGCATGAGTTTATCTAGTGATCTGTAGCTCTTTTGAGGTTGGTGCAATGGAGTTAGTTGTAGGCTTTAGGATTCTCTAGCATGCGTGAATTTTCATGCCATTTGGAGTCCTGTAGCTTATGGTTTTGCTGCTGTCAATATGCCTTTAGATCAAAAACTGCAGTTTCATAAACTGTTATTTTCACTAAGTCTGAAACTTTGTGTGAGAAGCCATTTTGTGACTCCTTTTCCTAGTGATCCATGCTTCCATGCTAGGTGTTATTAGTTGTATGTTGTAGTGCTTCTTGCCCTCTATCGTGTCATGCCTTGGTTGAGTATATCGGATTTGTGTAGCTCATAGTTGTGGGGTGTAGAAAATGCTATGTGGCTATTTTTGGCAGTTTGTAGTGATTTCTTGTTTAGCTCGTAGTTGTTGATCCGTTGCTCCGTTTTGATCGTGTCCTATATGAAACTTGCTTAGAATCTCGTGTAGTTTCACATTATCTTGCTGGTTGTATGTTTTGAAATGCTTGTGACTGTCGTTGCACACATATTGCATTCATGCCATCATTTCTTGCGGTGCTCGTATCTTTTGAACCGTAGCTCTGTTGGAGATGTTCTCTATGTGTAAAATGCTTGTAAAGATGCGTAGAATCACGAGAACCTATTTGTTTTGCTGTTTAACAAACATTTAAACGTGTTAATTCAGATCTGGACATAGTTGTAATTTAACATGTGAGGTCGTTTCGGAGATGCTATATGTCATTTCCGACCTCATTTAAAATGCCTCGATAGGTAGTTTAATTACGCTTCACCTCTTGTCATGTGTAACCACATTTAATATTGCCGTGTACCTAATCGGGATAGAACTAAATAACTCGTATGTGGAGTTTCGTCAATATGCAACTCGTTGCATATTGAACTTCACTTGATGTGTAGTATTTGGTTGTTGTGAATTGACATGCCGTGTCTTGCATTTATTCAGCTCCTCATGCATCGTATGTGTTGTGCATCGTGTGGTGAATATCGTGTGTGATTCTTGTTTCCGGTTTCCTTCGTCTCGATAGAGTTCCGCAAGCGTGTCGGAAAGTGAGGACCCGTTCGACTACGTCGGATCGTCTGCTTCACGGAGTCATTCTTCTTCCAAGCGGGATCTCATGCAACATGACCATTTCCCCAGATACCATTAGTATCATTGCCATGCTAGTTTTACTGTTTCTATCGATTATGTCTCGTTTCCTACCACATGTTAAATATCAGCCTCCCAACATTGCCATGAAAACCTTCAACCTGTTCACAACCTAGCAAACCACTGATTGACTATGTTACTACTTGCTTAACCATGTGTTAGCATTGCTAGTTGCATGTGAAGTTGCTTCAATGTGATAACATGGTCTCCTTGTTATATCACCATATTAAATGTTATTTAATTTAATGCACCTATATACTTGGTAAAAGGAGGAAGGCTCGGCCTTTCTAGCCTAGTGTTTTGTTCCACCTTTGGCCCCTTAGTTTCGGCTACCGGTGTTATGTTCCATATATGAGCGCTCCTAACACGATCGGGGTTGTTATGGGGACCCCCTTGATAATTCGTTTTAGATTAAAGCTGGTCTGGCAAGGCCCAACTTTGGTTTTACTTTTGCCTAATAACTAAATAATGCATAGGGACCCGCCGGCACCCGCGGAGTAATTAATCAACCCCCGGGCCAGTGCTCCTCATGAGTGTTGGTCCAAAAAGGGCAGACTGCGGGGCCACCACGGGGCAACTCGAGGTTTGGTACCTATAGGCTTTCCCATCTGGTCGTGTCCTGAGAATGAGATACGCGGCTCCTATCGGGTTCGTCGACACGTCGGGCGGCCTTGCTGGATTAGTTTTACCTTTGACGAAATATCTTGTGCATCGGGATTCCGGTGATGCTTTGGGTAATCTCAGAGTTGAGGTTTTCCACTAAGGAGTCCGACGAGATCGCGAGCTTCGTGATCGAGGATTTCTATGCGGCTTGTGGTAATTTGTGATGGACTAGTTGGAGCACCCCTGCAGGGTTAAATCTTTCGGAAAGCCGTGCCCGCGGTTATGTGGAAACGTGGAAACTTTGTTTAACACTGGTTCTAGATAACTTGAAGTTAACTTAATTAAAATATGCCAACTGAGTGAGTAACCGTGACTGTCTCTTTCGTGAGTTCCTGCTCTGATCAAGGACACGGTGGTGTTATGTCTGACGTAAGTAGGTGTTCATGATAATTAATTTGATCCTGAGTAGTTCACGTCCGCTATGCGTAGATCATCCCCCTCTTTATTCTTGTACTCGTAAGTTAGTCACCATATAAATGCTTAGCCGCTTGCTGCAGCCTCACCACGTAACCATACCTCACCTATTAAGCTTTGCTAGTCTTGATATCTTTGGAAATGAGATTGCTGAGTCCCCTGTGGCTCACAGATTGCTACAACACCAGTTGCAGGTACATGTAAAGGTTACTTGACACGAGCGCGTTGATTGTTCATTTGGAGTTGCTTCTTCTTCTTCTTCTTCATCGATCTTGGATGGGTTCCAGGCCGGCAGCCTGGGATAGCAAGGATGGATGTCGTTTTCTTTTCTTGTTTGTTTCCGTCCGTAGTCGGACCCTTCTCTTCTTCATGATGTTTATGTATTGTACTACTGTGACTCTGATGTAGCTTGTGGCGAGTGTAAGCCAATTCTATGCATCTCATCTTTTCAGTACATGTATTTGTAATGATATCCATTCTTGCGAAAGACGAGATGCGCTTCTATCCCTGACGAGGCCCTCGTGCCAAATTGAGGATAGGATCGCATCTTGGGCGTTACAGGGTGCTCCAACTAGTCCATCACAACCTACCACACGCTGCGACGGAATGACCTCGATCAGGGAAACCCGTGATCTCCTCGGGTTACCATTGGAAAACCTCAACCTCGAGTTAGCTCAAAGCATCATCGGAATCCCTCGCACAAGACGCTCGAGAAAGGTAAAACAAGTCCAGCAAGGCCGCCCGGCGTGTCGACAATCCCGATAGGAGCCGCGTATCTCGTTCTCAGGACACGACGGATGAGCAATACGTACGGTGGCCGGATAGAAATCCCCCGAGTTTCCCCAGGTGGCCCCGCAAGTGGCTCTATTTTGGACCAGCAGCATCAGCACTGCCCCTCCCTGTATTATGTAGAATTACTCCTCGGGTTCATGACGCCCTTTGTTTTTCAGTATTAACAGTATTATTATGTTGGGCAAATAGAGTACCATTGTTGGGCCTTGCCAGACGAGCTTTATCCTAAAACGAGAATCTAGGGGGTCCCCATAACAACCCCAAGCATGTAGGTGCATTAAATTAAATAGCAATTAATATGGTGATATAACAAGGAACCCATGTTATCACATGGAGACAATTGCACCTGCAAGTAGCAACGCTAACACATGGTTAAGCAAGCGGTAACATAGTCAGTCAGTGGTTTGATAGGTTGTGAACAGGTTGAAGATTGTCAAGGCAATGTTGAGAGGCTGATATTTAACATGTGGTACGCAGCGATACATAATGATAGAAACGATAAAACTAGGATGGCGATGATAGTAATGATATCTGGGGAAATGGTCATCTTGCATGTTGGTCCTTCGTGGATGTTCTCTCCGGGTCCCTCGTACTCAAACTCGACAACAGGGTCCAAAGACAACCGATCCAAATAAACAACCACACAAGATGATGCTTCAATCAAGATGATGCATGTCCATGTTAATGCAATTTCACAAGTTAAACTCATCTAGTCAAGTTTCAGAAGCAGGAATAAGTCATTAATAATCTGGACATAATCTTTAGTTAACTTGGTTAAACATGCATGAACATGACAGATATGGATGCCTCATGGAAAAATGGCGCAAAATCATATAAAGAACGTTACGATCGGAGCTACGATTCTCACGATACGCTCATGGGAAGATACGAGATGATAACGGGGTAACGGTAAGGAGAAACACAACAGGGCTATGCCTTGATGCCTCTGATTCACAAGAAGAACAATAGCAATCACCAGAAACAAGAATCACTCAAATCCATTGAGCACAGCAGCCACAAACAACAAAACATCACAACTAAGCAATTTGTATTATAACAGCAATATAGCAACTTACAACAGCAATATCTAGAGCTACAGGAAGCCTATCATGGAAATCAAGGCATCAACAGAAAGCTAACAACATGCTTGACAAATATCTAATCTACAGAAAACACAAAGGAGTTCTAGATCACTAGCTATCATCAACTCAAAAGGGCATGATGAATTAACAGTTCAGGGACTTAGTGGAATTTAGAGCATGCAGAAAAACAGATTATCATAGCAAGTTTAGAGAAAAGTTTCCATTGATATGTTGACTTAGCATATTAAAGAAAAATACCAGGACATTCACAACAAGTTTATCTAACACTTTTATGTTGACAACAAGTTATAAACATGCATAGATAAAATCATAGTAAATGGACAAAAGGGCATTACAGCAGAAAATAACAGTTTTGTGAAGTTGCTTTAAAGTGAAATCTGATTGCAACAATGGATTCCTGGGATGAATCTACCCCAAAACCAATATTCATACCTATATACTTGCATGAAACATCAAGGCACAAATGTAGCTCGAAAATAGCACATGGAAGCATATGAAGCTATAAGTCACTTAATGCCATAAATGGAAGCTGCCATATTTGGCATGTCCACTCCTGGACACATGCTATAAATGGAAATAACACATATTAAGTCTACCTAGGCATGGCATAGCATCACATACATGCATAAACTTATATAGGGAGATGTGTTCATCCACACACACACACATGAGCACACACACATGCACATGTATATGTGGTCTCACACACCACGCACACAAGCATTCCTATATCTACACATGCTCATCACACACTAAGAATCAACACACACATATGTAGATACACACACACATATGTATATATATATGCCTACATGCACAAGTGCATATGTGCACATACACATGCACACATGCACCCACACACACACTCACTTGCACATACATGTAAATAAGCATGGGGAGGCATGAAAATGACTAACACATGCATATAACACTAACATGATAAACACCTAAGTGTGGGTACACACATACACATACATATATGCATATAGGCACAAGTGCGTTCATCAACATACACTTGCACAAGGGTGCACTAACACCTACACTCTCAAGAACACACATACACTTATGCCTAAGAGTAACCATAAAGGCAAGAAATAAACTAAGCATGCATATATATACACTCTAGTGCAAAACAGAAAGGAAAAACACAAAAGAAAAACAAAGCAGCAAACTAAACAAAAGGGGGGGGTGAGGGAATCGAACCCACGACCTGCTGGTCGATACCCCAACGCACAGGCCACCGCGCTAGCTACTCGGATCTCAACAGAGGGAGGGGGTATTGCTCTTTTGAGCACGCCCCTCTGTGCTACACCGAAACTGTGGCGACCAGAACAGAGGCGATCGCCAGCGATCACACAGGCTACCAACAGCAGGGATGACCTCCGGCGGGGGTTGCGGGAGCCTAGGGGGATCCATTCCCGCAACTAACACATGAAGAGGGCCACGCACCGAGCACCTCTTTTCTACGGTGGAGCTACGGCAGAAGCGAGCACGGGCTCGTCGGAGACGCGACTACGGGCATGCGTACGCGCTACGGGGAATGGCTACATCATGACTGCTCACCACGGGGTCGATGGAGCCAAAGAAGGGGAAGAAGAGGTCGGAGACGAACGCCGGAGTCAAAGCAGAGAAGATCTGCGGCGGAGCAGAACGGCGGCGACGTAGACGAGGAAGGGCTCGTCGACGTGGAGGCTCTTCGGGGCTCCTAACGTCGGGAATGGAACGCGGGGAGCAGCCCTGAGCTCCTGGACATCATAGCCGACGCTGGGGATGACGACAATGCGGCGTGGACGACGACAAACTTCACCCTCTCTGTGAACTGCTCTCTGAACTCCTACAGAAACTCACCCTGGGAAGGAAATGAAGGAGAAGGAGGAGGTGAGGGTGGCGGCGCGATGGAGGAACCCTAGGCACGGACGCCAAGGGGGGTTTAAAAAGGAGGAGGGAGGAACGAACGTCTGACGCCCATGTGCGTGCACGAGCAGAGGAGGAACGCGTTGGGAAGAAAAGGTGGAGGAGGAAGAGCGACTGACGCGTGGGGCCTCGGCGCCTCGTTGGAAAGGAGGAGAAGAAGCGGGCTCTGTGAGCTCTAGGCCATGGGCCAAGCCCACTAACTCTCTCTCACACACAAACTAAGCACATAAGGTTTAAAAGGTTATCCTATTTGAAATATAATTAACACCAAAGAATTCAAACAGAGGCAATGCAAAAGGTTTTTGGTTAAAACAAAATTAAATAGGGCATGAGGGAATTATACCCTATTTAACTAAAATAAGATCAAGATTTTTAGGACAAGATAGAAAAACACACTTTAACACAGAAATAATTGCTGTCTTTTATAAGACCTCAATGATCCAAAGACCAAACAACATTAAGAGCAACTACTACACTCACAAATAATATCCTTTAAAATAATAACATTTTTAACAGGTTCAAGAATTAGTTAAAAACTCATGTTAATATAATTAATGGAATAAGGGTTTTGCAAGGTTTTGCAAATACTACACTCAACCACACACACATCTATACACTAGCACAATCCATGATGGATCATACACCAGAATACCACAAGTAAGAAATGCAATGAATGCAGATGAATGCCATGATGCATGATGATGATATTGAGCACTTTAATTATTGAAAGCTCAAGGCCCATAATGCAAGACCAAAATACAAGGAGGCCCCTGAAACACCTGGGGTGTTACATTCCACCTCCTATGTCATTTGATGCAGTACTACAAAGCCAGGAGCTTCTTCAAACTTTGAATAATGTCGTGGCATCACATGAGCATGATCACTCGAAATTCTTGTGGAACACTGCTAAGTATTCAACTAGGAAGATCTACATTCAGTTCTCGGTAATCCTCCTAAGTCTAGTGCCCCTTTCTAGTGGATTTGGAAATTTAGTAGTCTTTCTAAATAGAAGTTATTTTTCTGGCTCATGATTCATGACAGACTAAACACGAGGTAATTGCTCATCACAAAACATTTCTATGTTGAAAATGCGAGTTGTGTGTTATGTAACAACTGTGATTCTGAGGACTACGTGCAACTATTTCACCCCTGTAACTTTAGACAAAATGTTTGGCTAAATTATGGCATGACATGGAATAGTGACCTTAATCTGATTAACATGCTCGTTGAGGTACAACAGAGAATGCAATTTATGTGCTTTAAGGAGATAATTATGACTGGGTGCTCCAGCATATGGACCAATAGAAATGGGATTATTTTTTATAATAAGGACAGGAACCTTTAGTGTTGTTGTATGAGTTTCAAGGAGCACTTTAGTCTGATCATGAAAAAAGTCAAACCTAGTCTCAAAGATGGCATGCAAGCATGGCTAGATACCTTGCAATCTACCATCCCTAATTCTTTCCACTATGTAAATACGTCGTTTATTAATAGAAAATCAGAGTTATGGTAGGGGTCTTCCCTACTGTTTTTCTCAAAAAAGAGATAAAGGTACTAAAATACTTCCGATCGAGACAGGTCCTCGGATCTAAGAGCCAAACTTGGAGGATGGAACTCACCTACGAAGCCGAATACCAAAAGATAAAGTTATCCCTAGGAAGTATTCAATGTCCTTAGCTCAAAGGCTAGTTCAAGGGATACTGGGTGCCTTGGATTAGGGGGTGCTTACCATGTGAGCATGTCATTCATGGGTCGAGCCGAGGACCCACCAAAAGTTGAAGAATGGGCCATGTACTGATACGTCTCCGTCGTATCTACTTTTTCGAACTCTTTTGCCCTTGTTTTGGACTCTAATTTGCATGATTTGAATGGAACTAACCTGGACTAATGCTGTTTTCAGCAGAATTGCCATGGTGTTGTTTTTGCGCAGAAATAAAAGTTCTCGGAATGACCTCAAAATTTACGGAGAATTTTTGTGGAATATATAAAAAATACTGGCGCAAGAATCAGCACAGGAAGTGGAGCGTGGAGCCACAAGCCCACCAGGCGCGACCCCCCTGGCCGCACCTGGCAGGCTTGTGGGGCCCACAAAGCTCCACCGCCTCCAAATCCATCTCTATTTAGTCCCTTTCGTCCAAAAAAAATCAAGGAGAAGAGTTCATCGCGTTTTACGATCCGGAGGCGCCGCCACCTCCTGTTCTTCCTCTAGAGGGCAGATCTGGAGTCCGTTCTGGGCTCCGGAGAGGGGAGATCGTCGCCATCGTCATCACCAACCTTCCTTCATCGCCAATTCCATGATTCTCTTCACCATTAGTGAGTAATCTCATCGTAGGCTTGTTGAACGGTGATGGGTTGGATGAGATCTATCATGTAATCGAGTTAGTTTTGACGGGGATTGATCCCTAGTATCCACTATGTTCTGAGATTGATGTTGCTACTACTTTGCCATGCTTAATGCTTGTCACTAGGTCCCGAGTGCCATAATTTCAGATTTGAACCTATTATGTTGTCGCCAATATATGTGTGTTCTTGATCCTATCTTGCAAGTTGTAGTCACCTACTATGTGTTATGACCCGGCAACCCCGGAGTGACAATAGCTGGAACCACTCCCGGAGATGAGCATAGTATGAGGAGTTCATGTATTCACCAAGTGTTAATGCGTTGGTCCGGTTCTTTATTAAAAGGAGAACCTTAATATCCTGTAGTTTCCATTAGGACCCCGCTGCCACGGGAGGGATGGACAGTAGATGCCATGCAAGTTCCTTTCCCTAAGCACGTATGACTACATACAGAATACATGCCTACATTAGATTGACGAACTGGAGCTAGTTACATATCTCTCCGTGTTATAACTGTTGCATGATGAATAACATCCAGCATAATCATCCATCACCGATCCAATGCCTACGAGTTTTTCCTACTGGTCCTTGGTACGTTACTTTGCCGCTACCGTTGTCACTTTGCTGCTACTACTGTTGCTATCACACTACTTTGCTGTTACTTTGCTGCTACTACTGTTACCTTGCTGCTACTGGTTACTGCTGCTACTGTTGCTATCACACTACTTTGCTACTGATACTTTGCTACAGATAATAAATCTTTCAGGTGTGGTTGAATTGACAACTTAACTGCTAATACTTGAGAATATTCTTTGGCTTCCCCTTGAGTCGAATCAATAAATTTGGGTTGAATACTCTACCCTCGAAAATTGTTGCGATCCCCTATACTTGTGGGTTATCAAGACTATTTTCTGGCGCCGTTGCCGGGGAAGCCAAAGTCAAGAATAGTCTCCCGTCAACGTACCATTTTCTGGCACCGTTGCCTGGGAGGCACAGCTATATTCTTTGAGTCACTTGGGATTTACGTCTGCTGATCACTATGAGGAATATGATAGATCCAAGAACTAAAGTCTTGCCCTCAACTACGAGGACATGTAAGGAACTGCCATCTAGCTCTGCACTTGATTCACCTTCAGTTATGAGTAAGTTTGCGACACCACCTCGTGCTAGAAATCTTGATATGTCGCCTGTGCTTGATGATGCTACTTCTGCTGCCCATGATGCTTATGATGAGGCTATGCTTGATACTGCTTTGCCACTAGGTGCATTCCTTGATGCACAAATTGCTAGAGTTGCTGCTAGATGTGATGATACTTCTGAAATTGCTGATACTATTGAAGTAGAACCTGCTATTTTGCCTGTTAGAACTAGTCTCCTAGATATGAATTGCCTAATATGCCTGAGGGTTATGTTATGGAGGGAGAGATAGCTGAGGACTTTCTTGCTTGTAAGAATAACTATGATGTTGAGAAATTAATGCTCAAGTGGAAAGAAAAATCTTTGAACGCTAGGATGAAATACGACCCAAAGTTTGCTACTTCGCCTATCTTTGTGACCGATAAGGATTATGAATTCTCTGTCGACCCTGAGTTAATCACTCTGGTCGAATCTGATCCTTTTCACGGTTATGAGTCTGAAACGGTTGTAGCCCATCTTACCAAACTGCACTATATAGCCACCCTATTCACGAGTGAGGAAAAGATCCGCCACTACTATATCCTCAAGTTGTTTCCTTTCTCGCTAAAGGATGATGCTAAGACCTGGTTCACTTCTGTTTCTCCTGGTTGTGTGCGTAGCCCCCAGGATATGGTCTACTACTTTTCTGAAAAATGTTTCCCTTCCCATAAGAAGCAAGCTGCCTTGTAGGAAATATACAACTTTGTGCAAGTTGAAGAAGAGAGTCTCCCAGAAGCTTGGGGGAAGGCTTGTCCAGCTACTGAATGCTTTGCCTGATCACCCTCTTGAGAAGAATGAAATACCTGATATCTTCTATAATGGACTTACCGATGCTTCCAGAGACCACCTAGATAGTTGTGCTGGTTGTGTTTTTAGGGAACAAACTGTAGAACAAGCTGAGATCCTATTGAATAACATCTTGTGCAATGAGAATGCTTGAACTATTCCCGAACCACCTCCTAAGCCAACTCGAAAGAAAAGAGGTATTCTATTCCTCAGTCCTAAATATATGCAAGAAGCTAAGAAATCTATGAAAGAGAAAGGCATTAAATCTGAAGATGTCAAAAATCTACCACCTATCGAAGAGATCCATGGTCTTGATAACCCGATACAGGTAGTAGAAGTAAATTCTCTGCGTAGGTTCAATGAGAGTGATATTCCTTTTGATAAACCTGCTAGCCTATGCCTGGATGAATTTGATAACTTTGTTGCCAAACAATAAAGTTTCAATGATTATGTTAGCAGACAATTGGAACAGAATGCTCGTATGCTTAGTCATTTAAGTGCTTGTGTGGACAGAAATGTCAATGATCTTAAGCTTCTGAGTAAGCATGCCTCTATGGTTACTACTCAGGTAGAACAAGTACTTAAGGCTCAGAATGACTTGCTCAATGAGTTGAATGACAATTCTGTCGGAGTCGTCACTAGAGGCGGTAGAATGAACCAGGAACCTTTGTATCCCGAGGGTCATCCTAAGAGAATTGAACAAGATTCTCAAGGATTTAGCACTGATGCACCTAGTCATCCTAGAAAGAATAAGAAAGATGACAGGAACCTGCACGCTAGCAACCCAGATGCTGATACACCTGAGAGTCCAAACGATGTCTCTGCCTCTGATGCTGAAACACAATCTGGTGATGAACATGAGCCTAACGATAATATCGATAGTGATGCTCATGTTGATGCTCAACCTAGCAATGATAAGGATGTGGAGATTGAACCTGTTGATCTTGATAACCCACAACCTAAGAATAGAAGATACGATAAGAATGACTTCGCTGCTAGGAAGCATGGTAAAGAACGGGAACCATTGGTTCAGAAACCCATGCCCTTTCCTCCCAAACCATCCAAGAAAAAGGATGATGAGGATTTTGAGCGCTTTGTTGAAATGATTAGACCTGTCTTTCTGCAAATGCGTTTGACAGATATGCTCAAAATGTCTCGTATGCTAAGTACATGAAGGATATTGTGACTAATAAGAGGAGGATACCTGAGGTTGAGATTTCCACCATGCTCGCTAATTATACCTTCAAGGGTGGAACTCCTAAGAAACTAGGTGACCCCAGAGTGCCCACTATACCTTGCTCCATTAAAGGCAACTACGTTAGAACTGCTTTATGCGACCTTGGAGCTGGTGTTAGTGTTATGCCTCTCTCTCTTTATCGTAGACTTGAACTGGTTAAGTTGACACCCACTGAAATCTCTCTGCAAATGGTTGACAAATCAACTGCTTTCCCTATCAGCATTTGCGAGGATGTGCCTGTTGTGGTTGCTAACGTCACCATCTTAACACACTTTGTTATTCTGGATATTCCCGGGGATGATGCCATGGCGGTCATCCTTGGAAGACCCTTTTTAAACACTTCAGGGGCTGTTATAGATTGCAACAAAGGCAATGTCACTTTCCATGTCAACGGTAATGAGCATACGGTGCATTTTCCGAAGAAACAATATCAAGTACATTGCATCAATGCTATCGAAAAAACTTCATCGATTCTTATTGGGAGCTTTGAATGCCCTATACCTCCTGTCAAGATGAAGTACGATTTGCTTGTTGGGGATATCCACATCCCCATTGAGGTAACTTAGTGGCTATTCAAAAATTCTCCGTTTCCTTTTGCGATTGGAAAAAGTTTGTCAAGGATACTTGATCAACCTCGTTGACGGATTTCTTTCGATGACCATGAGATGGATGAATCGAGGAGTCACAAACATGTGTTCCAAGCTTTCACCTTCGGTAGCTTAGAAGAAAAATGATAGATTTAGTTTAGTTTTCCCTGTTTTCTATCCTAGCGTCCCGTAGAAAAGTACCCCGAAATTAAAAGTTCTCCGAACGTCCTGAAAATCAAGTATGATTTTTTCTGGATTTTTTGAAAAATACTGAGACGAAGAGCTAGTCTGGGGGCTGCACCAATGGGCCACAAGCCGTGGAGGCGCGGGCACCCCCCTGGCCGTGCCACCCAGGCTTGTGGGGCCCACATGCACCCCCTCCACTCATTCTAGCTCCCATATGGTTCTCCTACCTCCAGAAAAAATCGTTTCGCTGCTCAAACCCGTGTTCTTGCACTTCTTGCTGGGAATTTTGATCTCCTTGTGCAAAGCACCATTCACCAAACTGTTTTGGGGAAATTGCTCCTTGGTAAGTGACTCCTCCATTGGTCCAATTAGTTTTTGCTCTAGTGCCTTATACTTCGCGTATTTTTGCTGCCTTGGTGACCCTGTTCTTGAGCTTTGCATGCTAATTTTAGCTGGTCCCAAGTAGTTTTGATGCGTAATATGGCCTCTAGGCACTTGAGGGAGTAGTTGCTACGAGTTTCGTTGAGCCTCGTTCACTTTTCCTTAGAATCACTAAAATTTCAGAAATTTTCAGAGATAGAAAAGGGAAAAGATGAGGAGGTTCTTAAGAGGCTCTTCAAGCCGTGACCCCAAGGATGATGGAAGTGAGAAGAAGAAACCCAAGTATCCGGTCCCCTGATACGGCTCCAACGTATCTATAATTTTTGATGGTTCCATGCTATTGTCTTGTCAACTTTGGATGTTTTATATGCATGAATATGCTATTTTATATATTTTTTGGGACTAACCTATTAACTCAGTGCCAAGTGCCAGTTTCTGTTTTTTTCTTGTTTTTGACCCTTTTCCAGACGGAGTCCAAATGGAATGAAACTTTGCGATGATTTTTTTTTGGAACAATAGAGACCCCCGAAGGTTTGGAAGAAGGCCAGAAGAGCCACGAGGGAGTCACAAGCCCGAGAGGCGCGACCACCCCCTAGGCCGCACCTACCAGGCTTGTGACCTCCTCGTGGGCCCGACCGACGTAATCCCACCGCCATAAATTCCTATAAATTCAGAAACCCCCAAAAAGAAACCTAGATCGGTAGTTCCGCCGCCGCAAGCTTTTGTAGCCACCAAAAACCAATCTGGAGCCCGTTCTGGCACCCTGCTGGAGGGGGAATCCATCTCCGGTGGCCATCTTCATCATCCCGGCGATCTCCATGATGGGGAGGGAGTAGTTCTCCCTCGGGGCTCAGGGTATGTATCAGTAGCTATGTGTTTGATCTCTCTCTCTCTCTCGTGTTCTTGAGATGTCTTGATCTCGATGTACCGTGGGCTTTGCTACTATAGTTGGATCTTATGATGTTCTCCCCCCTCTCCCTTCTTGTAATGAATTGAGTTTCCCCTTTGAAGTTATCTTATCAGATTGAGTCTTTGTGAACACTTAATGTATGTCTTGCACGTGTCTATCTGCGGTGATCAACTTGCGGGTTTGTGACATTGGGAACCTATGCATATGGGTTGACACACGTTTGATTCATGTGAGTACTCGATGTATGTTTTGGTGACCAGCTTGCGGGTTCGTGACATTGGGAACCTAGGCATAGGGGTTGGCACACATTTTGACTCTCCGGTAGAAACTTTGGGGCACTCTTTGAAGTTCTATGTGTTGGTTGAATAGATGATTCTGAGATTATGTGATGCATATCGTATAATCATGCCCACGGATACTTGAGGTGACAATGGAGTATCTAGGTGACATTAGGGTGTTGGTTGATATGTATCTTAAGGTGTTATTCTTGTACAAACTCTATGAAAGATTGAACGGAAAGCATAGCTTCATGCTATTTTACTACAGACTCTTGAATAGACCGATCAAAAAGAATAACTTTGTGGTGGTTTCGTACCCGATAATAATATCTTCGTTTGTTCTCCTCTATTAGTGACTTTGGAGTGACTCTTTGTTGCATGTTGAGGGCTAGTTATATGATCCAATTATGTTATCATTGTTGTTCACTAGTGAAAGTATGAACCCTAGGCCTTGTTTCCATGCATTGCAATACCGTTCGTGCTCACTTTTGTTACTAGTTACCTTGCTGTTTTTGTAATTTCAGATTACAAAAACCTATATCTACCATCCTTATTGCACTTGTATCACCATCTCTTTGCCGAACTAGTGCACCTATACAACTTACCATTGTATTGGGTGTGTTGGGGACACAAGAGACTCTTTGTTATTTGGTTGCAGGGTTGCTTGAGAGAGACCATCTTCATCCTATGCCTCCCGCGGATTGATAAACCTTAGGTCACCCACTTGAGGGAAAATTGCTACTGTCCTACAAACCTCTGCACTTGGAGGCCCAACAACGTCTACAAGAAGAAGATTGCATAGTAGACATCAAGCTCTTTTCTGGCGCCATTGCCGGGGAGGTTAGCGCTTGAAGGTATATCTATAGATCTTGCAATCGAATCTTTTTGTTTCTGGTTCTTTCTCTAGAAAACTACAAAAAATGGAATTGAGGATGCCTCATATGCTCCATCTTTTCAATGTCTTTCGTGAGCATGATGGGAAGGAAAACTGTGCTCAAGTGCTGAAAGAAGAATTACATAGAATGTTTGGCATAGAATATGTGAATGATGAGCATGATTGCAATGTTGTTAGCATGAATTCTATGAATACCCATGATGCTAATGATATGCAAAGCCACAAGCTTGGGGATGCTATATTTGACGAAGATGATCTTTTTAGTTCTTCCACTTTGAATGATCAAAATCATTTTGATGAAAGCATGCCCCCTATCTATGATGATTATTGTGAGGATACTTATGCTATAAAGAAGAGGGGTGATAAAACTTGTCATACTCTCAAGAAACCCTTTGCTAAACCTTGCTTTTTATTGTGGACACAATTTGTAGTGCTCAAGTCTTTTACGATACTCCCACTACTATTCTTGAGAATAGATTTCCTTATGTGGAGAGTAGTAAAATTCCTATGCTTGTAGATAATGAAAAGAAAGCCTTAGGTGCTGGTTATATTGTTGAATTCATTCATGACACTACTGAAAATTACTATGAGAGAGGATCATATGCTTCTACTTATTGCAATAGTATCAAGCTTCCTCTCCATGTGTTGAAATTTTTGAAGCTATGCTTGTTTTGCCTTCCTATGCTAGTTGATTCTTGCTTCAACAAGTTGTTTATTCACAAAATCCCTATGCATAGGAAGTGGGTTAGACTTAAATGTGCTAGCCATATGCTCCATGATGCTCTCATTGTGCTTCAATCCTTATCTTTTATGTGAGCATCATTGAAATCATCAGGCCTAGCTAAGGGCGTTAAACAATAGCGCTTGTTGGGAGGCAACCCAATGAATTTATCTTTTTCTTTCTGTTTTGTTGCGTCCACACCATCATAATTCTGTTATGATTGTGTCTTTTGTGTTTCTTTTTGTGTTTGAGCCAAGCAAAACCTTTATGACTAGTTTGGTGATGGTTGTTTGATCCTGCTGGAAAAAGACAGAAACTTTTCGCTCACGAAATTATTTTTCATTTTTATCCAGAAAGCTATTTTGAGTTGATTCTTTTTACTGCTGGTTTATATGCCATTTTCCCAGGCTGTAGTAATTGTTCAGAATTTTTGAGATACCAGAAGTATACGAAGTATACAGATTGCTACAGGCTGGTCTGTTTTTGACAGATTCTGTTTTTGTTGTGTTGGTTGCTTGTTTTGATGAAACTATGGATAGTATCAAGGGGTACTAGCCATGGAAAAGTGAGAATACAGTAACCTAACACCAATATAAATGGAATTCAAGTTTTCTACAGTACCTCAAGAGGTGGTAGTTTGTTTTCTTGTGCTAATGATATCACGAGTTTCTGTTTGAGTTTTGTGTTGTGAAGTTTCCATGTTTTGGGTGATGTTCTCATGGACGATGAGATAAAGAGTGGAAATAGCTCAAGCTTCGGGATTCCCAAGACATCCCAAGCCAAATTCAAGGACACCAAAAAGCCTAAGCTTGGGGATGCCCCGGGAAGGCATCCCCTCTTTCGTCTTCAATCCATCGGTAACATTACTTGGAGCTATATTTTTATTCACCACATGATATGTGTTTTGCTTGGAGCGTCTTGTATCGTAGGAGTCTTTTCTTTTTGTTGTGTCACAATCATTCTTTCTGCACACCTTTTTGAGAGAGAGACATGCACTCATCGTGATTTTGCTAGAATGCCCATCGTGCTTCACTTATATCTTTTGAGCTAGATCATTTTGCTCTTTGTGCTTCACTTAGATCTTTTAGAGCACGGCGGTGCATGACTTGGTAGTTGGATTGTGAATTGAAAGTTGTACCAAAGGTGATAGGTACCCAAAGAGGATACAAAAACCTCCATCTTCATGTGCATTGGGTAGAAAGAGAAGTCTTGATTCCTCTCAATTAGTTTTGAGACATGGATGTGGTAATATTAAGAGTTATGTTAGTAGGGTGTTGTGAATCTAGAAATACTTGTGTTGAAGTTAGTGATTCCCGTTGCATGCACGTATGGTGAACCGCTATGTTAGGAAGTCGGAGCATAATTTATCTATTGCTTGTCATCCTTTGTGTTGAGGTCGGGATCACGCGATGGTTAACACCTACCAACCCTTCCCCTAGGAGTATGCGTTTAGCACTTTGTTTCGATTACTAATAAAAACTTTCGCAACAAGTTTGTGAGTTCTTCCTGACTAATGTGAGTCCATGGTATAGATACACTTTCACCTTCCACCATTGCTAGCCTTTCACCTTCCACCATTGCTAGCCTCTCTAGTACCGCGCAACTTTCGCCGGTGCACAAACCCACCATATACCTTCCTCAAAACAGCCACCATACCTACCTATTATGGCATTTTCATAGCCATTCTGAGATATATTGCCATGCAACTCCCACCGTTCTGTCTCATGATAGGTGCCGTCACTTTCATATTGTCATTGCATGATCGTGAGATAGCTAGCGAGATGTTTCAACGTCATACGCTAAGCTAGATCGTTGCACAACCCGATACACTGCCAGAGGCATTTCATATAGAGTCATCATTACTCTAAGTATTGAGTTGTAAGTAAATAAAAGTGTGATGATCATCATTATTAGAGCATTGTCCCATGTGAGGAAAAAAATAGGCCAAAGATGCCCACCAATATATATATATATATATATATATATATATATATATATATATATATATATATATATATATATATATATATATATATATAAGAGGCCAAAGAGCCCCAAAAATATGAGAGAAAAAGAGAGAAGGGACAATGCTACTATCTTTTTCCACACTTGTGCTTCGTAAATAGCACCATGTTCTTCATGATTGAGAGCCTCTCGTTTTGTCACCACCATATACTAGTGGGAATCTTTATTATATAACTTGGCTTGTATATTCCAATGATGGGCTTCCTCAAAATTTCCCTAGGTCTTCGTGAGCAAGCAAGTTGGATGCACACCCACTAGTTCTCCTTTTGAGCTTTCACATACTTATAGCTCTAGTGCATCCTTTGTATGGCAATCCCTACTCATTCACATTGACATCTATTAATGGGCATATACATATCCCTTTAATACGCCGAGTCAAGGTGACCTTCTCCTCCTTTTTTGTCTCACAACCACCACCACACTCTATTCCACCTATAGTGCTATATCCATGGCTCACGCTCATGTATTGCGTGATAGTTGTAAAAGGTTTGAGAAAGTAAGAGTGCGAAAACAATTACTTGTCCAATATCGGGGTTGTGCATGATATAAATTAGTTGTGTGAGGATGAGGGAGCATAGCCAGACTATATGATTTTGTAGGGATAACTTTCTTTTGCCTTGTTATTTCGAAAGTTCATGATTACTTTGCTAGTTTGCTTGAAGTATTATTGTTTCCATGTGCATAGTAAACTATTGTTTTGAATCTTATGAATCTGAACATTCATGCCACAAGAAAGAAGTTACAAAGGAAAAATATGTTAGGTAGCATTCCACATCAAAAATTCAGTCTTTATCACTGCCCTACTCGAGGACGAGCAGGAGTTAAGCTTGGGGATGCTTGATACGTCTCCAACGTATCTATAATTTTTGATGGTTCCATGCTATTGTCTTGTCAACTTTGGATGTTTTATATGCATGAATATGCTATTTTATATCTTTTTTGGGACTAACCTATTAACTCAGTGCCAAGTGCCAGTTTATGTTTTTTTCGTGTTTTTGACCCTTTTTCAGACGGAGTCCAAATGGAATGAAACTTTGCGATGATTTTTTTGGACCAAAAGAGACCCCCGAAGGTTTGGAAGAAGGCCAGAAGAGACACGAGGGAGTCACAAGCCCCGGAGGCGCGACCACCCCCTAGGCCGCACCTACCAGGCTTGTGACCTCCTCGTGGGCCCAACTGACGTAATTCCACCGCCATAAATTCCTATAAATTCAGAAACCCCGAAAAAGAAACCTAGATCGGGAGTTCCGCCGCCCCAAGCTTCTGTAGCCACCAACAACCAATCTGGAGGCCGTTCTGGCACCCTGCCGGAGGGGGAATCCATCTCCGGTGGCCATCTTCATCATCCTGGCGATCTCCATGATGAGGAGGGAGTAGTTCTCCCTCGGGGCTGAGGGTATGTACCAGTAGCTATGTGTTTGATCTCTCTCTCTCATGTTCTTGAGATGTCTTGATCTCGATGTACCGTGGGCTTTGCTACTATAGTTGGATCTTATGATGTTCTTCCCCCTCTCCCTTCTTGTAATGATTTGAGTTTCCCCTTTGAAGTTATCTTATCGGATTGAGTCTTTGAGAACACTTGATGTATGTCTTGCACATGTCTATCTGCGGTGATCAACTTGCGGGTTTGTGACATTGGGAACCTATGCATATGGGTTGGCACCCGTTTGATTCATGTGAGTACTTGATGTATGTTTTGGTGATCAGCTTGCGGGTTTGTGACATTGGCAACCTATGCATAGGGGTTGGCACACGTTTTGACTCTCCGGTAGAAACTTTGGGGCACTCTTTGAAGTTCTATGTGTTGGTTGAATAGATGATTCTGAGATTATGTGATGCATATCGTATAATCATGCCCACGGATACTTGAGGTGACAATGGAGTATCTAGCTGACATTAGGGTCTTGATTGATATGTATCTTAAGGTGTTATTCTAGTACGAACTCTATGAAAGATTGAACGGAAAGCATAGCTTCGTGCTATTTTACCACGGACTCTTGAATAGATCGATCAGAAAGAATAAGTTTGTGGTGGTTTCGTACCCGACAACAATCTCTTCGTTTGTTCTCCGCTATTAGTGACTTTGGAGTGACTCTTTGTTGCATGTTGAGGGCTAGTTATATGATCCAATTATGTTATCATTGTTGAGAGAACTTCACTAGTGAAAGTATGAACCCTAGGCCTTGTTTCCACGCATTGCAATACCGTTCGTGCTCACTTTTGTTACTAGTTACCTTGCTGTTTTTGTAATTTCATATTACAAAAACCTATATCTACCATCCTTATTGCACCTGTATCACCATCTCTTCGCCGAACTAGTGCACATATACAACTTACCATTGTATTGGGTGTGTTGGGGACACAAGAGACTCTTTGTTATTTGGTTGCAGGGTTGCTTGAGAGAGACCATCTTCATCCTGTGCCTCCCGCGGATTGATAAACCTTAGGTCACCCACTTGAGGGAAAATTGCTAGTGTCCTACAATCCTCTTCACTTGGAGGCCCAACAACGTCTACAAGAAGAAGGTTGCGTAGTAGACATCATCCCCCGAGCTACAGAAGTTCGAGCGTGCGAGTGGCCAAGCAATGTGTTCCTACGCGTCGTCGAACTTTATGAGGACTTTTATTACTTGGTGGAGAACGCAGGCCTTACCGCCTTCGTTGAAGATAAGTGTCCACAATACCTCCTCCTCACTAATATCTTCGTACAAAGCTTTAACTTCTATCCTCCTATGGTTGAGTTCGAATTATATGATATCCCCGAGCGCATGTCACTCCAGGATTTTTGCAATGTTTGCAAATTACCTTATGTTGGGGATATTCATGAACCTCGTCCACGGGACTTGGAAGCTTTCATCGATACTATTGATGTAGGAGAGGAGAGAGGAGTGTCTTGCGCTAGAGCTTCTAGCATACATTTTCCCGTGCTTCGGTACTTCTCATTATTTGTGGGAAAATGTTTGATTGGCCGTGGGAAAGCTGGTACCCTTAGCTCCCCAGATCTTGCGGTCTTGCGCGAAGCCCTTTATAATGATACAACTTATAGCTTGGGCGCTATAGTAGCTCAACGGTTGAACACGAACCATTCTAAAGGCGTTGTCTATGGAGGTATCTATGCTACTTGTCTTGCTAGACATTTTGAGATACCTATTAGACTGGACGAGGAAGAAGAAATTCTTCGTCCCGGGAGATATCTAGATTATGATAGCATGGTTCGCCATGACTTCCTTGATCGAGATATAAATAGAAGGATGATTTATAACCTGGTATTTAGTCAGGGTACTCGTGAGACTATTACTTTACCTGCTCCTTCTTTGTTCAATCTTCATGCATGCAGGTACATTATTATGCCCTCGGACATCTACGCATATTGGGGCATAGCCCAACCACAGGTGCCCGTGCCCGAGCCACCAGTCGAGTACCAGACGCTAGTTTATCAGTGGGAGCCAAAGGAGCTCACACAGAAGTGGCATCCTCAGTCCACTACGGAGTACCCCGGAGCTGGTTATTTCCCTCCTTGGGAGTATACCAACTTAGGCCAAAAGCCTAAGCTTGGGGGAGTATGTGTCTCTTACCGACTTTATATTCTTGCTTATGCTTTCACTTTGTTCGTCGGTGTTCACACTTTGCCACTGTATCATCCATGCTAGTTTATTTCTTTTTCTCGTTTTCTTTTCATGTGTCTCTCTAGTTTGAGAAAACCCAAAAAGATTTTTCTTGTTTTTCTTTTGCTTGTTGGGAGCTTTCCCGTGTAAATAGTTTTCTTTTTCTTTGGGTCAAGGTAGAAGACCATGGTTACAATGTTTAGTGGCTCTCGCATGCATATCTGTTTATTTGTCAAAGAGCCATATTACTTTGTCTTCTCCTTTGTGTTTGCCTGCAGATTCCATCTTAGTCCAATGCACGAGCACCCTTATTATTGTTCACATCATTCGGTCGTGCAAGTGAAAGGCAATAATAACGATATATGATGAAGCGACTCAGCCTGGAAAAGCTGGTATGAACTCGATCTATTTTGTTTTTGTAAATATGACTAGCTCATCATTCCTGATTCAGCTTTGTTGTGAGAGAAACATGTTTGCAATGACAACTTAGAGATCATAGTTTCTGATGCCATGCTTAATTAGTTAGGAGCTTATAATGGTTCGTCTTGGATGCCAACATGAATTTTGAGATGACTATGATGTAGTATGATAGGATGGTATCCTCCTTTGAATGATTCAAGTGGCTTGACTTGGCGCATGTTTACGCATGTAGTTGAAACAAAATCAACATAACCTCTATGATATTCATGTTCATGGTGATTTATATCCTACTCATGCTTGCACTCAATGTTGGTTAATCTCAATGCATTTTGATGACTGTTGTCGCTCTCTAGTTGGTCGCTTCCCAGTCCTTTGCTAGACTTAACTTGTACTAAGCGGGAATACTGCTTGTGCATCCACTTCCATAAACCGAAAGTTGTTCCATATGAGTTCACCATACCTACCTATATGTGGTATCTACCCGCCGTTCCAAGTAAATTTGCATGTGCCACTCTGTAAACCTTCAAGAAATAATTTGTTTTGCATGCCCGAACCGCTCATGTGGTGACAGGGGGCTATCAGTATCTTTCATGCTAGGCATGTTATCCTCGATATGTGTTTATTCACTATCATTCACGAGAAAGGGACCGGTAATTGGAATGCCCAGTTCCATGCTCAAATCGAAAAGATAATTGCAAACAAAACTCCCCCTGGTTTGATGTTGGTATGGACGGCACCCGAGTATTCGGCTAGTCGAGGAGTGTGATTGATCGGTGGTGGGGGAGTCAAAACTTTACTTTTCTGTTATTTGCTTATGTGGTTAGCTTGTGATCTTGCTGAAATTCTGGTTATGAGTTAGACATAGTTGCAACAACAAGATCAAACAGAGTTCGTAAAAGTTTTTCTTTTGTCTCTTTCAGTTTGTCAACTGAATTGCTTGAGGACAAGCAAGGCTTTAAGCTTGGGGGAGTTGATACGTCTCCGTCGTTTCTACTTTTCCGAACTCTTTTGCCCTTGTTTTGGACTCTAATTTGCATGATTTGAATGGAACTAACCCGGACTAACGCTGTCTTTAGCAGAATTGCCATGGTGTTGTTTTTGTGCAGAAATAAAAGTTCTCGGAATGACAGGAAAATTTACTGAGAATTTTTGTGGAATATAAAAAAAATACTGGCACAAGAATCAGTGGAGGAAGTGGAGCATGGAGCCGACAAGCCCACCAGGCGCGCCCCCCTGGCCGCGCCTGGCAGGCTTGTGGGGCCCACAAAGCTCCACCGCCGCTAAATCTAGCTCTATTTAGTCCCTTTCGTCCGAAAAAAATCAAGGAGAAGAGTTCATCGTGTTTTATGATACGGAGGCGCCGCCACCTCCTGTTCTTCCTCTGGAGGGAAGATCTGGAGTCCGTTCTGGGCTCCGGAGAGGGGAGATCGTCGCCATCGTCATCACCAACCTTCCTTCATCGCCAATTCCATGATGCTCTTCACCGTCCGTGAGTAATCTCATCGTAGGCTTGCTAGACGGTGATGGGTTGGATGAGATCTATCATGTAATCGAGTTAGTTTTGACGGGGATTGATCCCTAGTATCCACTATGTTCTGAGATTGATGTTGCTACTACTTTGCCATGCTTAATGCTTGTCACTAGGGCCCGAGTGCCATGATTTCAGATCTGAACCTATTATGTTGTCGCCAATATATGTGTGTTCTTGATCCTATCTTGCAAGTTGTAGTCACCTACTATGTATTATGACCCGGCAACCCCGGAGTGACAATAGCCGGAACCACTCCCGGAGATGACCATAGTATGAGGAGTTCATGTATTCACCAAGTGTTAATGCGTTGGTCCGGTTCTTTATTAAAAGGAGAACCTTGATACCCCCAAGGTTTCCATTAGGACCCCGCTGCCGCGGGAGGGATGGCCAATAGATGTCATGCAAGTTCTTTTCTCTAAGCACGTATGACTACATACAGAATACATGCCTACATTAGATTGACGAACTGGAGCTAGTTACATATCTCTCCGTGTTATAAGTGTTGCATGATGAATAACATCCGGGATAATCATCCATCACCGATCCAATGCCTACGAGTTTGTCCTACTGGCCCTTGCTATGTTACTTTGCCGATACTGCTATCACTGTTGCTGCTGTTACTCTGTTGCTACTGCTGTTAATTTGCTGCTACCGCTGTCACCTTGCTGCTACTGGTTACTGCTGCTACTGTTGCTATCACACTACTTTGCTACTGATACTTTGCTGCAGATACTAAATCTTTCAGGTGTGGTTGAATTGACAACTCAACTGCTAATACTTGAGAATATTCTTTGGCTTCCCCTTGAGTCGAATCAATAAATTTGGGTTGAATACTCTACCTCAAAAACTGTTGTGATCCCCTATACTTGTGGGTTATCATGTACCCATGGATTCCGCGTGATCAAGATGGAGTCCTTTGAAGGCTTGGCGCATACTCAAAGGCATATTTGAGTGGTTGATATGTTATCCCTAGATGTAGCCGACATACTTGTAAACCTAGATATCCCATGTGCCTATATAAGCCTAGGGGTTTAGACTATAGAGGTAGATTCAATTCATTGATAGGATTTCGAGGTAGATCATCCGATACTTTGTACCCCATCAAAATCAATATAATCAAAAGCCGGTCGTAGGGGTTTACCTCTTAAAGAGGGCCCAAGCCTGGGTAAACACCGTGTCTTTCCTACTTCATGTTACCATCTAACCGAGACCACCAACTCAGGACCCGCTACCCAAGATCTGCCAGTTTTAGCACCGACATGCGATGACAGGCAGTGACACGCAGAGTTGCGGAGGAGTGCAGCGTGAGTGGGGATGAGAGGGTGAAGGTTCTCTTGTTCTTTGTTGACATGGGGGTGAGGTCTTTCCATGCCAAAATAGTGTGCTCCGGAAGCAATGGTTAGTAAACCCAAATGTGTGTGAGAAATGTCACTCCGTTGAGAGGGATACGAGTTATCGTTTGATCTTGGACATCATACTTTGCATATGCACGATCTATGGGGGTGTGTGATACGCGTCCAACGTATCTATATTTTTTGGTTGTTTCATACTATTATATCATCAATCTTGTGTGCTTTATATATAATTTTATATCATCTTTTGGAACTAACGTATTAACCTAGTGCCAAGGGCAAGTTATTTTCTGCTTGTTTTTTGTTTTACAGAAAACTGTACCAAATGAAGTCCAAACGTGACAAAACTTTTTAATGATTTTTTCTGGACCAGAATATGCCTAGAAAGCTTCGAAAGCAGTCGAGAAGACATACGAGAAGATAACAAGGCAGCAGGGCACGCCGTCGAGGAGGGTAGGTGCGTCATGCCCCCTTGTGGGCCCCTTGTGGCTTTGTTTGCCCTATTATCTCACCTATGAATTCACATATATTAAGAAACCCTCCAAGGAGCACTCAAAACAATTTTTTTGCCATCGCAAGCCTTTGTTCTTCCACGGTCCCATTTGGAGGCCTTTTCTGATACTATGTCAGAGGGGGAATCCATCACGGAGGCCTTCTTCATCAACCTTGCTGCCTCCCCAATGATGTACGAGTAGTTCCCACGTGACCTATGGGTCCACAGCAGTAGCTACATGTCTCTCTCTCTCTCTATCTCTCTCTCTCTCTCTCTCTCTCTCTCTCTCGTTTGATCTCCCATACAATGATATCGTGAGAGGCCTATTTGATGTAATATTTTTGGTGTGTTTGCTGGGATCCGATGAATTGTGGGTATAGGATCAGAATATTAATTAAAAGTAATTGAGTCTTTTCTGAGATTTATTTTGTGTGATTATTCTAGCTATGTATGATTTCCAATCTATTAGTTTTCTTTGGCCGAGTTGATGATTATATCTTCACAGAACATGGTGCATAGTAGTAGGTTCACTCTTGCGGTGTCCTCACTCTATGACAGGAAGAGTAGTGAGGCATGTATTTGTATTATTGCTATTAAGGGTAAAATGACAGGGTTCGAACATATTATTTGGTCTTACTTTGTCTACATTATGTCATCATGTTCCAAGCATTACTCTGTTTGTTATGAACTTAATACCATAGATGCATGCTGGATGACAACCAATTGGTGGAGAAATAGAAGTAGATGCTTAATTGTTTCAGTCTACTTGTCAGGGACGTGATGCTTATACATATGATAATTTCATTCATAAGATCATAATTATTCACTTTTCTATCAATTGCCCAACATTAATTTGTTTACCCACCATTGCTATGTGCATGAGAGAGATGCCTCTAGTGAAAACTATAGTCCCCTAGGTCCATTCACTTTATATATTTAGTAAAATCCTAAAAATATCCCTAGTGCAATTTATTATCTTTTTATTTATATTTATCTATCCTTCACTATTTGAATTAACCCTTGCAATTAGTGAGTACAAGGGGATTGATAACCCTCTTGCCCATGTTGGGTGCAAGTATTTATTTGTGTGTGTGTGTGCAGGTATTGTCGATCGTTCGTTTGCATGATCTCCTACTCGTTCGATAAACCTTGGTTGTTGACTGAGGTAAATACTTTTCGCTACTATACTACATCACCCTTGCTCTTTGGGGAAATCCCAACGCCTATCACAAGTAGCTGAAGAATTTCTAGCGCCGTTGTCGGGGAGACTTCGTCAAACAAACGCAAGGTACCTGCACACACACACACACCCCTTATTTGCTTGCTATATTTTTTCTATCTTTCATGTTGACCGAGTAAAATAAAAAGAAATACATATGGATCTCCATCCACTTGATAATATTTTAAAGTTGTTGCATATCATAAACCAATTGCTAATAGTGAAGAAGTGATAAAATTAAATGCTAATGAGATACATTTATTGAATGAAAAGCATGATTGCAATGTTGTTAATATGAATTCCATGAAAGTCCATTGTGCTAATGATCATGATTGGGGTGGTAACTATGATGCTTCTTTTGATCTTAAGCCTTATAATCTATTATTGATAATAAATTTTGCAATAGTATTGAAAGTGGGTATGGAAGAGTCTCAACTTTAGGTAAATAGAATCCCACATATTCGGAGAGTGTTGCGTAACGCCCAAGATGCGATCATATCCTTATTTTAGCACGAGGGCCTCGATAGGGATAGAAGCGCACATCATCGTTTTGGAAGAATGGATATTGTTACAAATACGTGTACATAATAAATGAGTATATGGAATTGGCTTACACTCGCCACAAGCTACAACATGAACAACACAATACAACAATATATTCAATCACCGTGTAGAAGAACAGGGTCCCACTATGGATGAAATCAAACGATAAAAGAATGACGTCCATCCTTGCTATACCAGGCTGTTGGCCTTGAACCCATCCTAGATCGAAGAATAAGAAGAAGTAACTCCAAATAGAACAATCACCGCGCTCACGTAAAAGTATCGTTTTACATGTACCTGCAAATGTTGTTGTAGTAATCTGTGAGCCATAGGGACTCAACAATCTCATTTCCAGAGGTAACAAGACTAGTAAAGCTTAATGGGTGAGGTATGGTTAAGTGGTGAGGCTGCAACAAGCAACTAAGCATTTATTTGACTGGCTAACTTATGAGTACAAGAATAAAAAGGGGGGGGGGGTGATCTACGAATAAATGGACTTGAACTAATAATGATCACGAAGTGATCCTGAACACCTACTTACGTCAAACATAACTCCATTGTGTCCTCTTCCGGATGTAGAACTCGCAAGAAGAGATAGTCGCAGTTACGCACACATATGACATATTTAATTAAGTTTACTTCAAGTTTGCTATGACCGGGTGTTAAACAAAGTTTCAAGTTGCCACATAACCGCAAGCATGGCTCTCAGAAAGATTTAACCCTGCAGGGTGCTCCAACTAGTCCATCACAAACTACCACAAGCTACCCTAGAGAGAAAACCTCAACCTGGAGATAGCCCGAAGTATCACCGATATCCCAATGCACAAGACCTTCTATAAGAGTAAAACAAATCCGGCAAGGCCGCCCGATGTGTCGATGATTCCGATAGGAGCCGCGTATCTCGTTCTCACGACATGGAGGATGAGCTAAGCATACAGTAACGGACGTCCCGAGTTGCCCCAGGTAGCCCGCACGATGCTCTAGTTTGGACCAGCACCATCAGCACTGGCCCCCCGTGTATTAGGTTTGAATAATGAACCTTGGGTAGAGCTGTTGGAAATATGCCCTAGAGGCAATAATAAATTAGTTATTATTATATTTCCTTGTTCATAATAATCGTTTATTATCCATGCTAGAATTGTATTGATTGGAAACTCAAATACATGTGTGGATACATAGATAACACACTGTCCCTAGTGAGCCTCTAGTTGACTAGTTCGTTCATCAAACATGGTCAAGGTTTCCTCGCCATAGGCAAGTGTTGTCACTTGATAAAGGGACCACATCATTGGGAGAATGATGTGATGGACAAGACCCAAACTATAAACGTAGTATATGATCGTGTGAGTTTATTGCTACTATTTTCTGCATGTCAATGTATGTGTTCCTATGACCATCAGATCATGCAACTCCCTGACACCGGAGAAATACCTTGTGGGTTATCAAACATCGCAATGTAACTGGGTGACTATAAAGGTGGTCTACAGGTATCTCAAAAGGTGTTTGTTGGGTTGGCATGGATCAAGACTGGGATTTGTCACTCCGTGTGATGGAGAGGTATCTCGGGGCCCACTCGGTAATACAACATCACAACAAGCCTTGCAAGCAATGTGACTAAGGAGTTATTTACGGGATCTTGTATTACGGAACGAGTAAAGAGACTTGCCGGTAACGAGATTGAACTAGGTATAGAGATACCGACGATCGAATCTCGGGCAAGTAACATACCGAAGGACAAAGGGAATAGTATACGGGGTTATATGAATCCTTGACATAGAGGTTCAACCGATAGAGATCTTCGTAGAATATGTAGGAACCAATATGGACATCCAGGTCCTGCTGTTGGTTATTGACTAGAGAGTGTCTCAGGTCATGTCTGCATAGTTCTCGAACCCGCAGGGTCTGCACACTTAAGGTTCGGTGACGTTTTGATATAGTTGAGTTATATGTGTTGGTGACCGAAGTTTTGTTCGGAGTCCCGGATGAGATCCCAAACATCACGAGGAGTTCTAGAATGGTCTGGAAACGAATATTGATATATAGGAAGTTGGTATTTGGATTCCGGAAGATTTTCGGGCATTGCCGGCAGTGTACCCGGAGTGACAAATGGGTTCCGGGGGCCCACTGGGTGGGCCCATGACGCCGCAAGGGTTACACAACGGTTTATTGGATGCGCAATATGGCATAATGGGCTGACAAAGGCATCCAAGGAAAGCCCATGAGGAAAAAGTGGAAAATCCAAAAGAGGTTGGAAAATAAGGAAGGAGTCCTAATCCAAGTGGAATTGGAGGAGGACTCCTCCCTCCTCCACTTCGGCCGACCCAAGGGAGTTTCCCTTGTGGCGCCAAGGCTGCCTCCTCCCTCCTCCTATATATTAGAGGTTTAGAGCTTTTGCGGCACAACTTCGCCACGTGCTGCCCTCTCCTCTAGATCGTAGTTATTCCTCTAGATCGGTTTTCAGCGGAGCTCGGGCGGAGTCCTGCAGGAATAGATCATCACAATCACTGGCGTGCCGTCACGCTGCCGGAGAACTCATCTACTTCCCCGTCTCTCTTGCTGGATCAAGAAGGTGGAGATCGTCATCGAGCTGTACGTGTGCGGGACACGGAGGTGCCGTCCGTTCGGCACTTGATCGGGACGGATCACGAGACGGTTCGTGGGAAGGATCGTGGGACGGTTCATGGGACGGATCTTGAAGACGTACCACTACATAAACCGCGTTTATTAACACTTCCGCTTAGCGATCTACAAGGGTATGTGGATCCGATCTCCCTCTCGTAGATGAACATCACCATGATAGGTCTTCGTGTGCGTAGGATTTTTTTGTTTTCCCATGCAACGTTCCCCAACAGTGGCATCATGAGCTAGGTTCATGCGTAGATGTAATCTCGAGTAGAACACAAATTTTTTTGTGGGTGTTGATGTTCGATTTGCTTCCCTTCTTAGTCTTTTCTCGATTCGGCGGTATTGTTGGATTGAAGCGGCCCGGACCAACCTTACTCGTACGCTTACGAGAGACCGGTTTCATCGACTAACATGCAACTTGTTGCATAAAGATGACTGACGGGTGTCTGTTTCTTCAAGTTTAGTTGAATTGGTTTTGACCGAGGCGGTCCTTGGAGAGAGGTTAAATAGCAATTAGCACATCACCATTGCGGTTTTGCGAAGTAAGATGCGATCATACTAGATACCCATAGCATCCACGTAAAACATGGAACAACAAATTAGAGGACGTCTAACTTGTTTTTGCAGGGTATGCATGTGATGTGATATGGCCAAAGACATGATGTGATATATTGAATGTATGAGATGATCATGTTGTAATAGTTAAATATCGACTTGCACGTCGATGCTACGGCAACCGGCAGGAGCCATAGGGTTGTCTTTAAACTAACGTTTGTGTTTGTAGATGCCTTTACCCTATTGCTAGGTTGTAGCTTTAGTAGTAATAGCATAGATAGCATGACAACCTCGATGGCGGCACGATGATCGAGATCATGATGATGGATATCATGGTGTGGTGCCGGTGACGATGAAGATCCTGCCGGTGCTTTGGTGATGGAGATCAAGAAGCACAAGATCATGGCCATATCATGTCACTTATGAATTGCATGTGATGTTAATCCTTTTTATGCACCTTATTTTACTTAGAACGACAGTAGCATTATAAGGTGATCCCTCACTAAAATTTCAAGATAAAATTATGTTCTCCCCGACTGTGCACCGTCGCGACAGTTCGTCATTTCGAGACACCGCGTGATGATCGGGTGTGATAGACTCAACGTTCACATACAACGGGTGCAAAAAAGTTGCACACGCGGAACACTCAGGTTAAACTTGATGAGCCTAGCATGTACAGACATGGCCTCGGAAAACAAGAGACCTAAAAGGTCGAGCATGAATCATATAGTTGATATGATCAACATGGAGATGTTCACCACTAAAACTATACTCAACTCACATGATGATCGTACTTGAGTTAGTGGATTTGGATCACGCGCCACTCAAATGAGTAGAGGGATGTATATTTTGAGTGGGAGTTATTAGTAATATGATTAGCTAAACTCAATTATCATGAACATAGTCAAAAAGGTCTTTGCAAATTATGTTGTAGCTTGCGCTGTAGCTCTACTGTTTTTTATAGGTTCCTAGAGAAAATTTAGTTGAAACATGATAGTAGCAATTTTGCGGACTGAATCCATAAAATGAGGATTGTCCTCATTGCTGCGTAGAAGGCTTATGTCCTTAATGCACCGCTCGGTGTGCTGAACCTCGAACGTCGTATGTGGATGTTGCGAACATCTGACATACACGTTTTTGATGACTACGTGATAGTTTAGTGCATAATACTTAACGACTTAGAAGTAAGGCGCCGAAGACGTTTTGAACGTCACGGAACATATGAGATGTTCTAAGAGATGAAATTGGGATTTCATGCTCGTGCCCTTGTTGAGAGGTATGAGACCCGCGACAAGATTCTTTGTCTACAAAGTAGAGGAGAAAAGCTCAAATCGTTGAGCATGTGCTCAAATTGTCTCAGTACAACAGGCGCTTGAATCAAGTGGGATTTAATCTTCCAGATGAGATAGTGATGGTTCTCGAAAGTCACTGCCACCAAGCTACTAGAGCTTCGTGATGAACTATAACATATCAAGGATAGATATGATGATCCTTGAGTGATTCACAATGTTTGACACTGCGAAAGTAGGAATCAAGAAGGAGCATTAATTGTTGATGGTTAGTAAAACCACTAGTTTCAAGAAGGGCAAGGGCTAGAAGGGATACTTCATGAAACGACAAACCAGTTGCTGCTCTAATGAAGAAATCCAAGGTTGAACCCAAACCCGAGACTAAGTTCTTCGGTTATGAGGGGAACGGTCACTGAGGCGGAACTACCCTAGATACTTGGTAGATGAGAAGGTTGGCAGTCGACTAAAGTATATTGGATGTACCTGATATTGATGTGTACCTTACTAGTATTCCTAGTAGCACCAGGGTATTAGACACCGATTTAGTTGCTAAGTGTTAGTAACTCGAAGTTATAGCTACGGATTAAAAGGACACTGGCAAGGGTGAGGTGACGATGTGTGTTGGAAGTAATTCTAATGATTGATGTGATCAAACGTCGCACGCTCCCTCTATCACCGGGATTGGTGTTAAAACTAAATAATAGTTATTTGGTGTTTGCATTGAGCGTGAACATGATTGGATCATGTTTATTGCAATACGATTATTCATTTAAAGAGAATAATGGTTATTATATTTTCTTGAATAATTACCTTCAATGGTTTATTGAATCTCGATCGTAGTGCTACACATGTTCATAATATTGATGCCAAAAGATACAAAGTAGTAATGATAGTGCCACTTACTTGTGGCACTGCCACTTGAGTCATGTTGGTGTAAACGCATGAAGAAACTCCCTGTAGATGGATCGTTTGGACTCACTTGATTTTGAATCACTTGAGACATGCAAATCATACCACATGAAACAAGAAAGTAACTTGTTGGAAGTAATACTTTTTTGATGTGTGCAGTCCAATGAGTGCTGAGGCACGCAGTGGATATCGTTATGATCTTACTTCACTGACGATTTGAGTAGATACAGGAGTATTTACTTGATGAATCACAAGTCTGAAATATTGAAAATTTCAAAGCTATTTCAGAGTGAAGATCATCGTGACAAGAGGATAAACTGTCTACGATATGATCATAGAGATGAATATCTCAGTTGCGAGTTTTGGTACATAGTTAAGACAATGTGGAAATTGTTTCGCAATTCATGCCACCCAGAACACCATAGTGTGATGGTGTGTCTGAACATCATAGCCGCGCCCTATTTGATATAGTGCATACTATGATGTCTCTTATCGAAATACCACTATCATTTTGGGTTAGGCATTAGAGACAACCGCATTCACTTTAAATACGGCACCACGTAATTCCGTTGATATGACACCGTATGAACTGTGGTTTGGAGAAACCTAAGCTGTCGTTTCTTAAAAGTTTGGGCCTGTGATGATTATGTGAAAAAGTTTCATTCTGATAAGCTCGAACCCAAAGCGGATAAATGCATCTTCATAGGATACCCAAAACAGTTGGGTACATCTCCTATCTCAGATACGGAAGCAAAGTGTTTGTTTCTAGAAATGGGTCCTTTCTCGAGGAAAGGTTTCTCTCGAAAGAAATGAGTGGGAGGGTGGTGGAACTTGATGAGGTTATTGAACCGTCACTTCAACCAGTGTGTAGTAGTGCACATGAAGTTGTTCTTGTGGCGCCAATGCCAATTGAAGTGGAAACTGATGATAGTGATCATTAAGCTTCGGATCAAGTTACTACAAACATCGTAGGTCGACAAAATCGCTGATACGTCTCCAACGTATCTATAATTTTTGATGGTTTCATGCTATTATCTTGTCAAACTTTGGATGTTTTGTATACCTTTTATATCTTTTTTGGGACTAACTTATTAACTCAGTGCCAAGTGCCAGTTCCTGTTTTTTCCGTGTTTTTGACCCTTTTCAGAGGAGGATTTTAAACGGAGTCTAAACGGGAGCCTGAGAACCAGGGCAGGGGGCCACCAGGGACCCCACAAGCCCCCTAGCCGTAGCCAGGGGGCCCGCACCTCCCAGGCTTGTGGGATCCCTGGGCCAGCTCTGCCCTAGGTCTTCCGCCTATATATTCCTAAAAATTCCAGAAAAAATCAGGAGATCATCAAAAGTACTTTTCCGCCGCCACAAGCTTCTATCTCCGCAAGATCCCATCTGGGGCACGTTCTGGTGCCCTGCCGGAGGGGGGATTTGGATACGGAGGGCTTCTTCATCAACACCATGACCTCTCCGATGATGCGTGAGTAGTTCACCATAGACCTATGTGTCCATAGCTAGTAGCTAGATGACTTATTCTCTCTCTTGGATCTTCAATACAAAGTTCTCCATGATCTTCATGGAGATCTATCCGATGTAATCTTATTTTGCGGTGTGTTTGTCGAGATCCGATGAATTGTGGATTTATGATCGGATTATCTATGAATCTTATTCGAGTTTCTTCTGATCTCTTATATGCATGATTTCGTATCCTTGTAATTCTCTTCGAGTTGTGGGTTTTGTTTGGCCAACTTGATCTATGATTCTTGCAATGGGAGAAGTGCTTGGTTTTGGGTTCATACCGTGCGATGACCTCACCCAGTGATAGAAGGGGTAGCGAGGCACGCATCATGTTCTTGCCATCAAGGGTAAAAAGATGGGGTTTTCATCATTGGTTTGAGATTATCCCTCTACATCATGTCATCTTGCTTAAGGTGTTACTCTGTTCGTCATGAACTCAATACACTAGATGCATGCTAGATAGCGGTCGATGTGTGGAGTAATAGTAGTAGATGCAGAAAGTATCGGTCTACTTGTCTCGGACGTGATGCCTATATGTATGATCATTGCCTTAGATACCGTCATGTCTTTGCGCGGTTCTGTCAATTGCTCGACAGTAATTTGTTCACCCACCGAAATATTTGCTATTTTGAGAGAAGCCTCTAGTGAACACTATGGCCCCGAGGTCTACTCCACACCATATTTTCAGCCTTAATATTTTACTTCGTTGCACTTTCCGCCTTCAGATCTCACTTTGCAATCAATCTTGAAGGGATTGACAACCCCTTTATAGCGTTGGGTGCAAGCTCTAAAATATCTAAGTGAAGCACATAGAGCAAAATTATCTAGCTCAAAAGGTATAAGCGAAGCACGATGAGCATTCTAGCAAAATCACGATGAGTGCATGTCTCTCTCAAAAGGTCTGCAGCAAGGATGATTGTGACGCAACAAAAAGAAAAGACTCCTACGATACAAGACACTCCAAGTAAAGGACATATCATGTGGTGAATAAAAATATGGCTCCAAGTAATGTTACCGATGGATTGAAGACGAAAGAGGGGATGCCTTCCCGGGGCATCCCCCAGCTTAGGATTTTTGGTGTCCTTGAATTTGGTTTGGGATGCCTCGGGCATCCCCAAGCTTGAGCTCTTTCCACTCTTTATACCTTTGTCCATGAGAACATCACCCAAAACTTGAAAACTTCACAACAGAAAACTTAATCAGAAACTCGTGATATCATTAGCACAAGAAAACAAACTACCACCTCTTTAGGTACTGTAGCAATCTTGATTTCTATTTATATTGGTGTTGTATTACTGTATTCTCACTTTTCCATGGCTAGTACCCCCCGATACTATCCATAGTTTCATCAAAACAGGCAACCAACTCAACAAAAACAGAATCTGTCAAAAATAGCCCAGTCTGTAGCAATCTGTATACTTTCTATACTTCTCGTAGCTCAAAATTCTGAACAATTACGACTGCCTGGGCAAAAGGCATATCAACCAGCAGCAAAAAGAATCAACTCAAAAGCTCTTTCTGAATAAAAATGAAAAATAATCTCGTGAGAGAAAAGTTTCTGTCTTTTTCCAGCAGGATCAAACAACCATCACCAAGACTAGTCATAAAGGTATTGCTTGGCTCAAACACAAAAAGAAACACAAAAGACACTGTCATAGCATAATTATGATGGTGTGGACGCAACAAAACATAAAGAAAAAGATAAATTCATTGGGTTGCCTCCCAACAAGCGCTATTGTTTAACGCCCTTAGCTAGGCATAAAGCGATAGAATCACGTATCGTCGTCTTTGGTGCTCAAACCATAAGTAGCCCTCATCATGGATTCATAAGTCAATCTTATTTTTTTTCTAGGAAAATTCTGCATGCCCTTCTTTAAAGGAAATTGAAATCTAATATTCCCTTCCTTCATATCGATGATAGCACCGATAGTCCTTAGGAAAGGTCTACCAAGAATGATAGGGCATGTAGGATTGCAATCAATGTCAAGCACAATGAAATCCACGGGTACATAGTTCCTATTTGTAATAATAAGAACATCATTGATCCTTCCCATGGGTTTCTTGACAGTAGAATCCGCAAGATGCAAATTAAGAGAACACTCCTCAATCTCATTAAAACCCAGAACATCACATAAAGACTTTGGAATCGCGGAAACACTAGCACCCAAATCACACAAAGCATTGCATTCATAGTTTTTTATTTTGATTTTGATAGTAGGTACCCACTCATCACGAAGCTTTCTAGGGATAGAAACTTCCAATTCAAGTTTCTCTTCAAGAGATTTTATCATAGCTTCGACGATATGATCGGTAAAGGCCTTGTTTTGGCTATAAGCGTGTGGAGAGTTTAGCATGGATTGCATCAAGGAAATGCATTCAATCAAGGAGCAACTATCATAATTGAATTCCTTGAAATCCAAAGTAGTAATTTCATTACTACTCAAGGTTTGAATATCTTCTACTCCACTTTCAATGCTTTTAGCATCAAGATAGATGGACTCCGAATCATTGGGGCGTTTTTCAACCAAACTGGATTCATATCCAGCCCCATCATCATTAGGTTTGAAACAAGAAAACAAAGATTCAATGGGAGTCACACCAAGCACTTTAAGATCTTCTTGATTTTTATCACGAGAACACGCCTTTTTAAGCCATTCATGTCTAGCACGAATTTGGGTGGTTCTTTCTTTGCTCTCACTCATGGAAACACGCATAGCTTTCAAAGTTTCATCAATATTGATCTTGGGAGGAGCACATCTAACTTTCAAAGCATCAATATCACTAGACATCCTCTATTCCTAAATAGCTACCTCCCACTAGTGATTTTTCCTACACTCTGGTGATGCCACATCATTCGATGACGTCATTTTTGCTGACTTTGTTTGGTGGCTATTTTTCTTTTTGGCCACTTCGTTCACCAGGTAAATGGAATGCTTCGTTTCCCCTCTAGGCCCACGACACTGGCCAGTTTATCTTCCCAAGCGAGTCCCCATGGGGCGTTTTATTTTCTCTGGCAGAGGATTCCAATGGCTGCCTCCTTTAATCCCCAATCTCCACGACAGCCCCTCTTCCTACTCACATTCAATTCCCATCAAATCGATGCATTGGTAACCGATGATATTCCTAAACAACCTTCTAATAAATGACCTTTGACGGGTATTCAACAACCCCTCTCCTTCAGCTTCTAAATTCCCGTCCTCATCCTGCCCACCCCACGCTCACTTGGAAAATATAAACGACCTTCATGTGACGATCTTGAAGCCTTTGTTGTTCACAACGATCGCCTGCTGTGGCACGCATACTGCCTGAGACACATCAGCGGACCTCTCAGTCTATTGCAATCTATTTTGACCCTTTTTGTCAGGTTTTCCATATTCCTCCATTGCCAATCTTCCTATGCTCCGTTGCGTCTTTTGGTGTTAGACTTCTATCCTGCATTTTACATGTTGATTATTTTTGTCCTGCTTGCCTTGAGTACGTTCAGAGGAGATAGCGTCAATGTTCGTATGTGAGTATTTTTTGCTCGGCTTGATATATTAGCACGTTGTGAACTAGGTCAGTGTACAAGCCTTTTTTGCACCTGTATTCCATCAGAATATGGACCATTATTCCATCAGTCAATCATAGGCCTGTAATAAATCTTTGAACCCCCGCTCAATGTTGTCAATGACTATGCTTTGATCAGCTTACTCTTTCTGCATTTGTTAAGGTTTAGTCCATCATTTTAATCATACTAAAAGCATGTGCCTGTTAAATTTTTTGCACGCTCACAAAAGTTTGTTGCCAAAAATGGTTGCAACGGATATGCGTGCCAAAGCAGAAATTTGCGTGAGGGTAAATCAGCTAACTTGATTAAACTGAACCAACTCTTCTGAATTAACCAGCTCGCTGTACTATTCAGTTAATTCTCTACTATACTCACGATGCAGATATTTTTTACAACACTTAAACTACAGTCTATTCTATAAAGAACATACATGCTTTGGCGCCTTCCATGCCGGTTACCTATATACTCTTATATTTGTGTGAATAAACTCTTATATCATCTGCATTGATGTCCACCTATTCTAACCGGGAAACATTCTGATACTTCTATATGCTTTGAACACTACACATACTCTTATATTTGTGTGAATAAACTCTTATATCATCTGCATTATATTACACTTCTCTACTTCCTATAGGTCCAAGAAACACACTTCCCCATCTTACGACCATTCATTATCGCATATATCGGGTAATTTGAAAGAATGAACAAAATGGGACACCATATAAGCAGGTCGCGGTAATTGAAGAAGACTGCAAGCAACATCAAATAGATCATGCTAAGAATATTGCTCATGCAATCATACAATGTATACTTATACTGCTAATAAATTTGAGTTATTACATATATGAAAGCATGTTGTCTCTTATAATTACCTCCATATGCTCATATTGTTGATTCAATGTGTTATCCTGGCTGCAATATGGACGTTAGTCAGAAAATTCTTAAAAAATTCCCGCAGCAACGTGCGGGGCATCATCTAGTTCTATCAACTCTCCTAGCCAAATCGTCAATTTTGAGTAGTTTTTACTCTATGGACGCATTGAAAATCTTTTGTGAGCTGATAAACTCTTTGATATTACTCTCTAGATCAGAGGGTAATCTATTGTAATTTCCATGAGTATTGTTGTAGGAGTTGCCAAAGTTATAGAGAAGTTACTAGGAAAAGGCCTAGGAACATAGTTTCCTCTAAAAGCATTGTTGTTGCCAAAATTATTCCTACCAACAAAATTAACGTCCAAGCTAGCGTTGCTACTCTCAATCAAGAAAGACAAGGGCATATCATTAGGATCTAAAGGAGAACTTCTACTAGCAACCAAATTCATTAACTCATCCATCTTAGCACTCAACGAGTTAATTTCTTCTATAGCGTGTACCTTCTTACAAGTAGGTGACCTTCCAGTGTGCCACTGAGAGTAGTTTGTCATGATATTGTCTAGGAGTTTTGTGGCTTCTCCTAACGTGATTTCCATGAACGTTCCACCTGAGGTGGAGTCCCAAATATTTCTAGAAGCAAAATTCAAGCCAACGTAGAAGATTTGTATAATCATCCAAAGACTCAAGCCATGAGCGGGACAATTTCTAATCATCAATTTCATTCTCTCCCAAGATTGTGCAACATGTTCATGATCAAGTTGCCTAAAATTCATGATATCATTACAGAGAGATATAATCTTAGCCGGTGGAAAATACTTGGATATGTAAGCATCTTTGCACTTATTCCAAGAATCAATACTATTTTTGGGCAAATATGAAAACCAAGTTTTTTCTCGATCTCGCAACGAGAAAGGAAAAAAGCTTCAATTTAATCACATCATTATCCACATCTTTCTTCTTTTGCACATCACAAATCTCAATGAAGGTATTAAGATGGGATACAACATCTTCACTAGGAAGGCAGGAGAATTGCTCTTTCATAACAAGATTCAGCAAAGCAGCATTGATTTCGTATGATTCCGCACTAGTGGCGGGAGCAATCGGAGTACTAATAAAATCATTATTATTAGTATTCGAGAAGTCACAAAGTTTGGTGTTTTCAGTCATGGTGACTTCAGCAAGCAAACAATCACACAAGCGAACAGAAAGCAAGTGAGAGAAAAGGGCGAACGAAAAAGGCAAACGAAAAAGGCAAATATTTTTGTAAATTTTTGTTTTTTCAGAAGTGGGGGAGAGGAAAACGAGAGACAAAAAAGTAAATGCAAGAGATGAGTTTGCGACACTTACTTGGATGAGTTCTTGACTTGATCCTCCCCAGCAACGGTGCCAAAAATTCTTCTGCTACTGCGAAAAAAATCTTCTGTCGTCTCTTGATCTTGCGTTGGTTTTTCCCTTGAAAAGGAAAGGGTGATGCAGCACAGGAGCAGTAAGTATTTCCCTCAGTTTGAGAACCAAGGTATCAATCCAGTACGAGAATCGCGTCAAGTCTAGAGTACCTGCGCAAACACAAAAGAATTTGCACCCAATGCTATAAAGGGGTTGTCAATCCCTTCAAGATTGATTGCAAAGTGAGATCTGAAGGCGGAAAGTGCAACGAAGTAAAAGAGTAAGGCTGAAAATATGGTGTGAAGTAGACCCGGGGGGCATAGTGTTCACTAGAGGCTTCTCTCAAAATAGAAAATATTACGGTGGGTGAACAAATTATTGTCGAGCAATTGATAGAACCGCGCAAAGTCATGACGATATCTAAGGCAATGATCATACATATAGGCATCACGTCCGAGACAAGTAGACCGATACTTTCTGCATCTACTACTATTACTCCACACATCGACCACTATCCAGCATGCATCTAGTGTATTGAGTTCATGACGAACAGAGTAACGCCTTAAGAAAGATGACATGATGTAGAGGGATAAACTCAAACCAATGATGAAAACCCCATCTTTTTACCCTTTATGGCAACAACATGATGCGTGCCTCGCTACCCCTTCTGTCACTGGGTGAGGTCACCACACGGTATGAACCCAAAACCAAGCACTTATCCCATTGCAAGAATCATATATCAAGTTGGCCAAAAAAAACCACAACTTGAAGAGAATTACAAGGATATGAAATCATGCATATAAGAGATCAGAAGAAACTCAAATAAGATACATAGATAATCTGATCATAAATCCACAATTCATCGGATCTCGACAGACACATCGCAAAAGAAGATTACATCGGATAGATCTCCATGAAGATCATGGAGAAATTTGTATTGAAGATCCAAGAGAGAGAAGAAGCCATCTAGCTACTAGCTATGGACCCGTAGGTCTATGGTGAACTACTCACGCATCATCGAAGAGGTCATGGTGTTGATGAAGAAGCCCTCCGTATCCGAATCCCCCCTCCGTCAGGGCACCAGAACGTGCACCAGATGGGATCTTGAGGAGACAGAAGCTTGCGGCGGCGGAAAAGTGTTTTCGTTGATCTCTTGATTTTTTCTAGGATTTTAGGGAATTTATAGGCGAAGGAGCTAGGGCAGGGGAGGCCCAGGGAGCCCACAAGCCTGGGAGGCACGGGCCCCCTGGCCGCGCCATGAGGGCTTGTGGCCTCCCCCGGGACTCCCTTCCATGGTTCCCAAGTTTTCTGTGTATCTTCTATTCCGGAAAAAATCTTTTCGGAAGTTTTATTCCGTTTGGACTCCATTTAAAAATCCTCCTCCGAAAAGGGTCAAAAACACGAAAAAACATGAACTGGCACTTGGCACTAAGTTAATAAGTTAGTCCGAGAAAAGATATAAAAGGCATACAAAACATCCAAAGTTTGACAAGATAATAGAATGAAACCATCAAAAATTATAGATACGTTGGAGACGTATCACTTGTCAAGCAGGAAAACAAGTGGGTGTATGTCATCCCGTAAAGAACATCATGACTACTAGGAGACAACTCGAGCTGCTTCACATGGATCCTCGGTGGAAACTATCTTGGTCTAGTTATAGTTGATGATTCTTCCTGATTTATGTGGCTATTATTTCCTTATGACAAGTCACGGGTTCAAAAGATCTTCAAGAACTTCGCTCGCAACGCCCAAAATCTATTTGAAGTGAAGATCAAGAAATTCCGTAGCAACAACGGATCGGATTGCAAGAACACTAATGGGGATACCTTTCTTGACGAAGAAGGTATCTCACATGAGTTCTCGGCTACGTACATACCTCAACAGAATGGAGTTGTTGAGAGGAAGAATCGGAATCCCATAGATATGGCTAGAACAATGCTCCACGAATACAAGAAGCCAAGACACTTTTGGGCAAAAGCATGGAAAAATCTTGTCATGCAAAAAACCAACTCTACCTACACAAGCTTCTTGGCAAAACGGCATACGAGCTAGTCACGGGTAACAAACCCCAAGTTGGATACTTTCGGGTATTCGGCTCAAAGTGCTACATTCTAGATAAGCATCGCCATTTTAAATTTGCTCCTAAATCTCATGAAGATTTCCTACTTGATTATGGATCAGACTCTCACACTTACCGTGTCTATAACAACTTCACTCGAAAATTTGAAGAGAGGATAGATATGAAGTTTGATGAGTCTAATGGAACCTTCAGAACCATTCAAGACTTGTCCATCGGCAGGATACGTCCCAAGGAGGTGAAGGAAATCACTTCATCAGGACAAGGGGAAGCTCCTACCTCGTGCCAAGGTGAACCACAAAACTACATGGAGGTATCCACAAGCGGTACACGACAAGATGAAGTGGAGGAAGAAGTACATCATGATGATTGATGTCTACTATGCAACCTTCTCCTTGTAGATGTTGTTGGGCCTCCAAGTGCAGAGGTTTGTAGGACAGTAGCAATTTTCCCTCAAGTGGGTGACCTAAGGTTTATCAATCCGTGGGAGGCGTAGGATCAAGATGGTCTCTCTCAAGCAACCCTGCAACCAAATAACAAAGAGTCTCTTGTGTCCCCAACACACCCAATACAATGGTAAATTGTATAGGTGCACTAGTTGGGTGAAGAGATGGTGATACAAGTGCAATATGGATAGTAGATATAGGTTTTTGTAATCTGAAATTATAAAAACAGCAAGGTAATTAATAATAAAAGTGAGCACGAACGGTATTGCAATGCGTGGAAACAAGGCCTAGGGTTCATACTTTCACTAGTGAAGTTCTCTCAACAATGATAACATAATTGGATCATATAACTAGCCCTCAACATGCAACAAAGTGTCGCTCCAAAGTCGCTAATAGCGGAGAACAATAGAAGATATTATTGTCGAGTACGAAACCACCACAAAGTTATTCTTTCTGATCGATCTATTCAAGAGTTCATAGTAAAATAACACGAAGCTATTCTTTCCGTTCAATCTATGCTAGAGTTCGTACTAGAATAACACCTTAAGACACACATCAACCAAGACCCTAATGTCACCTAGATACTCCATTGTCACCTCAGGTATCCGTGGGCATGATTATACGATATGCATCACACAATCTCAGAATCATCTATTCAACCAACACATAGAACTTCAAAGAGTGCCCCAAAGTTTCTACCGGAGAGTCAAAACGTGTGCCAACCCATATGCATAGGTTCTCGATGTCACGAAACCCGCAAGTTGAGCACCAAAACATACATCATGTACTCACATGAATATCCCATTGTCACCATAGATAGACACGTGTAATACATCAAGTGTTCTTAAAGACTCAATCCGATAAGATAACTTCAAAGGGGAAACTCAATTCGTTACAAGAAGGGAGAGGGGGGAGAACATCATAGGATCCAACTACAATAGCAAAGCTCGTGGTACATCGAGATCATGACATCTAAAGAACACAAGAGAGAGAGAGATCAAACACATAGCTACTGGTAAATACCCTCAGCTACATAGCAATTAATCAATCACCGATAGGACAACAAAAATCTACTCAGACATCATAGGATGGCAACACATCATTGGATAATAATATGAAGCATAAAGCACCATGTTCAAGTAGAGGGTACAACGGGATGCGGGAGAGTGGACCACTGAATATAGATGGGGGAAGGTGATGGAGGTGTTGGTGAAGATGACGGAGGTGTTGGTGTAGATCGCCGTCACACGATGATGTCCTGGGCGGCGTTCCGGCACCGCCGAGAGAGAGGGGAGAGAGCCCCCCTTCTTCTTCTTCTTCCTTGACCTCATCCCTAGATGGGAGAAGGGTTTCCCCTCTGGTCCATGGTCTCCATGGCGGTGGAGGGGCGAGAGACCCTCCGAGAATGGATCTCTCTCTCTCTGTGTGTCCTTCTGTTTCTGTGCTCCGAGATTCTGGCTTTCACCGTTTCTTAAATTCCCGAAGATCCGTAACGCCGATTGGGCTGAAATTTTAACACGATTTTCTTCCGAATATTATCTTTCTTGCAGCGAAAGAAGGGCCCCAACAGCCTTAGGGATCGGTTACAAGCCTGCCACGCGCGGCCCCACCCCCAGGCCACGGCTAGGGGGCTTGTGACCCCCTCGGGCATCGTTTCGCATTGATTCTTCTTCCCAAAAATCATGAATATTCCAAAAAAACTGTAGGTTTTTTATTGCATTTGGACTTCGTTTGGTAAGGATAATCTGCGAAACAAAAAACATGCAACAAACAGGAACTGGCACTGGACACTAGATCAATATGTTAGTCCCAAAAATAGTATAAAAAGTTGCCAAAAGTATATGAAAGTTGTAGAATATTGGCATGAAAGAATAAAAAATTATAGATACGACGGAGACGTATCAGGATCCCCAAGCTTAATTCCTGCTCGTCCTCGAGTATGTAAATGATAAAAAGATAATTTTTGATGTGGAATGCTACCTAGCATAATCTTGATCATATAATCTAGTCATGGCATGAATACTAAAACACAAGTGATTCGAAGCAATAGTCTATCATTTAATATAAAGACAATAATATTTCAAGCATACTAGCAAAGCAATCATGTCTTCTCAAAATATCATGGCCAAAGAAAGTTATCCCTACAAAATCATATAGTCTGGTTATGCTCCATCTTCCCCACACAACGTATTTAAATCATGCACAACCCCGGTTTTAGCCAAGCAATTGTTTCATACTTTAGTATTCCCAAACCTTTTCAACTTTCACGCAATACATGAGCGTGAGCCATGGACATAGCACTATAGGTGGAATAGAATATGGTGGTGGTTTTGAGGCAAAAAGGAGGAGATGGTCACATCAACTAGGAATATGAACGGGCTATGGAGATGCCCATCAATAGATATCAATGTGAGTGAGTAGGGATTGCCATGCAAGAGATGCACAAGAGCTATAAGTTTATGAAAGATCAAAAAGAAACTAAGTGGGTGTGCATCCAACTCGCTTGCTCACGAAGACCTAGGGCAATTGAGGATGCCCATCACTAGAATATACAAGCCAAGTTCTATAATGAAAATTTCCCAGTAGTATATGAAAGTGACAACATAGGAGACTCTATCATGAAGATCATGGTGCTACTTTGAAGCACAAGTGTGGTAAAGTATAGTAGCGTTGTACCTTCTCTATTTTCTCTCATTTTTTTATTATATTTTTTTGGTGGGCTTCTTTGGCCTTTTTCTTATTTGGGCTTCATTGGCCTCTTTTTTTACTTCCTCACATGGGACAATGCTCTAATAATGATGATCATCACACTTTTATTTACTTACAACTCGATATTTAGAAAAAAAAATATGACTCTATATGAATGCCTCCGGCGGTGTACCGAGATCTGCAATGATCTAGCGTAGCAATGACATCAAAAAACAGACAAGCCATGAAAACATCATGCTAGCTCTCTTACGATCATGCAAAGCAATATGACAATGATGGTGTGTTTCATAATAAACGGAACGATGGAAGTTGCATGGAAATGTATCTCGGAATGGATATGGAAATGCCATAATAGGTAGGTATGGTGGCTGTTTTGAGGAAGGGTATATGGTGGGTGTAATGCACCGGTGAAAGTTGGGAGGTACTAGAGAGGCTAGCAATGGTGGAAGGGTGAGAGTGCGTATAGTCCATGGACTCAATATTAGTCATAATGAACTCACATACTTATTGCAAAAGTCTGTTAGTCATCGAAACAAGGTACTACACGCATGCTTCTAGGGGAAGGGTTGGTAGGAGTTAACCATCGTGCGATCCTGACTTCCACACAAAGATGACAATCAATAAATAAATCATGCTACGACTTCATCACATAATGGTTCACCATACGTGCATGCTACGGGAATCACAAATCTTAACACAAGTATTTCTATGAATACACAATTACTCACTTAGCATGACTCTAATATCACATCTTCATGTCGCAAAACTATTGCAAGGAATCAAACATATCATATTCAGTGATCTACAAGTCCTATGTAGGATTTTATGACTAACCATGTGAATGAAAAACTCCTGTTAACTCTCTAAATAGGTATAAGTGAAGCATGAGAGTTTAATTCTTTCTACAAATGATATGCCCTGCTCTCACAAATATAAGTGAAGCAAAAGAGCATTCTACAAATGGCGGTTTTCTATGTGTAGGGAAACAGGCAATCCAAACTTCAAATGATATAAGTGAAGCACATGAAGCATTCTACAAAGCCATACTCAAAAGATATAAGTGAAGTGCAAAGAGCATTCTATAAATCATCCAAGGACTATCTCATACTAGCATGGTGCATATAAGAAAAATGAAAAATAAACACAAAAGTCGCTCCAAGCATTAGCACATATCATGTGACGAATAAAAATATAGCTCCGAGTAAAATTACCGATAGATTGTAGACAAAAGAGGGGATGCCTTCCGGGGCGTCCCCAAGCTTAGACGCTTGTGTCTTCCTTGAATATTACCTTGGGTGCCTTGGGCATCCCCAAGCTTAGGCTCTTGCCTCTCCTTATTCCTTCATCCATCGTGGTCTCACCCAAAACTTGAAAAGTTCAATCACACAAAACTCAACAAAACCTTCATAAGATCCGTTAGTATAATAAAGTAAATCACCACTTGAAGTACTGTTGTGAACTCATTAAAAATTCATATTATCATTATATCTACTGTAATCCAACTTCACCATGGTTCATACCCCCTCATACTACCCATAGATTCATCAAAATAAGAGAACAATACAAAGAAAACAGAATCTGTCAAAAACAGAACAGTCTGTAGTAATCTGAACTTATACCATACTTATGATACTCCGGAAAATCTGAAAATTTATGAAAATTAGGGAAATTTGCATATCAATCAGAAGAAAAAAGAATAAACTCAAAATCTCTTTCTGGATAGGAATTAAAAATAAGTTCGTGAGCACAAAGTTTGTGTCTTTTCCAGCATGATCAAACAACTATCACCCAAACTAATCATAAAGGCTTTACTTGGCACATTATTTTTATAATACAATGTAATTGTACAAGGGGATAATTATTTTTGCAAGAAACTTCCATGAAAAATTCTACATTGTTTCCATGAGCATGAACACAAGTGTTCAAGGTCGACCCTCACTTCCGCAATGCATCACCTTTCAGTCGCTTCTCTTTTTGAAAAAGTTTTATGTTCCCCACTATATTTTTTGTTTTTAAACTACATAAAAGCACTCAACAGAAATAAATGATTCCGGGTTGTCTCCCAGGCAACGCTTTCTTTAAAGCCATTAAGCTAGGCATAAAGTGCTCAAGTAATGGATCCACCCGGATCCCAAGGTATATCAAAGACAATTTTAATTAACAATGATTTGTAATTTAGTAATGAGCACAAGGTAACATATATCATGCAATGACGAAGTCTAACTATCTTCCTATGCATTGGCATGTCATAAAAGAACAATTCATGCACATCAAGTAAAGGCCAATACATAGCATAAGCAGTTTCTTGCAATTTTATCGTATTGGAAACATAGAGAGGTGGAGATGTAGTTCCTCTCTCATAATAATTGCAAGTAGGAGCAGCAAGCACATGCATATTATATTCATCAAAATCATCATGTGTAATAGTAGAAGGCAACCCGTCTATGTAATCCCTAACAAGAGCAAACTTCTCCGATATAGTGTAGTTGGGAGAGTTCAAAAAGATAATAGGACTATCATAAGTGGGTGCGATAGCAAAAAAAAAATCATGTTTATCATAAGGAACTATAGCAAGTTCATATTCATAAGCATCATTCATATTGGCATCATGGCCACAAGCATAGCAAGCATCAAGTTCATCAAAAAGGGATATTTCAAACGAATCCAAGGGATCATAGCAATCAACAAAGCATTCATCCTTCGGTAAGAACGAAGGGGAATTAAACAATGTATGAGTTGAAGAGTCACTCTCATTAGAAGGTGGGCACTGGTAGCTAGTCTGCTCTTCCTCCTTTTGTTCTTCGCTCTCCTCGTCATCTTTTTCATCTAATGAGCTCACAGTTTCAGCATTTTCTTCTTCCATAGTTTCCTGCAAAATATTAGTCTCTTCTTCGGCAGCGTAGAATTTCTCAATAAATCGATAAATATGGGCATTATATTCATAATGAGTATAAAAATAACGAAGCATAACCAAATTTTCAGATCGGTAAGCAGCATCATCACTATCATCACACCCTTTAAATAGAGCTTCAATTTCATAAGCACCCATAAAAGCAACAAACTCTTCTATTTGTTCCACGTCATAGTAATCATATATACCATTAGCATAAGAAGCCAAGGTTTCATTATCATTAAATTTACAAGAAAAGGGAAGGTGTTGAGCCTTCATCCTAGAGCAACAAGTAATATCATATCTCGAGCATAGCTCCCAAGCATACCATTTCAACAAATGAATTTGATCCCATAATAGTTTCCCTTTTTGAGTCAAGCGATAATCCCTAAAGTATTCACGTTGATCCAATGTGTATCCCGTTATATAATTTAATGGGGTTTTCTCAGGATTATTAAAGAAGTGCATAATATTTTCCACATAGCGAGCATCGAGGGTTTTAGGAGGTTCCCCATCTCCATGAGTAGCAAGTATACCTAATTTTTTTGGTATTTCGTGTTCCATATCCATAACTAAAGATAGAGAACAACTTGGAACAACAAATAAATCTACTTAGTGATAAAGCAAACAAGCACACATGAGAATATTCACCCCACGCTCTCTCCCCGGCAACGGCGCCAGAAAAAGGTCTTGATAACCCACAAGTATAGGGGATCAATTGTAGCCTTTCTCGATAAGTAAGAGTGTCAAACCCAACGAGGAGCTAAAGGTAGGACAAATATTCCCTCAAGTTCTATCGACCACCGATACAACTCTACGCGCACTTTACGTTCGCTTTACCTAGAACAAGTATGAAACTAGAAGTACTTTGTAGGAGTGATAGGATAGGTTTGCAAGAAAAGAAAGAACAAGTAAATAAAAACTACGGGCTGGTTAGATAAATAAATAATTACGTTAGTTTGACGAGTGTGGAAAAGTGGTGGTAGGAGTTGCGGAATTGTCCCTAAGCAATTGACTGCGTTACTATTCCGATAGCAAGTTTTATGTGGGAGAGGCCACTGCTAGCATGTCATCCCTTACTTGGAATTCTATGCACTTATGATTGGAACTATTAGCAAGCTTCCGCAACTACTAACATTCATTAAGGTAAAACCCAACCAGAGCAATAAGATATATTGGTCCCCCTTCAATCTCGTATGCATGAATTTCTATGTTAGGCTGAAGCTTCTGTCACCCTTGCCCTCCAATACATAGTCCTATAAACATACTACTAACCCTATGGTGTGATCCACACGCGCGCTCATATGATGGGCACCAAAGGACAGCGACATAACCACAAGAAAATTAAACCAATCATAGCAATTAATCAATCACCGATAGGACAACGAAAATCTACTCAGACATCATAGGATGGCAACACATCATTGGATAATAATATGAAGCATAAAGCACCATGTTCAAGTAGGGGGTACAACGGGATGCGGGAGAGTGGACCACTGAATATAGATGGGGGAAGGTGATGGAGGTGTTGGTGAAGATGACGGAGGTGTTGGTGTAGATCGCCGTCACACGATGATGTCCTGGGCAGCGTTCCAGCACCGCCGAGAGAGAGGGGAGAGAGCCCCCCTTCTTCTTCTTCTTCCTTGACCTCATCCCTAGATGGGAGAAGGGTTTCCCCTCTGGTCCATGGTCTCCATGGCGGTGGAGGGGCGAGAGCCCCTCCGAGATTGGATCTCTCTCTCTGTGTCCTTCTGTTTGTGCGCTCCCAGATTTTGGCTTTCACCGTTTCTTAAATTCGCGGAGATCCGTAACTCCGATTGGGCTGAAATTTTAACACGTTTTCTTCCGGATATTATCTTTCTTGCAGCGAAGAAGGGCCCCAACTGCCTTAGGGATTGGTCACAAGCCTGCCAGGCGCGGCCCCACCCCCAGGCAGCGGCTAGGGGGCTTGTGACCCCCTCGGGCATCGTTTCGCGTTGATTCTTCTTCCAAAAAATCATAAATATTCCAAAAAAATCCCCGTAGGTTTTTTTATTGCATTTGGACTTCGTATGGTAAGGATAACCTGCGAAACAAAAAACATGCAACAAAAAGGAACTGGCACTGGCACTGGATCAATATGTTAGTCCCAAAAATAGTATAAAAAGTTACCAAAAGTATATGAAAGTTGTAGAATATTGGCATGAAACAATCAAAAATTATAGATACGACGGAGACGTATCACTCCCTCTTCGTCATGGAGATCGCCGGGATGATGAAGATGGCCACCGGAGATGGGTTCCCCCTCCGACAGGGTGCCGGAACGGGCTCTCGGTTGGTTTTATGTGGCTAAAGAGGCTTGCGGCGGCGGAACTCCCGATCTAGGTTTATTTCTGGAGGTTTCTGTATTTATAAGACCAGATGGCATCGAGAACAAGTCAGGGGGACACACGAGGGACTCACGAGCCCCCCAGGCGGGCCTCCCTGGCTCGTGGCTTCCTCGGGACTCCTCTCCGGTATCTTTTTCTTCTGGTATTTTTGATATTTTCCGTAAAAAATCACGGCAAAATTTTATTCCGTTTGGACTCCGTTTGATATTCCTATCTGAAAAAGGTCAAAAACAAGGACAAAACAGGAACTGGCACTGGGCTCTAGGTCAATAGGTTAGTCCCAAAAATAATATAAAATAGCATATTCATGCATATAAAACATTCAAAGTTGATCATATAATAGCATGGAACGATAAAAAATTATAGATACGTTGGAGACGTATCAAGCATCCCCAAGCTTAATTCCTACTCGTCCTCGAGTAGGTAATGATAAAAACAGAATTTTTGATGTGGAATGCTACCTAACATATATGTGGCATGAATATTCAGATCCATATGATTCAAGACAAAAAGTTTAATGTTGACATAATAACAATAATACTTCAAGCATACTACCAAAGCAATCATGTCTTCTCAAAATAACATGGCCAAAGAGAGTTATCCCGACAATATCATATAGTCTGGCTATGCTCCATCTTCCCCACACAACGTATTTAAATCATGCACAACCCCGGTATTAGTCAAGCAATTGTTTTCATACTTTTACTTTCTCAAACCTTTTCAACTCTCATGCAATACATGAGCGTGAGCCATGGACATAGCACTATAGGTGGAATAAAATATGGTGGTGGTTGTGAGGCAAAAAGGAGGAGATGGTCACATCAACTAGGCGTATCAACGGGCTATGGAGATGCCCATCAATAGATATCAATGTGAGTGAGTAGGGATTTCCATGCAAGACATGCACAAGAGCTATAAGTTTATGAAAGCTCAAAAAGAAACTAAGTGGGTGTGCATCCAACTCACTTTCTCACGAAGACCTAGGGCAATTGAGGATGCCCATCATTGGAATATACAAGCCAAGTTATATAACGAAAATTCCCACTAGTATATGAAAGTGACAATATATAAGACTCTCTATCATGAAGATCATTGTGCTATTTTGAAGCACAAGTGTGGTAAAGGATAGTAGCATTGTACCTTCTCTCTTTTTCTCTTTTTTTTGTTTGGGATCTTTGGCCTCTCTTTTTTTCTTTTTTTTCATTCCTTTTTTGGGGTGGGCTCTTTGGCCTCTTTTATTTTCTTTTTATTTTAAGTCCGTAGTCTCATCCCAACTTGTGAGGGAATCATAGCTTCCGTCCTTTCCTCACATGGGACAATGCTCTAATAATGATGATCATCACACTTTTATTTACTTACAACTCGATACTTAGAACAAAGATATGACTCTATATCAATGCCTCCGGCAGTGTACCGGGATGTGTAATGACTCATGAGTGACATGTATGAAAGGTAACGGTGGCTTTGACACAAATACGATGCCAACTATATGATCATGCAAAGCAATATGACAATGATGATGCGTGTCATAATAAACGGAACGGTGGAAGTTGCATGGCAATATATCTCGGAACGGCTATGGAAATGCCATGATGGGTAGGTATGGTGGCTGTTTTGAGGAAGGTATATGGTGGGTTTATGCACCGGCAAAAATTGCGCGGCACTAGAGAGGCTAGCAATGGTGGAAGGGTGAGAGTGCGTATATACCATGGACTCACATTACTCAGAGAGAACTCACATACTTGTTGCGAAAGTTTTATTAGTAATAAAAACAAAGTGCTAGATACATGCTCCTAGGGGAAGGGTTGGTAGGAGTTAACCATCGTGCGATCCCGACCGCCACACAAAGGATGACAATCAATAAAAACATCATGCTCCGACTTCCTACCATAGCGGTTCCCCATACGTGCATGCTACGGGAATCACAAACTCTAACACAAGCATTTATACCAATCCATAATTACTCACTAGCATGACTCTAATATCACCATCTTTATATCTCAAAACTATGTGCAAAGAATCAAACTTCTCATAGTATTCGATGCACTCTATATGAAAGTTTTTATTATATCCCTCTTGGATGCCCATCATATTACGACTAGATTCATAACCTAAGCAAATTACCATGCTGTTTAAGACTCTCAAAATAATATAAGTGAAGCATGAGAGTTCAACTATTTCTATAAAATAAAACCATTTCAATGCTCTACAAAGATATAAGTGAAGCACTAGAGCAAAATACAAACTACTCCACAAGATATAAGTGAAGCTCAATGAGTAGTTGAATAATTATTTGGCTATGTGAAGACTCTCCCATCTAAGAATTTCAGATCCTAAGTACCTTATTCAAACAAAATATAAGAAAACTTCAAGTATAGCACGAAACATGTGAAGAAGCAAATAGTTAGGTTCGACCGATACTAACCGATAATTGTTGTAGAAGAAAGGTGGGATGCCAACCGGGCCATCCCCAAGATTAGACGCTTGAGACTTCTTGAAATATGGATTGGGGATGACTTGGGCATCCCCAAGCTTGAGCTTTTTGTGTCTCCTTAATTCCTCTCATATGACGGTTTCCGAAATCTTAAAAAGTTCATCCACACAAAACTCAACAAGAACTCGTGAGATAGGTTAGTATAAATCAATGCAAAACTTTATCCTCTACTGTAGAAAATCACTAAAATCATTATTTGATATTGCATACTAAATGCCTCTGCATATTTAAAACTCCCATCATCAAATGGAATCATTAAACAAGCAAACATATGCAAACAATGCAAACAAAACAGCAATCTGCCTAAACAGAATAGTCTGTAAAGAATGCAGCAAGATCCATACTTAATTAACTCCAAAAAATCTGTAAAAAAATCCATTCTGTAGAGAATTTACAAGAGAATAATGTGTCCAAATTTCAAGCTATTCCGACGTACAGAAAAGTCTAGGGAATTTTTTCACTACAAGCAAACTTTATGTTTTGGAACAGCAACTCCTATAGTTTCAAATTAAGCATGGTAAAGCCTATCCTTGACATTTTTATTGAACTAAATGATGCAAAACATTAATCTAAATAACATCAAGCAAGTATTAATAAAAGGAAATGACGCTCCAAGAAAAACATATATCATGTGGTGAATAAAAATATAGCCCCAAGTAAAGTTACCGATGGATTGAAGACGAAAGAGGGGATGCCTTCCCGGGGCATCCCCAATCTTAGGCTCTTTGGTGTCCTTGAATATGGATTTGGGGTTCCTTGGGCATCCCCAAGCTTAGGCTCTTGCCACTCCTTGTTCCATAGTCCATCGAAACTCTGCCCAAAAGTTGAAAACTTCACAACACAAAACTTAACGGAACTTCGTGAGATGGGTTAGTATGATAACGAGCAAATCAGTCACTTGGGTACTGTAAAAACAAGACTCATAATTATTTTTGCACAATGCCTACTGTATCTTACTATTTCCACAATTTATATTACTCAATATAAACTATGGAAACACCAAAACAAGAAAACTATGCATTGAAAACAGAATCTGTCAAAAACAGAAAATCCTATAATGATCTGAATGATAACCATACTTCTGCACTTCCAAAAATTCTGAAACAATTATGAAAATTAAGGCAATTTGTATATAAATCAGCATAAAAAATAATAAACCTGAAAGCACTCTCTGGATAGAAATTATAAATGATTTTGCGAGCGCAAAGTTTATGTCTTTTTCTGCATGATCAAATAACTATCACCCAAACTAACTTTACTTGGCACTTTATTGAAACTAAGGCAATAAAACATGATTAATACAGTAGCTCAATCATGTGAACACACAAAAACAGTAAGGATACATATTGGGTTGTCTCCCAACAAGCACTTTTCTTTAATGCCTTTCAAGCTAGGCATGATGATTTCAATGATGCTCACATAAAAGATAAGGATTGAAACATAATGGAAGCATCATGGAGCATATGACTAGCACATTTAAGTCTAACCCACTTCCTATGCATAGGAATTTTTTGATCAAACAATTTATTGGAGCAAGAATCAACTAGCATAGGAAGATAAAACAAGCATGACTTCAAAACTTTCAACACATGGAGAGGAAGCTTGATATTATTGCAATATGTAGAAGCATATGATCCTCTCTCATAATAATTTTCATTAGCATCATGAATGAATTCAGCAATATAACCAGCATCTAAAGCATTCTTTTCATGATATACAAGCATAGAAATTTTACTACTCTCCACATAAGGAAATTTATTCTCATCAATAGTAGTGGGAGTATCGTAAAAGACTTGAACACTACGAATTGTTTCCACATTAAAAGAGTAATGTTGAGTAAGAGGGTACTCATAATTGTGACAAGTTTTATTATCATTCTTCTTTATAGAATAAATATCATCACAATAATCATCATAGATAGGGGGCATGCTTTCATCATAATAATTTTGATCATTCAAAGTGAGGGAACTAAAAAGATCATCTTCATCAAACATAGCATCCCCAAGCTTGTGGCTTTGCATATCATTAGCATCATGGGTATTCAAAGAATTCATACTAAAAACATTGCAATCATGCTTATCATTCACATATTTTATGCCAATCATTCTATGTAATTCTTCTTTTAACACTTGAGCACAATTTTCATTTCCATCATTTTCACGAAAGACATTAAAAAGATGAAGCATATGAGGCAACCTTAATTTCATTTTTTTGTAGTTTTCTATTAATAAACTAAACTAGTTATAAAACAAGAAACTAAAAGATTCAATTGCAAGATCTAAAGATATACCTTCAAGCGCTAACCTCCCCGGCAACGATGCCAGAAAAGAGCTTGATGTCTACTACGCAACCTTCTCCTTCTAGACGTTGTTGGGCCTCCAAGTGCAGAGGTTTGTAGGACAATAGCAATTTTCCCTCAAGTGGGTGACCTAAGGTTTATCAATCCGTGGGAGGCGTAGGATCAAGATGGTCTCTCTCAAGCAACCCTGCAACCAAATAACAAAGAGTCTCCTGTGTCCCCAACACACCCAATACAATGGTAAATTGTATAGGTGCACTACTTCGGCGAAGAGATGGTGATACAAGTGCAATATGGATAGTACATATAGGTTTTTGTAATCTGACATTATAAAAACAGCAAGGTAATTAATAATAAAAGTGAGCACGAACGGTATTGCAATGCGTGGAAACAAGGCCTAGGGTTCATACTTTCACTAGTGAAATTCTCTCAACAGTGATAACATAATTGGATCATATAACTAGCCCTCAACATGCAACAAAGAGTCACTCCAAACTCACTAATAGCGGAGAACAAACGAAGAGATTATTGTCGGGTACGAAACCACCACAAAGTTATTCTTTCTGATCGATCTATTCAAGAGTCCGTAGTAAAATAACACGAAGCTATTCTTTCCGTTCAATCTATACTAGAGTTCGTACTAGAATAACACCTTAAGACACACATCAACCAAGACCCTAATGTCACCTAGATACTCCGTTGTCACCTCAAGTATCTGTGGGCATGATTATACGGTATGCATCACACAATCTCAGAATCATCTATTCAACCAACACATAGAACTTCAAAGAGTGCCCCAAAGTTTCTACCAGAGAGTCAAAACGTGTGCCCACCCATATGCATAGGTTCCCGATGTCACGAAACCCGCAAGTTGATCATCAAAACATACATCAAGTACTCACATGAATATCCCATTGTCACCACAAATAGACACGTGCAAGACATACATAAAGTGTTCTTAAAGACTCAATCCGATAAGATAACTTCAAAGGGGAAACTCAATTCATTACAAGAAGGGAGAGGGGGAAGAACATCATAGGATCCAACTACAGTAGCAAAGCCCGCGGTACATCGAGATCATGACATCTCAAGAACACGAGAGAGAGAGAGATCAAACATATAGCTACTGGTAAATACCCTCAGCCCCGAGGGTGGACTACTCCCTCCTCGTCATGGAGATCGCCAGGATGATGAAGATGGCCACCAGAGATGGGTTCCCCCTCCGACAGGGTGCCGGAACGGGCTCCTGATTGGTTTTTGGTGGCTACACAGGCTTGCGGCGGCGGAACTCCCGATCTAGATTTATTTCTTGTCACACCCTGTTTTTCATCACAAGTATTTTATGTTGCAAAAATCAGAGCTTGTTAAAACTTTTTCAAATAATGTTGTGAGTGCAATGTCAGCCCTTGTATGAGTGAATGCTTGCTTTCTTGATGACTCAAACCCATGAAAAACTTATTATTTTGCTCTCTTCAAAAACCCTTTTTCCTTTATATCAAGATCACCTTCATCATGTTGGGATACACTACTAGCTCATGAAGCCAAGTGGCACTTCCAACCAAAGTTGGTGATCTGATCCAGATATTATTTTCATTCATTAATAACATTAATTGGTGATTTAAAATATTATTTTCCTATTTTATATTTATGTGTGTTTCTAAGGCCACGAATGATATTCCCACAAGGAAAATTCCTTTCCTGCCTTACAAAATTCTGAGTAAATTCATGGAAGCTCAGAAGGACATATATTTTCCATATATAATATTTTTCAACCCTATTTTATATTAATATTATTTGAGTAAAACCCTGAAAACCATTTCTGTCTGTTTTAGCTTTTTGAGATGTTTCCAAAGGAAATGATCCTAATAAATTCCCATAAAATTACAGGAGCCCTCCCAAGCCATATCAGGTGCTCACATAAAATCTCACCTTGATCCAAGGTGGGGAAGTACACCTAATGAGCCCAAAACCCTCTTTGTCCAGAGAAGAGTTGGAACAACTCTACATTGCAAAGTTTCTCCAATGGAGCTGGAACTTTGCACAGGTGTTTGACACCCCAAATGAGGACTCCACACCAAAGATGGGATTTGTGAGACTCTGTTTGGCCACACTTCCTTTGTAAAGGACAGTACTGGTCATTTTGAAGCATTTTCAAGTTTACAAAGCTAAACTTGTTCAATGGAGCTCAAATTTGGTGAAACCCCATGTTTTTACCCCAAGACCAAACCTGTTAAGTTTCAGTTCCAGTGGTGGAGTGGAAGCACCCCAAATCACTGTCGAACACCTACCGACAGGAAGGTAAAAACCCTCCTAGCCACTGTTTTACCCAATGTCAAAGCCCCAAACTTGGTGTGTTAGAGCCCCAGAACACCCTGAGCACCCAGTGAACCAGCCCCTCCCCAACTCCAAGCACTAGTGACAAGATCTTCAATTTGAGCCGCAGGCCAGTACTGGCAACACTGGTGTTCCTTGCCTCCTTTGACCAGCTCGTGCTCCCACTAACACACAACGGCTAGGCACACTCCCAGCAACACTCAGGACATGGAGGACACGTCCCAAGTGCCCCAGAGCGCGCCACCATGCCGTGGCATGCCAAAACTGCGCTCTGGGCGCGCTACAGAGAGCCTCCAGCAAGGGGACGTCGCCCCGGCCAGTCCCAACCCCCCCCCCCCCCCAAGTAATGTCCAAACGCTCCCCCGACACCCACTCTGTGCAAAGCTACCATCAGGGGCCCCCTCTCCTCGCGCAAGAGCTCAGGCGACGCATGCCCGCGCGCGCCCGACGCGGCCGAGCATGCACGGTCGCTGCGGCTCGACCCCACTCGCTTTCCCTCTGCGACAGATGCACCAGGAGGTCCTAAACCACGTCCCGAACCCGTGGTTTCGCGGCCAGCACCTCACTGTGCACGCACGCGCACCACGGTGAGTCACCGGCGCGCCTGAGTCGGCTCACCGCCGCTGGCCTATAAATAGGTCCCCCCGGCACCCCAGCACCCCCCAGGCAGCTTCAGCACAACCACTAGACTCCCCCTAGCCGCCCAATCGAGCTCGCAGAGCGCCGGTGCTCGATATCGACCGAGGCCCCTCCGCCTCGGAGCTCGAGTTGATCTTCGGCTACACGCCGGCTCATGCGCCGCCCGACCTCCCATTGCACTCCCCTTGACGCTAGGATCATTTCCCCCAACTTCCCCGAGTGAATCTGTGCCCCTAGCCACTAGCTCAACGCCAACCTGAAACCTTTCCGCCACGATCACCTCGTCGTCGGCGACCCAGACCACCTCCGGTGACGTCCCGACCACGAGCAGGTAGGCGGAGGAACGAGGGACCCATTCCCGCTCCTAGATTGGCCTGAGGGCAACGGTAACCTCGCCGGCGTCCGTCTCCACCTCTCTGGCTGGAGGTAGGAGAAGGACCCGACAGGTGGAGCTAGCGCGCGCAACCGCTGACACTGACCCCAGGGGCCCGAAGGTCAGGTTTGAACCTGGCCCGCGCGCGCCTGGTGGCCGGTCTGCTCGCTGGGCCGACTGGGTCTCCCCCTGGCCTTTTTCTTTTATTTTTAACCTGCAGCTTAAATAATTTTTATAAAAATATTTAGCCAGTAGAAAAATATGATTCTTCCACCAACAATTTTCTAAAAATGTGTAGTAATTGATTCTGTAGAGTTTGACATTTATCAAAAACAGGATCTGTTTTGGTATAATAATATGATATTAAAACCATTTGTTCGCTCCTGTTTGCTTTTAAATAAACATGCTTAGCTAATAAAACCATAGGAAACATTTTCCAAAATAATAAACTGAATTTATTCAAGCTTTGCAACATTTTTAAAAGCACCTTGTGATCTGTTTTGGTGTGAGCTATTATTTATTTATTCCTTTCTCGACGGTAGAGTTATCGAGTGACGGAGGATCCGGAGCGGAAGACCTTGAAGACCCCGGATACCTAGCTGACCAAGGCAAGCAGCCCTTTGACCATGACTTGATCATAAACATTGTTGCATGCTAGTATAGTTGGTATTTTCCCGTTGCATGTGATCACGATGCCGGTTCATCATTGTGGTGATGGCACCGGAGGCTTCTTCAAAGCCCTCGCATGTTGATGATGTTATTCACATGGCTCCTCAGAGCACAAGCATGATGAGCTTGACCCTACCATCTATTAGGATCATGCTACTGTCATGCTGACTAGTAGAGTAAGATCATTGCATTGAGCTTGACCCTACCCCTTGAGGGTCATGTTAATACCATGATGACAAGTAAAGTAAAAGCATTTTATCATGAGCATGATGATGAGTTAAATAAAGAGTTTATGAAAACCCCGTCGGGTGCCACTAATGCCTGAGGGTGATGATGAGTTGGTGATCACCTTTGGTGAAGTGATGCACCGGTGTTTTGTGTGAGTATGGTTTAGGAAATGGGATTAGATTTATGATGTGTCGACCGTCCCAACCTTACCAGTACGACCACGATACCCCTTTATGGGACGAGGCTTTGTTGATTACTCTGGTCGGTACTAGCAAAGAGCCACATTACTAGTGGCGGGAGTCATCGGTGTCACTCTCGTGATGGGGTCGTGCCAGGTAGGACGACTATGCCATTATTATGAGTTCCAAGCACACCGTTGGTCCCTGCATGGTTGATATTGTCCAGAGTCGGTGCTCGTAAGACGTACAACATGTGGTTTGGGTACCAATCGAGTGGACCTCTTTGTCTAGTATCGTCAGGGGAAAGATGATGATCGGGTACTTACCTCGGGTATATGTGATATACCGCGAGTCGTGGATGACACGGAAGTTTCCCGTTTCTCGTGGGTCCAGCGTACTACCTCTGCAGAGTCTAAACTATTCGAATAGCCGTGTCCACGGTCAAGGACAGTTGGGTGGTGCTGCTTAAACTACGTCCAGCGTTTCCGCATAAACCAAGTGTAAGTGTGTGTGTGTGTGTGGTGTTAAAAAGGTGTTGTTATGAGAGTAATAATATGACCAAGTTCGGTGACTTGTTATATAGGGTAAACCCGGATGGTTTAGCCCTCATTAATACATTGAGGTTATGACAAGTCCGATGACTTGGCATATAGGGTGAACTCGGATGGTTCAACCCTTGGCGGATATGTTGATATCTGTAACCTGTTCTTCAAGAGAAGTTCTTTAACTTGTTGCATATACCTGATCATTCCACCAAATTACATTCCACCATAGATACATGTTACTATTGTTCTTCGCTATCAATGTTCATATCATGGGCTGTTTGCGAGTACATTCAAAGTACTCATTGGCTTGCCACTGGTTATATTATTGACCAGACATGCAAGGATCGGAGTTTGGCGACGAGTACGCCGTCGGAGACGAACCTGCGATCTAGGACGCTTCCAAGTCAGAATGCCTGTCGGTGTAGGCTTGATTGCATGGGCACCGCTTAGCCCTTACGAGTTTCCGCTACTCGATGTATCTGTTTAATTTGGCTTTAGGCCTCGCTCTTGAACCCAACCTTCTGGTCGTTTGACGTAATAATTTCGGTACTTGGATGTAAGACTCTATTATTCAGTATCTGTGTTCAGTGAACATTGATCCTTGGGGTCACTGGGCACGGCGAACTCGACTTGCTAGTCGGGGTCCCCACATTTCTGGAGGTTTCTGTATTTATAAGACCAGATGGCATCGAGAACAAGTCAGGGGGACACACGAGGGACTCACGAGCCCCCCAGGCGCGCCCAGGGGGGTGGGAGCGCCTCCCTGGCTCGTGGCTTCCTTGGGACTCCTCTCCAGTATCTTTTTCTTCTGGTATTTTTGATATTTTCCATAAAAAATCATGGCGGAAGTTTTATTCCGTTTGGACTCCGTTTGATATACCTATCTGAAAAAGGTCAAAAACAAGGAAAAAACAGGAACTAGCACTGGGCTCTAAGTCAATAGTTTAGTCCCAAAAATAATATAAAATAGCATATTCATGCATATAAAACATCCAAAGTTGATAATATAATAGCATGGAATGATCAAAAATTATAGATACGTTGGAGACGTATCAATGATCCACCTCAACATCCTTCCTCACCACCTCAAGGATATGACACCTTCAACAATAATGAATAAGATGATGATGAGGAAGCTCCACCATCCAACAAGCAAAAGCTACCACAAGTTTGAGCAAGATTGAACAAGAATCATCCCATAGGACAAATTCTCGGCGACATACAAACTGGGAGAATCACTTGCTCTAAAACTCGTTTAGCTAACTTTTGTGATCATTACGCATTTATCTCTAGCATTGAGCCTATGCAGGTAGAAGAAGTGCTTGAAGAACCGGATTGGGTAAATGCCATGCATGAAGAGCTAACCAACTTAGAGAGGAATGAAGTGTGGACACTAGTGGAGAAGCCCAAGGGCGAGCACAACATCATTCGTAAAAAATGGGTGTTTCGGAACCAACATGATGAAGACGGCCAAGTGGTATGCAACAAGGCGCATTTCGTAGATCAAGGTGACACTCAAGTCGAATGTATGGACTACGGTGAGACTTACTAACTCATTTCTAGACATCACGACATTCGTATACTTCTTGCTTATTCCAATCACCATGATATTACTCTTTACCAAATGTATATCAAAGGCGCTTTTGTAAATGGTGAAATTGGGGAGGAAGTTTATGTTAAACAACCTCCCGGCTTTCTGAACCCTAAGAAACCTAATCAAGTTTATAAACTTTGTAAAGCTCTATATGGTCTTAAACAAGCCCCTCGAGCTTGGTATAAATGCCTAACGAAGTTTCTCATTGAAAAGGGTTTTAAGATTGGTAAAATTGATGCAACCTTGGTCACTAAAAGAGCTAATGGTGAATTATTTGTGTGCCAAATTTATGCAGATGATATTATATTTGGATCCTGATACGTCCCAAACGTATCTATAATTTCTACTTGTTCCATGTTCTTTTGGGTGACATTGTTATATGTTTTTCTACACTTTTATATCTTTTTACACATATTTGGACTAACCTACTAACTCAGTGCACCCAGTGTCAGTTTCTGTCTGCTGATGTCTTTTTTTGCAGGGGCTTTTACCCAAATTTCCAGAGCCCCAAAAATTCGGATAAAAATATATAAAAATCAGCATGACGGAAGCTTCTAGTCGCCCGAAGAAGAGCCGGAGGGGGGCACCTGTCACCCAGGCGGCCTGCCCGCGCGACCTAGGGGGAGGCCACACCAGGAGGCCGCCTGAGCGACTGGGACCACCCCTGGTGCCCTCCTTTGGCCTATATTTAGCCCCCATCGAGGAAACCCTGATTCCGGAACCCTTTTCTCCATAAGCAATTCCGGTCTCCGCCGTCATCACCAACAATTTTCGGGGGACATAATTCCTGTGTCGGCACCCTGCCGGGACGGGGAAGTTGTTGGAAATATGCCCTAGAGGCAATAATAACTTAGTTATTATTATATTTCTTTGTTCATGATAATCGTTTATTATCCATGCTATAATTGTATTGAATGAAGACTTATATACATGTGTGGATACATAGACAAAACACTGTCCCTAGCAAGCCTCTAGTTGGCTAGCCAGTTGATCAAAGATAGTCATGGTCTTCTGATTATGTACAAGTGTTGTTGCTTGATAACTGGATCACGTCATTAGGAGAATCACGAGATGGACTAGACCCAAACTAATAGACGTAGCATGTTGATCGTGTCATTTTGTTGCTACTGTTTCTGCGTGTCAAGTATTTGTTCCTATGACCATGAGATCATATAACTCACTGACATCGGAGGAATGCTTTGTGTGTATCAAACGTCGCAACGTAACTGGGTGACTATAAAGATGCTCTACAGGTATATTCGAAGGTGTTCGTTGAGTTAGTATGGATCGAGACTGGGATTTGACACTCCGTGTGATGGAGAGGTATCTCGGGGCCCACTCGGTAATACAACATCACACACAAGCCTTGCAAGCAATGTGACTTAGTGTAAGTTGCGGGATCTTCTATTACGGAACGAGTAAAGAGACTTGCCGGTAAATGAGATTGAAATAGGTATGCGGATACTGACGATCGAATCTCGGGCAAGTAATATACCGAAGGACAAAGGGAATGACATACGGGATTATATGAATCCTTGGCACTGAGGTTCAAACAATAAGATCTTCGTAGAATATGTGGGATCCAATATGGGCATCCAGGTCCCGCTATTGGATATTGACCGAGGAGTCACTCGGGTCATGTCTGCATAGTTCTCGAACCCGCAGGGTCTGCACACTTAAGGTTCGACATTGTTTTATGCGTATTTGAGTTATATGGTTGGTTACCGAATGTTGTTCGGAGTCCCGGATGAGATCACGGACGTCATGAGGGTTTCCGTAATGGTCCGGAAACGAAGATTGATATATAGGATGACCTCATTTGATTACCGGAAGGTTTTCGGAGTTACCGGGAATGTACCGGGAATGACGAATGGGTTCCGGGTGTTCACCGGGGGGCAACCCACCCCGGGGAAGCCCATAGGCCTTGGGGGTGGCGCACCAGCCCTTGGTGGGCTGGTGGGACAGCCCAAGAAGGCCCTATGTGCCAAAGGATAAGAAATCAAAGAGAAAGAAAAAAAGGGGAGGTGGGAAAGGAGAGAAGGACTCCACCTTCCAAACCTACTTGGATTCGGTTTGGAAGGGGAGGACTTTCCCCCTTTGGCTCGGCCGACCCCCTTGGGGCTCCTTGACCCTCAAGGCAAGGCCCCTCCCCTCCCACCTATATATACAGAGGTATTAGGGCTGATTTGAGACAACTTTTTCACGGCAGCCCGACCACATACCTCCACGGTTTTTCCTCTAGATCGCGTTTCTCCGGAGCTCGGGCGGAGCCCTGCCGAGATCAGATCACTACCAACCTCCGGAGCGCCGTCACGCTGCCGGAGAACTCATCTACCTCTCCGTCTCTCTTGCTGGATCAAGAAGGCCGAGATCATCGTCGAGCTGTACGTGTGCTGAACGCGGAGGTGCCGTCCGTTCGGCACTAGATCGTGGGACAGATCGCGGGACGGTTCGTGGGACGGTTCGCGGGGCGGATCGAGGGACGTGAGGACGTTCCACTACATCAACCGCGTTCACTAACGCTTCTGCTGTGTGATCTACAAGGGTACATAGATCGGAAATCCCCTCTCGTAGATGGACATCACCATGATAGGTCTTCACGCGCGTAGGAAAATTCTTGTTTCCCATGCGACGTTCCCCAACAGAAGTGCCCCCGGATTCATCTCCATCGATGTTGCTTCCTCCCTCCATGAAGCGGGAGTAGTTCATCCTCGGGGCTGAGGTCTTCTACAGTAGCTATGTGGTTAATTCTTTCTCTCATGATAGGATCTTGATTGTGATCATGGGCTATGTTAATCTAGGGTGATCCCATGATGTTTCCCCTTCTTCTATGTATTGGATTGATGTACTTACTTGATCTTATCTAGTATAATCCCTGAGACCATGGTGACAGCGGTCTATTGGACATGGATTAGAAGAATATTTTGATGAGTGATTTCTTCTTTTGTGAATTGATTGAAAATTCAGAGTCTCTTGGTGCTTATCTTTGAGTATCCTTGAGATATGTTGTGGTGATTGTGGTACTCTCTTTGGATGGCCGCCGTGACATTGGGAAATCCATAGATGAGAACTATCAACTCTGAGCTGTTCTTTTGTAGCCCTACATAATTCTCGTCCTTTCTTGATCACAAAGGAATGACCTCCAAGTACGTCTCCATTGCATGTTTTAGTGGAAATATCATGTGATTAGACTATGTTAATGTTGTTGGGAGTTTCCACTAGTGAAAGTATGAAGCCTAGGCCTTGTTTCTCACCATTGTTACACCGTTTATGCTCACTTTTGTCACTTGCTACCTTGCTACATTTTTATTAAAGATTTATATTACCTTGTTTTACCATCCATATCACTTGCCTTTTAACATCTCTTCGCCAAACTAGTGCACCTATAATGTATTAGGTGTGTTGGGGACACAAGAGACTTCTTGTATCTTAATTGTAGGGTTGCTTGAGAGAGACCGTCTACAACCTCTACTTCCCTGAGTTCGATAAACCTTAGGTCATCCACTTGAGGGAAATTGTTGCTTTCCTACAAACCTCTGCGCTTTGAGGCCCAACATAGTCTACAAGAATAGAAGCGTGCATAGACATCAAGCTATTTCTGGCGCCGTTGCCTGGGAGGTGAGTGCTTGAAGGTATATCTTTAGATCTTGCAATTATATATTTTTGTTTCTTGTTTTTATTTTCACTAGTTAGGCTTATGGAAAACTACACTCTTAGTTTGCTGCTTGGGGAAGGCCGCTTTACCACACCCGTGGTAGAGAATTCTCCTCCACCTACTGAATGTATCCCATTCAAAATACCACTTGGGATAATTGATATAATTAGGAAGGATTGTTATGCAGGAGATGGAACTGTTAGTCCTAGTGATCATTTGTTGAAACTTACAGAACTTTGTGAGTTGTTTAAGATTTCAGGTTTGACAATAGATGGAGTCATGAGGAAATTATTTGCCTTGTCACTGAAAGGAAAAGCATTGGAATGGTATAGGCTACTATATGATTCTCACCTACGGTATTGGGAATAGATTCAGTCTCTCTTTTACTCCAAGTTTTATCCTCTTCATGAAGTCCATGAAAATAGGAATTATGTTTATAATTTCTATCCTCATGACGGAGAGAGCATAGCTCAAGCTTGGGGGGGACTGAAAACTTTAATGCTAAAATGTCCTAACCATGGGCTCCCCAAAGATATGATTATTACTAATTTCTATGCGAGGCTCTCTCGACAGGATAAAGCCTGGCTCGATGCTTCTTCTATGAATTCTTTCACAAACGAAAGGATTGATGCTAAATGGGAACTCCTTGAAAGAATTCAATGCAATACTGAAGATTGGGAGATCGACAAAGGTAAAGAATCAGGTATAAATTATGAGTATGATTGCATTAAGGCCTTTGCTGAAAATGCAAGTTTTAATAAGTTTAGTGCTAAGTTTGGGCTTGATTCTCATCTCCTTGTTGATTTCCTCAAATCTTTTGCTTCACATCTTAATATTCCTAAGGAGAATCGGATCAAGTATCATGAACCTTTTAAAGAGGTTTGCAAAGAAAACGAAATTGTTAATGATAATTGCAACATGCATGATCCAATTCCTAAAAATGAAGTTTTATATAAGCATGTTAATTTTTGTGGAGTGGATAGACCTTGTGAAAGGCCTATGATTGAAGGAGAGAAGTATTGTAAGAAACATAAGCATGAAAGAACAATCACTTGGGTTAGAGATTTAAATGAGATTGCTAGAGAATTGTGTGACCTTTATCCTTTTACTTGTAAACTTTGTGGTATAGAGGGTCACTTTAATTTTCAATGCATGAACTTTCAAAACATAACTGTTAACCAGTTGTGTGATAACATTATCACTTCTTATCTTTATGATGAACTCATGTTATTGTTGATGTGTGAAGAGTTATCAGAAAAAACTTCTCGGCTCGATGATAATGCCTTAGGAATAAACAACACCTTGCAAAAATGTCATATCTATTGTGTTGTTAATTGCCATGAAAATGATTACATAAGTAAGATTAGAAAGGAGGGAACTTTACCAAAGCATAAAAATGTCTCTTATGTTTCCACTAATAAAAAGGAGAGTTTCTCCCAAGTTTCCCCTATTGTTTCTAATGATAAACCAGAATATTTGGAGAAGCTTCCTCTCCAACCACTCCCTCCTAAGGTGAAGAAGAAAAAATAGAAGATGAGGAAGAGGAACAAGAAAGAAGTAGAATGGGTATCAACCTGGCCTGAGCATATTTCTCGCATCAACTTTTATCCTAACAGGCATAAATTTATGGAGGATGGTGAGCTTGATTGTTATTATCTTGATGATAAGTTTGTAGGTACTATTGAAGATGATTTTGATTATGATATGCATGTTACTTATTGTGATTGGGAAGATGATGATAATGCTACTTATGACCTTGAAAATCTTTTTGGTACCAACTTTGAAAATGATGATATGGAAAGCTCTAAGCTTGGGGATGATAGGATTGCAAGTCCTTTACCCATTAGTGATGTGATAATTGATAATTCTTTTGCTAGTAAGAATAAAGACAACATGTTTACAAATATAGTTGCTAGCAATAATAATGCTCTTCTCTACCATGATGATGTTATAACTCCTATCTATAGTGATTGTAAAGATACCTATGACATAAGGAGAAATTATCCATATGAAACTTGTCATAATCATGGAGGGAATTACTCCCTTGCTGAACACCATCTCCCCAATACACAATTAATCTATAGTGTTCAGGTTGTTTATGATAGTCCTACTCCCACTATTACCAATGAGAAAGATTATGCTTATGTGGAGAGTAAGAGTACATTTTTGCATGTGGATCATGGTGACAATGCTTTATGTGATACTTATATTGTTGAGTTTATTCATGATCCTACTTAAAATTATTATGAGAAGGGAACATATGCTTATAGATATTTCAATAATATCAAGTTCCCTCTCTTTATGTTGAAGGTTTTGAAGTTGCACTTCTTTTGCCTTCCTATGCTCATTGCTTTGTGCTTCAATGAATTATTCTATTGCAATATTCATATGCATATGAAGCATGTTAGAGTTAAATTTGTTTGGTATTTTTCTCTTGATGCTCTCTTTTGTTCTACAACTCTTATTCCTACGAGAGCATCATTAAAATCTTAAGCCTATCTTTAGCTCTAGGGAGACAACCCTTGTTATCTTTACTTTGAGTTTTTACTATCAGATTTTAGTGGTCTTGATGTGTGTTAATAATTTAGAAACATCATTGTATCTTTATTTTTAAGCTTTGTGCCAAGTTTTAGCCTCCGATTGCAAGAAAGTTCAAAAATTGTGACATGCTGTCCAGAAACAGATTATGTCTGCTTGACGGAAAAGTTCGCCAAAAATCACCAGATCATCTTTTTGATCTGAATTTTTTTGACAGCATGTTATATATAATTTCCTTTCTGGCATCTGTTCTAAGTTTTTTGAGTTGAGTTGCAAAAGTGCCCCGAATAAATTATTTACTACATGTTGTTCTGTTTTTCACAGATTCTGCCATGTTTTGCGTTTTCATTGTTTTGCAAATCCAAAGCTTACTTTTTATTTGCAAAAACCTTTTAGAAATCATTAGAAGAACTATATTTTCATGAAATCTTTATTTACAGTAGGTAATGAATTATTTTATTAAGGGTACTAACCACTCTAATCGGCTTATGATGAGTTTCATATGAAGGGAGTTTTCAAGTATGCGATGGGAGATGATGAAAGAAGATATAGGAGTGTCAAGCGCTCAAGCTTGGGGATGCCCTCGTACACCCCAAGAAATATTCAAAGGAGATTCAAGCATCTAAGCTTGGGGATGCCCCCGTGCATCCCCTTCTCTATCAACAATCATCAGTTCGTCCATCTCCATGCTATATTTTTATCACTTCATATGTTATGTGCTATACTTGGAGCGTCCCGCTCCTTACTTTTTAGTTTGTTTTAGTCTTGCTTGTTGGCCATAACAAGTCGGAACCTAGACTACCTTGTTTGGGAGAGAAACACGCTCCATTCCACTCTAGAACACAACATAGGTTTTCATGCTTATCTTTTTGTGTGTTCTTCATCTTTTCGTAGCTACTGTCATGCTTAGCTCTTAGTTTGCATGCTTATCTTTTTAAGAGATTTTATTTAGGTTGCTTTTGGAACTCTCTTGAGTTATCATGCTTATCTTGTTTAGAGAGTTGGCTCGTTGCACTGAGTTGTGTGTCTTGCATGAGTAGGTAATTGAGGTTGCTATTTAAGTATAGTAGTAACTTGCAATAGTTTTGAGGTATTGATTTGAGTAATGTTTGGACTATTGGTGACAAGAGCTTGAGCCTATTAGTGATAGATGCCGTATTTTGGGAAATCCGTGTGTTTTTTGAAAATTAAAAATTAGTTGAGAAATCTAGCTACTAAATTGATCGATAATCTCTGGAGGGGTTGGAATATATAGAGTACCCTCACGTTACCATGGGTCGAGGATGCGCAAGGATAACCAAACCCCCAAACACTCCTCCTCGGGGTACTTGTCTCTTTGTGAATTTCCTAACTAGATAGAGAGTTACCGATAATAAGTGTATGAGTTCTTCGGACTAATGTGAGTATTCGATTGTTGGCACTTCCACCATCCATATTTTGCTAGCCTATTCGGTACCGTGCATTGCCCTTTCTCACATTGAGAGTTGGTGCAAACTTCGCCGGTGCATCCAAACCCATGACATGATATGCTCTGTCATACATAAGCCTCATTATATCTTTCCTCAAAACAGCCACCATACCTACCTACTAAACCATTTCCATAGCCTTTCTGAGATACATTGCCATGCAACATCCACCATCTCATGACTTGATCTTCATGTCATACATGCTTTTGCTTGATCGAGGAGCCGCATGCTAGTTGGGCCTTGCCCTTATTACTGCTACATGACGCGCTAGTATCATTGCATATCCTGCTACACTAGCAGAGGCATACATTTGCATACATCATGATAGTTTTCACTTGTCTTTATGTTGAGTACTTCTTATAAAGTGTGATGATTTTCTTTTTACTCTTGTAAAACATAGAGTGTTGCCCTTAAGAGAGGAAAAGATCCCAAAGAGGACAAATCAAAGATCACAAAGAGGACAAATGATAGATAAAAAGAAAGAGCCAAAGAGGCCACAAAAAAATAAAAAAATAATAATAAGGAAATAAAAAGAGAGAAGGGGGCAACACTATTATTCCTTTTGAAAGATCCACACTCGTACTCCATTGCTATATTGGTACTACATAGAGATTATCATTCATGCATAACTATGTGGGGACCCTTACACTATAGAACTTGGTTTGCATATTCCAATGATGAGCCTCCTAAAATGAGCTCTATGTCTTCATGAGCAAACAAGTTGGGTGCATCCCCACTAGTTCCATTGGAGAGCTTACCTTAGCTCATATGTGCATTTGTTACATGGCAATCCCTACTGCTCACATCATATCTATCATTTGGCTTTCTCTCGCCTATGGTTGTCCTCATTGAATGTAAGCCTTTCAAACCTTTTTGTCTTCCTTCATCATCATTATTCTATTTTCCATCCTATGTGCCAACATATCTTTCTTACGCTCATCCATTGCATGAGTGCTCAAAATCGAACGGGAGAGGATCATTTTGACTTGTGCCTGCCTAGTGGTGTGGCAATGAGTCAAAATAAGATTATGAAGGAGACCAAGTGTGAAATTTTAGTAGATTGAGTTCTCAATTAAAAATATTTGTATACTCTCAATCCATCTCCCATTTCTTGCACGCAAACACCATTTGGGGACATTCGAGTCACGGACAGCGAGAGCTCTTGCACCTTTATGTTCTTACTTTGCTAATTTCAATATTAGATATATACTCTTGCTTGTTATTGTCTTGACTTGAATTGCATATCTTACTTGCTTTACTATGAAGTTCTTATATGTGTGTTGGCATGTCCCTATAGAAATTATTTGTGTTATCATTTACCTACTCAAGAACGAGAAGGAATTAAGCTTCGGGATCTTGATACGTCCCAAATGTATCTATAATTTCTACTTGTTCCATGATCTTTTGGGTGACATTGTTATATGTTTTGCTACACTTCTATATCTTTTTACACATATTTGGACTAACCTACTAACTCAGTGCACCCAATGCCAGTTTCTGTTTGCTGACGTCTTTTTTTGCACGGGCTTTTACCCAAATTTCCAGAGCCCCAAAAATCCCGAGAAAAATATATAAAAATCAGCGTGACGGAAGCTTCCAGACTTCCGAAGGAGAGCTGGAGGGGGGGCCACCTGTCACCCGCACGGCCTGCCCGCACGGCCTAGGGGGTGGTCGCGCCGGGAGGCCGCCTGAGCGACTAGGACCACCCCTCGTGCCCTCCGTTGGCCTATCTTTAGCCCCCGTCGAGGAAACCCTGATTCCAGAACCCTTTTCTCCACAAGCAATTCCGATCTCTGCCGCCATCGCCGACAAGTTTCGGGAGACAGAATTCCTGTGACAGCACCGTGCCGGGACGGGGAAGTGCCCCCGGATTCATCTCCATAGACATTGCTTGCTCCCTCCATGAAGCGGGAGTAGTTCCTCCTCGGGGCTGAGGTCTTCTACAGTAGCTATGTGGTTAATTCTCTCTCTCATGATGTGATCATGGGCTATGTTAATCTAGGTTGATCCCATGATGTTTCCCCTTATTCTATGTATTGGATTGATGTACTTACTTGATATTATCTAGTATAATCCCCGAGACCATGGTGACAACGGTCTATTGGACATGGATTAGAAGAATATTTTCATGAGTGATTTCTTCTTTTGTGAATTGATTGAAGATTGAGAGTCTCTTGGTGCTTGTCTTTGACTATCCTTGAGATTTGTTGTGGTTATTATGGTATTCTCTTTGGATGGCCACGGTGACATTGGGAAATCCATAGATGAGAACTACGAACTCCGAGGTGTTCTTTCGTAGCCCTACATAATTCCTGTCCTCTCTTGATCACAAAGGAATGACCTCCAAGTACATCTCCATTGCATGTTTTAGTGGAAATATCATGTGATTAGACTATGTTAATGTTGTTGGGAGTTCCCACTAGTGAAAGTATGGAGTCGAGGTCTTGTTTATCACCATTGTTACACCGTTTATGCTCACTTTTGTCACTTGCTACCTTGCTGCCATTTTTATTACAGATTTATATTACCTTGTTTTACCATCCATATCACTTGCCTTTAACATCTCTTCGCTGAACTAGTGGACCTATACAATTGACAATTGTATTAGGTGTGTTGGGGACACAAGAGACTTCTTGTATCTTAATTGCAGGGTTGCTTGAGAGAGACCATCTTCAACCTCTACTTCCGTGAGTTCGATAAACCTTAGGTCATCCACTTGAGGGAAATTGCTCCTATCCTACAAACCTATGTGTTTGGAGGCCCAACATAGTCTACAAGAATAGAAGCGAGCGTAGACATAAGATCTATTAACCCACATTTTAATGAGAAATTTGGAAGGTTGATGTACGAGAAATATGAGATGTCCATGATGGGTGAGCTAAAAAAATCATTGATCTTCAAATCAAGCAAATGAGAGAAGCTACGTTTATCTCTCAAATCAAGTATACCAAGGACTTGATCAAGAAGTTCAACATGCAAGAATGCAAAGGTATGAAAACTCCCATGCCTACAAGTGGACATGTTGACCTCACTAAGGAGGACAAACCGGGTGATCAAAAGGTCTATCAATAAACAATCGATTCATTGCTATATCTATGTGTCTCCCATCCTGATATCATGCTAAGTGTTTGCATGTGTGCCCGATATCAAGCGGCACACAAAGAGTGTCATCTTAAGGTCATGAAAAGAATTGTGAGATAGCTGATACATACACCAAACTTTGGCATTTGGTATCCCAAGGGATCTTCTTTTAACCTTGTTGTCTATTCTGACTCGGAGTATGTCGGAGATAAGGTTGATAGAAAATCCACCTCGGGTAAGTGTCAATTTCTTGAGATATATCTTGTGTGTTGGTCATCCAAGAAACAAAATCCGGTATCTCTATCTACCGCCGAAGCGGAATACATTGCCGCCAGATCATGTTATGCGCAATTGCTACGGATGACACAAACTCTTAAGGATTACGGCATACATGTCAAACATGTTCCATGTAGCGACCGACTCAAAACGAGTCAAGCCTCTGTGTTTCTGTGCCATCCCTGGATCAGTATGCTGGCACACACAGTACATCAATGTATATATCAAGTGCAACCACATGTAAATAGCGTAAAACTGATATATACCTTAAATATCTCAGCGGAAGCAGTCAAGGGAGTGGAGTCCCAATAAACACCAACGGCAAGTTGAGTGTAGACCGTAACCCTGAATCGTACTCTTACTCGTCGAAGAAAAATATCTGCAACATAAGACGTTGCAGCCATGTAGGTCAGCATATTGAATATGCCGGCAAGTCGCATATGAGAGGGGGGGAAATATAATCATATATCTCTACATGCATATATGGCAGGTGGTGTTGTAAGTTTTAGCGTAAAGCAAATTTTCTCCTACAACAAGAGGGGCTAAAAGCAAAATATTACTACGCTGTTGGTTGTTAATGAGATGGTTCCGCCAACCAGTTCTCATACCAAGGTTATCAATAATACCCTCATCAAATATATGTAATGGTGTTGAGAATTCCAGATAACTTCAGTTCCTTTGGCTCAAGTTGTCCATGACCGTGGACACGGCTAATCGATTAGGTTTGAGTACTCTGCAGAGTTTTGCACACGTTCCCCACAAGATTTGATCGCCTCCGTGTATGTCCTTGCACTTCAAGGGGTTTGAAGACCGGATGATCAAAACATGGTCTTTCAATGGGTCCCTCTGAATCCCTGTCGGTGCCCATCCAATCCTACCGTTCTTATACATCTGCTAGCACCGCCTGTCCAGAGTCGCCGCGTTGTCCAACCAAGCCAGAGCCCATAATGACTTGTGGCTGTGCAGGTAAGCCTTGGGTCTTGAAAATATCCATCCGTCTCTTTGAGCCTGGGTGAAGCTTTCCGCAAGATGTCATGGCCGTCTCCAGCATCCCGGGTCATCCACTGGTTTCTCCAGGGAGCCGATCAACCGTCCTTCACCCAGAGTTGCATTGCATCGCGAGGTCTTGAAAAGTCTTGACTTAACCGGTCTTGGTTATTAAATTATTCTCGCATCACTCGTGATAAACTCTCAACCAGAATCTCATCTACTCAAGCATAGCAATATGAAATTTGTCATCCCGGGCCAAGTAACGGGGTTGTTGGGTGCCTACCACATGATACTACAATATGTAACCATAATTTCCAAGTACCTACTCAGCATGCAATTGGGCATAGGATGGTAGAACTACGATGCATAAAACATAGGTGATACATGATCAAATGACTTGCCTGGTATTACGTGATGAAGATAGTCGCTCTCATAATCCTGATAATTCTACTCGCCACACTCTGAGCAATCTATCGTAAACAAATAGCATTCAATAAACATACATGCCAAAAAGGAAGAACCAAGAGAACATAAGAACAAAGCATGTCTTGGTACAAAATAACAACGTACTAAGGTTTAATAAAAAAAGATAGGGCCTAATGGTGTTGTAAAAGGTACGATAAAAGGGGGCAACTCAAAAGAGTCAAAGGATGATCAACTATCGCTATATAAGCTCGACTTGCATACACTATGGGAGATGATCAAAAATATTGGGAGAACAACATGAATGTTGTTTGACAAATAGTATAAGGCATAAGAATTTATTTGTAGAAATAATTTCTTGAAATGGAGCACTACAACGCAAGTTATAGTGAATTGAAGTATGAATTAAATTTGCATTAAAAAGGGCAAGAGAAGTTGAACTGAAGTACGATGGTTATGTACAAAAATATATGACATGATTGTTTAGGGGTGAAATGAATCAATTGAAAAGGTGGTACGATTTGCAAGATAAGATCAAATGAATGTTCGAATACAAATTTGAATCGCTCAAATTTGTAAGGTTCAAAGGTAGAAACTAATGATGCTATTGGATATAGTAGATCAATATGAGCGTGTAGGAAAAAGAATTACTAGATTTGAAATAGCGGATCAAAAGATACAAATACTTCAATATAACATTGAATCGGCTTAGAATGATGTGAACACTTTTGGGCACTAATAGATAAATCTTATTTGATCAAAATTATAAGTTGAAAAGTTAAAACTAATGATACAAACAGGAAGATTACTTTGATACGAATCCGACGCAATTGGATTCATCTAAAACGGAGCTACGGATAAAAAGATATGATCAAAAGAAGTTTGAATATGAATATGAACAAATTTCGAAATTTGAAATTTTCAAAAAGTTGATATGATAGGTTCACACGATAGGTGGGATCAATACGAAACTCTAGGCGTTGGTTTCATCTAATTCGGATAAACGAGTAAAAAGTTATGGCTATTTGAAAAATCAGGGCCAAGCTGTTTTGCGGAATAAAAGTGCTACGTTTAAAAGAATTCTAGTACTAATGTGGAAATACGAAGACTAATTAATATATCTAATTACTCTACCGTATACTAGTGTAGGAATACTAATCTAGAAATAATAAACTACGGGAGTATAAAAAAAATACGAAGAGAAATACCTTTACAATGGAGTGTAAGAATTAATTCCAATGAGGAGACGACTTCGAGAAATCCCGCCGAAGAGAAGAAAAAAATATTTTTATTTAATAAATCTAGTTAAACCAAAAGATTGATTTAACCTGAAATAGATGATTTTTTGGACGCTCCTATGGATCTATATTTATAGGTGGAAGGGAGGTCTAATGGTCCATAGATAGGCAATGTGGGACTAAACATATACGTAAAGAGGAGAAAATAGAAAAAAGAGAGAAGAAGTGCCGCATGGGTTGAAAGACTTTGGCCAGCCGCATGAGCCGTTACGGCCGGCCGTGGCCTTTGTTTTTTTTGTTTTTTTTTGTTTTTTTTTTTGCGAGCGAATAAAATTTTTTGAAACAAAGAAGAAAAAACGTATAAATGAAAAAGAGAGAACATTTTATATAGAACATATTATATATCAAAATTTTCAAAATAAAATTTTCTAAAACATGAACATATTTTCAAAACAAAAAAATACTTTTTAAAAAAAATTCTTTTTTTGCAATAACTTTAAAATGTAAAGGAATTTGAATTTCAAATAAATTGCAAATACTTAAAATTTGAATCAAGACATTGTCTCTGATTTTGGAGGGTCATTTTCCTCCTCTCGTTTGATTTTTTTTTAATCAAAGGGTTTTGAAAATATTCAAACTCAAAATTGAAAAGGAATTCAAAATAGAAAATTTTGGGAAAGTCATTTTATTCCCTCTCATTTTTTTTGAGAAGTTTCAAATTCCACTCAAGTTTCAATCACTCAAACAAACAAACAATCAATCTAATAATTATATTAACATTACAAAATTTATAATTTTGGGATGTTACATTCCATTGTTGTGTGACAATGAAAGTGCTATAAAGATTTCTCATGATCCCGTGCAACATTATCGAGCTAAACATATTCAAGTTCGTCATCATTGCATTAGTGAACATGTTTCAAAAGGAGATATTAACCTCAAGCATGATCGTACTAACAAACAATTGGTTGATATCTTTACTAAGACACTTGATGTGAAAGTGTTTTGTCACTTGAGGAGTGTGTTGAACATCATTGATGCTCCAAACTTGAGCTAGACTCACTCAGATGTATGCAAGGGCATGATATTACTTGACTATTCCATGATGCCATTGATATAACACTACTTTATGCCTTGGAAATCTATGCTCCCTTGTACTGCATGTAACCTTTCGTAGGTACTTGGATGAACCTTACTCCACAAGATTTCCATCAACTCACACCACAAGCAATCTTGTCATGACCAAGTATCAACAATCCTTCTTTGATGATGGCGGAAGAAGACAATACAAATCATATCCTTGACAACTATTTGTTGAACAATATCACTCTTGTCATTTGGATACATCATGTTCTTCCTTGCATGACTAACCCATGTAGGTTAGAAGTGTAACAAAACAATCGAGGATTGCTCCCAACTCAAGATGATCTTCATCAACATATGAGCATCCGCAACAAGCCCATCTACATATTTCAAAGGTATGTACTCATATCCTTGAAAAGCTTTACTCCAAGTCACGAGATAAAGCAACTCAAGCGATATGAGGACATTACAATGATTAAAGAAAAAATGGTAACCCCATTTTGAGATTAACAATGAGTATGACCTATGATCAAGTATTCTTGCTTGGCTCCTTAATTCCATATACTCTTATATAGGTCACCTAGTTGCCGACCATCATCTAGATGAAGTTTTGTATGGTTCATCTATTAGTTGCATGCTTTCTTGGAACCATTCAATCTCCACCTAGTTGAGAGAATTCCTTGCAAATATTTTGAAAATTCCTTTAAATCTTTGAAAAAATCATTGCAAATATTTTGAAAAGTTTATGGAAAAAAGTGTCAAGTCTTTCTAAAAAAATTGTTCAACAAAATGGCCAAGAATGCATTTGCGAGGTGTGCAACTCGGATCCTCGTAGTTGGGAAAATTAGCTTCACCGATGCAGCAGATAAACTGCTCAAAGTTACTTCGGTACAACCAACATAAAACTCTTTGGTGTCACCGATTTGTCCCAGAACCCAATATTCATATCGGTTCAATCGATCTATATCAACTCGGAGCCTCCAACATTTGCTACTTCTTGTGTTCTTTTCCATTCTCTCAATTTTTTTAGTAAAGTTCTCAGTGACCCTTCCTCTCAAGGATCCCTTACCCTCTGACCCTTTTCAGAAATTAATGTGAAAGGGGGAGAAATATCAAAGCTTATGCTTACCCTAAGGGGGATAAATATTAAGCTCACCCAAAGGGGGAGTAACACTACATTAAGGGGGGGAGAGAGATCAAATCTACTATCTATCTTTAAATGAGAGAGAAAGTGTGTTTTAGATTTCCTAGATGTTAGACTTATCTCACCCTACCTACTCCTAATATGTACATGCTAAGACTCAGGGGGAGAGAAGAAACTAATGTTCATATATAGGGGAGAAAGTTCTAAATGCTCTTGGAGACATATCAATCTTAGGAAATATTATTTCCTATATGTATTCTATACCTTGGTAAATTTGGATTCTTTTGCATTTGGATGAGAAGAATACTCTTGTGTTATATAAACATTGTATTCTCAAGTGTGTTCCTACTGTTAAAATGCTCAAGTACTTCAAGGTAAGTATATGCATCATATCCTTGGTCAAGATGATCTCTTGTTTCTGGCATATATTATTTGGAACAGTGGGTCTTGAACATGGAGACACCTCAGTCACATATATTCTATGCATATAGCGAAGGTACACATGACTTATCATGTACCTTCTACTATGTGTGTGTCCATGCATTCCAAAGCAATTGTCCTTTACAAAGGATTGCACACATTTAGGGGGAGCTTGTATTAGTCATGTATCTTTCAAAGCTATCACATATTTCTACATATCTTAAATTGAAGCTTTGAATGTATGTTGTCATCAATTACCAAAAAGGGAGAGATTTAAAGCACATATGCTCCCTTGGTGGTTTTGATAATTCATGACAACATACATTGTCTCTTGGACTAATAGTTTTATCTAGTTTATTTCAGATGAAGTCCATAGAGAGAATTGGCTGGATTGTGAGGAGAAGCTATGAGTAAGGAGAGGAATAGGATTGGACAAGATTCAAGCTTCAAGACTCTACATTTTGCATTTTGCAAGAAATAACATTTGAGTCCATAGGAAAGACAATACTATTAAAAGCGGATGAGGTATTTATGATCATCTCGTTGCTCATGTGCTTAGAGTTAGCAACCAAAAATCCTCATGAAATTCTCACACATAAATATTTTTTCAAAAGCCTAGCACACAAATTCGGTGCCACCAATACTTCCAAATTGACCCTACCGTGTTTCACCCTAGACATATCCTAAGCCAAACCCTAATGTCTCGGTGCCACCAAGTTTGATTTCGGTGAAACCAAAATGAGTGACAAACTTTCTATTGTCCCATTTATAGGAATCAAAATTATCGAATTCTAGGAATTGATGACACCAAAAATGGTAAATTCCTAGGCCAGCCAAAATCGGCCCATCAATATTTATATATCGGTGTCACCGAAACGCCAAAAGTTGGCACATTTTGCACTAGTCGGTGCAACCGAGTTTTTGCTTCAGTTTTTCCGAATTGGGAAACAATGTTGTAACGGTTGGATTTTTGGAGATGCCTATATATACCCCTCCACCTCTCTCTCATTCGTAGAGAGAGCACCCAGAACAAGCCAACACTTGCCCTGTTCATTTTCTGATAGAGAACCACCTACTCATGTGTTGAGATCAAGATATTCCACTTCTACCATATGAATCTTGATTTGTAGCCTCCCCAAGTTGCTTTTCACCCAATCAATCTCTTCTACCAAGACAAATCTATGAGAGAGTGACTGAGTGTTGAGGAGACTATCTTTTGAAGCAGAAGAACAAGGAGTTCATCATCCATACCACATCTATTACCTTTTGGAGAGTGGTGTCTCCTAGATTGGTTAGGTGTTGCTTGGGAGCCTCCGAGTTTGTGTGGAGTTGAACCAAGAAGTTTGTAAGGGCAAGGAGATCGCCTACTTCGTGAAGATCTATCTGAGTAAGGCTAGTCCTTCATGGACATAAGCCATGGTGGAATATACAAGGTTGCTTCTCCGTGGACCCTTCGTGGGCAGAGCCCTCCGTGGACTCTCACGGCCGTTACCCTCTGTCGGTTGAAGTATCCATCAACATGGACGTAGAATAGCACCACCTAACAGAAACACGCCAAAAATCTATGTGTCATCTTTGTGTTTGATCTTCCTATCTCTACTCCTTACTTTCATGTGCATGTCTTTACTTTCCTCCGCTATAATCTTAGACTTGCATGTGTAGGGTGTGCTTGACTTGGTATAATTGCTAAAACTTGCCAACTATTAAAATTGGGAAAATGCTAAGTTTTATTTTGTCAAGTGTATATTCACCCCCCCTCTAGACGTCCCTTCGGTGATCCCACAGTGTGCGATCTATAACGGAAATCACACATAACTCATAGCGCAACCTCGTGTGATCTACAGGAGAAGCACATGAAATATAAACATAAACGTTGGTGATACATAAGAAATAGAACACTATTTGCAGCACTTCTAGTGTGCATAGGGGCTCCTCAATCGTTTGCAATAGCACCTTATCACACACATGAACCAAAAGGAAATTGTGCCCGATGCAAATAGCAATCCCACGCGTAAATTATTCAAGAAACATGTGAGATGATATCATGCATGGCATAAGCTTCCCACACAAAACTCTCGTGCGATGATGCATATATCACACACAATTTCTACGATGGACCATCTTACTAAGTTAATATTTTGCAAACGGTTAAAGGTCAAACATTGTTTGTTTTCCAAGAGAAATTAGACACATTTTAGTCATGATAGACGTGTGCGATTGGTCCACAAATCCCACATGTGTAGTGTGTGCAATATGTTAATGCATCACACACAATTATATTTGGCACAACGTGTGCACCATCGGTCACCATCTCAAACGGTTTCTGTGTCGTGTGGGATGGACCCCCCTATCGCCCAACACAGGCAAGGGGAAGGTTTAAATCTACGTCGTGGAAAGGGGTTAAAATCCATTTGTATAGGACGTCGTTGTACCAGTGGCATAACATGGCAATAGCAAAGTCGTCATGATGAAGTGAAACATACACAAAGCACAAGTAGCGACTAATCAGGATAAGCACGTGTAAGACAAGGTGACTGGAGAATTTGCATTGAGGAAATTGAGAAAGTCTTCAGTCAATGTCATAAAAGAGTAATGATCAATTTCGTAAAGGAAATGAAAGGCTTGAGGAAATAGAACCAGTAGCTCGGTGAAGACAATAATTTGGTCTACCAGTTCCTACAGTTGTGACAGTCGTATGTCTGATTTGGAGTAGCTTGGTATTTAAACCAAAGGACACACAGTCCGAGGACAAATAGTCCCACGACACACAGTCCTTACCGTATTCTCCTTGAGTTAGAGTCACACAAACTCGGGCCAATCACTTGTGGTAAGTATTCAAGCTAGACTTCCAAACCTTCATAAACTCTATTACCCGACGATCCACAATTTCTTCTTCGATGCTCTAGACCATGCCGCTTAACCGTCTGGAAGATACATGATACGTCTCCAATGTATCGATAATTTATGAAGTATTCATGGCATATTTGCCTATATTTACTATATTTTAATATGGTTTTGATGCACTTTATATGATTTATTTAGAACTAACCCAGACTGACGTGTTTTCAGCAAAATTATTGTGGTGTTGTTTTTGTGCAGAAAATAAAAGTTCTCGAAGTCGCCCAAACCTTTTTTTATGATTTTATCTGGGGAAAATAACAAATATAGGAGCAAAGAACCACCAGAGGAGAACCACCTATTGGACACAAGCCAACAGGGCACGCCCACCCCCATGGGCGCACCCTGTTAGCTTGTGGGGACCACATGGCTCCGACTAATGTGATTCCAACGCTGAAAATTCCTATAAATCCAGAAACCCCTGAAAGTTAAACTAGAACTTCCGCTCCACCGTCACAACTGTGTGTATGAAAGAAAAACCCATCTAGAGCCTTTCCGGCACCCTGACAGAGGGGGCAATCATGACCGGAGGCCATCTTCATCATCCCGGCGACCACCATGATGAGGAGGGACTAGTTCACCCTCGGGGATGAGGGTATGTACCAGTAGCTATGTGTTTGATCTTTCTATGTCTTGTGTTCTTGAGATGCCATGATCTTGATGTCACGGGCTTTTTTAATATAGTTGGATCATATGGTGTTCGTCCCTTGATATCTTAATGTGATCAGTTGAGTCTTTCCCTTTGAGATTTTGTTATGTTGGATTGAATACTTTGGATCCGAACACTTGATGTATGTCTTGCATGTGGATACACGTGGTGAAAATAGGGTATTCTATTGATTTTCTTGATATATGTTATGGCACCAACTTGTGGATTCCGGTGACCTTGGGGATCTATGCATATGGGTTGATGAATGTTTTTTCCCTACTTTCTCTCATAGAAATATTGGGGTACTCCTTGAAGTTCTTTGTGTTCGATTGAATATGACGAGTATGTAATTTTTTTATGCATGTCTAATAATTAACCCATGGATACTTGAGGTGTCATTGGAGTATCTAGGTGACATTAGGGTTGACTGATATGTATCGTAGGTGTTATTCCAGTATGGACTCTAGGGATGTTTGTGACACTTATAGGAATATCTCAATGGATTGGTTGGAAAGTATAACTTTGAGGTGGTTCGCTACCTACAACAATTTCATCTTATGTTCTCCTCTACCTATGAACTTTGGAGAGATTCTTCGTTGCACCTTGAGGGATGATTGTATGATTCTATTATGTTAGCATTTTTGAGAGATTGCACTAGTGAAATTATGAACCCTAGTGTTTCTAAGCAATAATATACCGTTTTTCTCACTGTTTACTAGTTACGTTGCTGTTTTTTATGTATTCACGTTATAAACATATATTTCTACTATACATACTATACTTGTATCACCATATCTTTAACGAACTAGTGCACTATACAATTTTCCATTGTATTGGGTGTGTTAGGGACACAAGAGATTTCTTGTATTTGATTGCGGGGTTGCTTGAGAGAGACCATCTTCATCCTAAACCTACCATGGACTGATAGACATTAGGTCATCCACTTGAGGGAAATTTGTTGATGTCCTACAAAACTCTGCTCTTGGAGGCCCAACAACGTCTACTAGAATAAAGTTGCATAGTAGAAATCAAGCTCTTTTCTTGCGTTGTTGCCAGGGAGGTGAGTGCTTGAAGGTATATCTTTAGATCTTGCAATTAAATCTTTTAGCGTCTCATTTTTCAATATTATGGTTTTACAAAAGAAAACTAGGAAAATGGAATTCAGGTTACCTCAGTTGCTTCGCCTTTTAATGTCGTTCGTGAAAATGATGGTTCAAAAAATTGAGCTCAATTATTAGAGGAAGATTTTATAAAAATGGTTAGTGTGAATTCCTTGAATGATGAGCATGATACTAATATTATTAGTATGAATTTTCTGAATATCCATGATGCTAATGATATGCAAATCCACAAGCTTGGGGATGCTATGTTTTGTGAAGATGATATTTTTTGTCCCCCAAGTTTTGATGAGCAATTTTTTTGTGATGATAGCATGCCTCCTATTTATGATGATTATATTGATGAAAGTGGGTTCGGAAGAGTTTTAACTCTAGGTACTAATGTTCTCACTATTTTGGAGGGTGTTGAATCTTTTGATAAGGATGAAAGTGGATTTGGAGAGGTCATGACTTTATTTAGTGAAGAGTCCACTATTTGGGAAGAGGTTTCAATTGGCTATGACAACAAAGTCGATATCTATAAAGATTATGGTGATGACATGTATGCTATAAAGAGATAACCATTAAACTTCTCATCATGATTTTAATTCTCAATTGGATTATGCCACTCAAATATAAATTATAGTTATTTTCTTGAGTTTGTTCCCACTACTATGAATGAGAAGAATTTTGCTTGTGTGGGTAGTAATAAACATTCTATGCTTGTGCATCATGAAAAGATTGCTTTAGGTGATAGTTATATTGTTGAATTCCTTCATGATGCTACTGAAAATTATTATCAGAGGGGAAGATATGCTTATGTATATTTAAATAATATCACATTTCCTCTCTATGTGTTCAAAGTTTTGAAGTCATGCTTGTTTTGCCTTCCAATGCAAGTTGATTCTTGCTACAATAAATTGTTTGCTTGAAAAATCCCTATGCATAGGAAGTGGGTTAGACTTAAATGTGCTTGACATGTGATCCATGATGCTCTCTTGCATGTTTCAATTACTACTTTTTATGTGAGCATCATTGAAATCATCATGATCAGAAGCTGTCCTAGCCAGAGGGAGGACCTCAGTTATTGGGTAAAATGAGATCCAATTGGAGGATGTAAAAAACCAATTAAGTTTTTCCAACAAGGATGAGCCCTGCATGTTTGACCAAGTGTAAGATCTACCTTTAAGTGGCAATTCAAGAAGATCAAGGTGTCCAATTCAACAAGAGTCCTGCATGTTTGACCAAGTGTAAGATCTACCTTTAAGTGGCCATTCAAGAATACCAAGATGTCCAATGCCCATATAGTGTCACCAAAGTCCATCTCTCATTATTTCACCTGGAAGTGAAATGGATAATGACTACAAAAGGTTGAACTTCCACTAACATACCATCGAGGATAATAGAGTTCTAGACCACCAGGATACCTCGAGAAGCACCCACAGTAGGTACATAGGCAAAAGTGTCAAACTGCTTAGGGAAAAAGTCTTTAATTTCTCGGATATCAAAACTATTACATTTTATCTCTTAGAAGCAAGCCACCACACACAAACTTTCATTAATTTTCTACTTGACAACACGTTTCCTAGTAGGGGAAATGAGTCCCCGCACATTCCAGCAAAGAACAATCAAGCTTTTGCAATTGCTATTACTCATGATAAACAACACAAGGAAATAAGTAAAAAGTACTACAGAATAGTACCACAGACAGTGCAGACACATAAAAATCAAAGGTTCACAACCTAGGATATTACAAATATCATTGAAAGCCAACAATACAAATCAAAATAACACAACCAATTTATGGGCTTGCCAAACCCTGATGATCATATGGGAATTAGTCATCGCTTTCGGCAGTCTTGTCATCATCAGGATTGGCCATAAGCTTCTCTAGAGTGAGATGAGCATCCGGGATCCCTGGGTCCTCATCAATCTCCTTGATTCGTCTGATTGGGGCTGGAGGTGGCACACCATCTGGACCCTCTGCTTCCTAATCTTCCTCTGAGAGTGAAGCATTTAGGGGCTTACACCTTGGCTTCTTCTTCTTTCGATGTTGAGGAAGTTCCTAAAAATAGGTTTATAACCATCGCATTTAAATGAACCACGAGCGCTCCTACGAATTGATGTTTCCACTATAAGTGTTGGAGAAAGCGTCTTACGTTGGCGAGTCCTCTTTGTGTCACATTGTGTTGTGAAGGAGAAAGCTTCTTGAGGTGTAGAAGAAGGATCATCAAATTTCACCAGGCTATCAGCAACATTGTCCGAATAGCTAAAATGAGATTCATCATTGCTATCAGTGTCAAACATGACCGGTTCAGAGAACAGGCCACGAGCAGCATGCCGAGGCTTGGATGTGCTGGTCAGTTGGGCCTCCATCCACTGCAGTTTTGACACCACATGGATATCATCAAAAGCAAGGGCCCAACTACACTTGGAAAGTAGTATGGGCTTCAAATCCACCACGGGCATCTGAGGAGGGATTTCTAAATTGGGGCAGAGCTGCATGAGAGGTTGAAAAGACCTTCTCGAGGCCAATTCAGGCGGCAAAAGTGGCCCATAAACAACCTTGACCGAACCCACAATACTTCTGTCGTAATGAATAACTAGCGGCTAGTATGGTACAATTGCCCAAGCATTGGCATCAAAGAACTGTTGTGGGGGCTGGCATTTGAACTTCAGATTCATATTGCACATAGTAGTTTATAACCATAGACTCTTGGTCTTGAACAGGTGGATCATGAATGTGCTGCTGACTTTCCTGTTGAGCTTCATTCTCATCACCCCAATGACCATGGCCCCAATTATCAGGATCAAAATGATCAGGCATTGGAGGCGGCACTGGTGGGAGGTCATTCCAACTGATGGCAGGATGAGGTGGCAACACAAAATTATGAACATCTGGAACAAATTCACCTGGCATGGGGAGTAGATTTCCATCCAATGACATTGGGTCCTCATCCGCTGGCATCTTATGAGCAAATTTTGCACCTAGAATGAAACAAGGCGCAATCCAGGAAACCTTGGCACCCCCATAGGCAGCGTAATCAGTGAAAACCACGTCCCAAGAGACCAGGATGTCCCGAGGGAATGAAGCAAAACTTTGATCTGACCAAATAAGGATCATCTTCGACCCAGTGTTAGAACTTGCTAAAGGTGTTGACTGCGGCACTAATATTCTTTGTATTGCACAAATCAAGAGGAATATCGAGAAACATAAGACATCCATCATGAAAACCATGAGTGCCCGTAAAACCAACCCCTTCATCATTCTTGAAAAAGCGAACAAAAGTATCATTGCCCAATGGCTAAGGTGGAATTTGTAGTAGGGGGAATCGTACACCAGCATCCCGAAGCCTAAACAGCCCTACACCACATACCCATGGCTGAGCATATCGAACCTGAACTCCTTGGACCTCCAAGAAATCGACCACAACTTCACGGGCAGGCCCCACCTGATGCGGCTCCGGCAATGGCATAACTTCAGCCACCATGTACTCCTCATGACACCCTACAATCGACAACGATGGGGAGACGAAAGTCCTTGGCAGACGATTGGTACCACCATCAATGATATGGTGGCCCGCATGCACATACTGATGAGGATCAATGGGGAAGACTGCCATGTGCTCCAACGACATAGCCGGAGAGGGCATAGCGGTGGAGGAGTCACCGGAGGACTGCCAGTGGGGGTTCTTGGTGGAGAAGTAATGAGACTAGATGAGTCGGCCCTGTCAGAGATGGCTTAGTTGAAAGAGAGACATGGAGGCAGCCTCAAGACCGATATTGGGAACCGGAGGAGCCAACCGATATTTTGTCTTCCAAGCAAACCTCGCTCGGTTGCAATCTTATCACAATCCTGCCTTCTATGGCCCGTGCGTGAGCATGCCAAGCAAACAATATTTAAAGGGCAGTTATTTCTAAGTGGCGAGACATAGAGCATTTTTGGCAAGTCAAGATTTCTTCCACCATATTATTAATCATGGATGCAAAATCCTTCTTAGCATCCTGCGACGCAGGTACCTCGTGTGAGGAACGAGTTTATGAAACCGGAGACGAGCCGATGCTACTTGGCACAAAAGGATCGACTGATGGGCCCCACTAGGGGTGAAGCAGGGTCATCAGGCCCAGAGAATAATGACCCAACATGGGCAATTGATGCACACGTCCCGCCTAAAGGTTCCTTTGAAATTTCAGGCATAGGGGATGATTGACCACGCAAATCACAGCGTTGTCGAACCACCGATGAACTCATCGTGCGAACACAATTAGCGGCGAGGCCACAGTGCATTGAAGATAAATAGGTGGAGGTGGATGAATGATGAGACACTCATTATCTGGAGTATCATATTCAATAATCTCCGTGGTAACAATAGAGTTGGTCATGGCATGATATCTATAACCTTTACAAACACTATAGTTTTGAAAGGTAGCAAAAGATACCTTCTTATGAATCGAAGAACGTGACTTGATAGCAGATTTGATAGGAGGATTATGCATAGCTAAAAGACCCAAAGCAGCTCTGCGCTTGGAAGGGCTCACCAGAATCCACTCAGCATCACATTCTTTCTTCCAAACTTTGAATTCACGGACCCAATTAGGTACTTCATTACCCCAAAGATGAAAGTAGCATTTGAATTGTCGGCAAGAGAAGGACCGTAGATCCACAATGTAAAAGCCAACCTCCTTGCACGAAACATTAAACTGAATACCTTATCACCAATGGTTGAAACCATGATATCGATGGCAGAACCCCCAACATAGATTCAAGTGGAACCGCCACAGAATCCTCCGTAAGCCTAAAACCATGTGTGCTAAATGAGGCCACCACAGTGAAGGATCCCATATTCTCCGTAGGACGAACTGTGAGGCCCGAAGCATTATAGATCTCATATACAAAAACTCTACCCTTGGAGAAATCCAGGCCAAGAGTAGATCTAGAATAGGAACCCATCACAATGGGTACGAGGATGTAGATCAGAGGACAGTGGAAAGGATGATCGGAGAAAAACCTAAAGTTACTCGGAGTGTGTGGAGATAGCCGGTGTGTTAGGGTTTAGGGGTGGGTGGTGGGTGGGTGGGTGCACCATATTTGATTATTTTGTCTCCTGTCAATTAACCAATCTGTATAATGACAAACTGAAAGGATGGTAGGAAAAATACCGTACCTAGAATCCTTCATATAAGTATCATCGATGACCACATTAGCAGACTTGCCGCTCTTCTCATGTTCGTGCTACTCATAGCGATTAGGACATCTCGGAGCTAGTGATTAGGATCATCACAGACATGGAGTAGTCCCTTCCTCTTCTTATGAGAATTCTTCTTGAAGTTGGTAGAGTGTGATAGCTTGTTCTTTGCAACAAACTTGCCTTTGTCCTGAGTTTTGTTCTTGTTGTTTTGGGGCTTGTTGAGATGGAAGTTCTTCTTCTATACCATCTGGGCACTAGAAGATCCCTCAACAGATCGAGCATGTGTGTATTTTGCTCGTGCCTGATGACCCACAAGTATAGGGGATCAATCGTAGTCCTTTCGATAAGTAAGAGTGTCGAACCCAACGAGGAGGAAAAGGCTCTGATAAACGGTTTTGAGCAAGGTAATAACTGCAAGCACAGAAAGTAGCGGTAACAAGTGATGGTGTAGTGAGGTGAAACGTAGCAAGCGAAAAGTAACAAATAACAAGTAGTAGCAACGGTGCAGCAAGTGGCCCAATCCCTTTTGTAGCAAGGGAAAAGCCTGAACAAAGTCTTATAAGAGGAAAAACGCTCCCGAGGACACACGGGAATTTCTGTCATGCTAGTTTCATCATGTTCATATGGTTCGCGTTCGTTACTTTGATAGTTTGATATGTGGGTGAACCGGCGCTTGGGTACTGCCCTTACTTGGACAATCATCCCACTTATGATTAACCCCTCTCGCAAGCATCCGCAACTATGAAATAAGAATTAAGACAACGTCTAACCATAGCATTAAACTAGTGGATCCAAATCAGCCCCTTACGAAGCAACGCATAGACTGGGGTTTAAGCTTCTGTCACTCCAGCAACCCATCATCTACTTACTACTCCCCAATGCCTTCCTCTAGACCCAAATATGGTGAAGTGTTATGTAGTCGACCTTCACATAACACCACTAGAGGAAAAACAACTTACAGCATATCAAAATACCGAATGAAGACCAAATTCACATGACTATTATTAGCATGATTTATCCCATGTCCTCAGGAACAAAAGTAACTACTCACAAAGCATAATCATAATCATGATCAGAGGTGTAATGAATAGCATCAAGGATCTGAACATAAACTCTTCCACCAAGTAATCCAACTAGCATCAACTACAAAGAGTAATCAACACTACTAGCAACCTTACAAGTACCAATCGGAGTCGCGAAACGGAGATTGGTTACAAGAGATGAACTAGGGATTTGCGAGGAGATGGTGTTGATGAAGATGCCTCCCCTCCGACGAGAGGAGTGTTGGTGATGACGATGGCGACGATTTCCCCCTCCGGGAGGGAAGTTTCCCCGGCAGGATCGTCCTGCCGGAGCTCTAGATTGGATCTTCTCAAGTTCCGCCTTGTGGCGGCGGAGAAATCACGAAAAAGCTCCACCTTGATTTTTTTCGGACGAAACCCTTCATATAGCAAAAAAGGGGGGCCAGTGGGCCGCCAGGGTGCCCACAAGCCCTGTAGCCGCGGCCAGGGGGTAGGCCGCGGCAACCAGGCTTGTGGGCCCCTGATTGCTCCCCTCTGACACTTCTTTCGCCCAGTATTTTTTATAAAATCCAAAAAAAATCCACGTTGATTTTCAGGGCATTTGGAGTTGCGCAGAATAGAGCACTCAGACTTGCTCCTTTTCCAGTCCAGAATTCCAGCTGCCGGTATTCTCCCTCTTCAAATAAACCTTGCAAAATAAGAGAGAAAAGGCATAAGTAAGGTTCCACAAAGTGTAATAACAGTCCATAAAGCGATAAATATCAACATGAAAGCATGATGCAAAATGGACGTATCAACTCCCCCAAGCTTAGACCTCGCTTGTCCTCAAGCAAAAAACCAAGACCCAAAACATGTCCACATGTTTAGGGATGAGGGTGTCAAAAAAAACAAAATACGAACATGGGGGCATCATGATCACACATAGAACAACAATGCATCATAGAGATTCTTATGGGAAAGTAACAATTCCTTCACAAAGCAAAGTATGAAACAAAAACATTACCGAGAAGTGGCCAACAACCGTCCAAAATCATTGAAGCAATTGCAATTTATCATATTATCAGAAAGAGTCCAATAAGAGCTTGTAAGGCAAATCCACATACTCAATCATCTATTTTGTTTTCCACAATTGTTACAACTCATGCGGTACTCATGGTATCGAAGTTTCAGTTGGACACAGAGAAAGATAGGGGTTTATAGTTTGCCTCCCAACCATTTACCTCAAGGGTAAAGTCAACAATAATAAAGCATAAGTACTCAGCTCCAAGTTGAAATATGAATATAGATCTTTCCCAAGCATATGACGTTCACCAAGAAAAAGGCTAAATTAGGAATTGGTGAAGATCACCATGACTCTTACAAAGGCAAAAGGTAAAGGTACAAGATAGGCCCTTCGCAGAGGGAAACAGAGGTTGTCATGCGCTTTTGAGGTTTGGATGCGTGTCCTCTTAGTGCGGATGAACGTCACTTTATATTGCCTCCTGTGATAAAGAACTTTATTATGCAGTCTGTCGCTTTTATGTCTTCCTCATCACATGTTCGTACAAAGCTTATTTTCCTCACACTAATAGATCATACATATTAGGGAGCAATTTTTATTGCTTGCACCGATGACAACTTACTTGAGGGATCTTATTCAATCCATAGGTAGGTATGGTGGACACTCATGGAAAAACTGGGTTGAAGGTTTATGGATGCACAAGTAGTATCTCTACTTGGTGCAGGAGTTTTGTCTAATATGAGGTGGAAGCAATCGTCACATGCTAAGGGATCTCTAATCATATAACATTGTTTGGCACCAAGCAAACACAATTAATTATGTTGTCTTCCTTGTCCAACATCTACTTCTAGGCATGTAATAGTTTGGTGAGTGCTCACAATTATAGAAAGTGTCTAAGATGATATATTTATATGTGAACCTCTCTTTCCTTATTACTTCTTATTAATTGCAACAATGACTGAGGTCTATGTTGGTCTACTCTCAACAAGTTTCAATCATCATACTTGTTTTATGTGAAGCTATCACTTTCCATAAGATCATCTCATGATCTCTCATGCTATCGTTCTTTTCATACTTTTGATCACGGCACAAAACAAAGCCCTTGACTAAAACACTCTTTATTATATAGCTCGCAAGCTCGAATACATCGGGAGAGACACAAGGTAAAAGACTCAAACTAAACACTAAAGACTTATTCCACTAAGAGAAGAAATAAAACTGAAAAGGAAAGAACTAAAACAAGGGTAAAAGCAAAAGATATAAAGGTGATACGATACCAGGGCAACTCCCCCAAGCTTGTGGCCACCTCGTGCGCTCTCCGGACTGCTTTTTATTTTTCTAATTTTCCATAAATTCCAAAACGAAGAAAATTTCCTATTGGAAAAGTTTCGGATTCCAATTACTTACCGAAACAGATACCTCTTGGTTTTCAGTGTCTGAAACAGGCTGATAAACATCCCTTATGTACTCCTCTGGAGTTATGATATTGATGATATTGGTCTCAACATTTATGGGAGTACCAAAGATATAATGCTTGATTCTTTGCCCGTTTACCACTCTAGGAAAATTACCTTCCGTGTTATTGATTTTGATGGCACCGGAACGATATAATTCCTCGACAACGTAGGGACCTTCCCATTTAGAGAGAAGCTTGCGTGCGAAGAATCTTAAACGAGAATTGTATAGCAGGACATAATCACCTACATTGAACTCTCGATTTTGTATTCTTTTGTCGTGCCATCTCTTAACTTCCTTGAACAACTTGGCATTCTCATATGCGTGGGCCCTCCATTCATCTAATGAGCTGATATCAAACAACCGCTTCTCACCGGCAAGTTTGAAATCAAAGTTGAGCTCTTTGATTGCCCAATAAGCTTTGTGTTCAAGCTCAAGAGGTAAATGAGAGGCCTTACCGTAAACCATTTTATACGGTGACATGCCCATGGGATTCTTATAAGCAGTCCTATAAGCCCATAATGCATTGTCAAGTTTGCTAGACCAATTCTTTCGAGATCTATTGACGGTCTTTTGCAAGATCAATTTGATCTCTCTATTACTCAACTCCACTTGACCACTAGACTGAGGGTGATAAGGGGATGCAACTCTATGGTTGACATCATACTTAGCGAGCATCTTGCGGAAAACACCATGAATGAAGTGTGAACCGCCATCAGCCATCAGATATCTAGGGACTCCAAATCTTGGGAAGATGACTTCTTTAAGCATCTTAATAGAGGTGTGGTGATCAGCATTTTTAGTGGGGATAGCCTCTACCCACTTAGTTACATAATCCACAGCAACTAAGATGTGAGTATACCCATTGGAACTCGGGAAAGGTCCCATATAATCAAAGCCCCACACATCAAATGGTTCAATGACAAGTGAATAGTTCATAGGCATTTCCTGATGCTTACTGATATTCCCTATTCTTTGGCATTCGTCACAAGATAAGACAAACTTACGGGCATCCTTGAAGAGAGTGGGCCAGTAGAAACCTGATTGCAATACCTTATGAGCAGTTCTGTCTCCAGCATGGTGTCCTCCGTAGGCCTTGGAATGACACTTCTGCAGGATTTGCCCCTGTTCGTGTTCAGGCACACAACGTCTAATAACACCATCTACTCCTTCCTTATAAAGGTGAGGATCATCCCAAAAGTAGTGTCTCAAATCAAAGAAGAATTTCTTCTTTTGCTGGTAGGTGAAACCGGGTGGTATGTATTTGGCTACGATATAGTTTGCGTAATCAGCATACCACGGTGCACTATGTGAAGTGCGGATGACATTCAATTGCTCATCAGGAAAGCTGTCATCAATAGGTCATGGGTCATCAAGGACATTCTCTGGCCTAGACAAGTTATCTGCTACAGGGTAATCAGCACCCTTTCGGTCAACAACATGCAAATCAAATTCCTGTAGCAGAAGAACCCATCTGATTAGTATAGGCTTAGCGTCCTTCTTCTCCATAAGGTACTTAATAGCAGCATGATCAGAGTGAATAGTGACTTTGGAGTGAACTATATAAGATCTGAACTTTTCACATGCAAACACGACTGCTAAAAATTCCTTCTCTGTAGTGGCATAGTTTCTTTGGGCACTGTCTAGAGTTTTACTAGCGTAGTGAATGACATTCAACTTCTTGCCAACTCTTTGTCCTAGAACAGCACCAACAGCATAATCACTAGCATCGCACATGATTTCAAAGGGCAAGTTTCAATCAGGTGGTTGAACAATAGGTGCGGTTATCAAGGCCTTCTTAAGTATTTCAAAAGCTTCCTCACAATCCTCATCAAAAACAAAAGGAACATCCTTCTACAAGAGGTTGGTAAGAGGCCTAGAAATCTTAGAGAAGTCTTTAAAGAACCTTCTATAGAAACCAGCATGACCTAGGAAACTTCGTATACCCCTGATATTTGTGGGGCAAGGCATTTTCTCAATTGCATCTACCTTAGCCTTATAAATTTCAATGCATCTCTCGGAGATTTTGTGTCCTAAGACGATGCCTTCATTAACCATGAAGTGGCACTTCTCCCAGTTCAAGATGAGGTTGGTATCTTTGCACCTCTGTAAGACTCGATCAAGGTTGTTGAGGCAATCGTCAAAGGAAGAACCGTAGACAGAGAAATCATCCATGAAAACCTCAACAATATTTTCACAGAAGTCAGAGAATATAGCCATCATACATCTTTGAAAGGTGGCAGGTGCATTGCACAAGCCAAAAGGCATGCGTCTATAAGCGAAGGTATTGAAGGGGCATGTGAAGGTGGTTTTCTCTTGATCAGATTGTGCAACAGGTATTTGCGAGAAACCTGAATAACCGTCTAGAAAGCAGAAGTGTGTGTGTTTAGATAGCCTTTCTAGCATCTGGTCGATAAACGGCAAAGGATAATGGTCCTTCCTGGTTGCCTTGTCAGTTTCCGGAAGTCTATCACCATCCTATAACCAGTAATAATCCTCTACGGGATTAGTTCATCCTGATCATTAGGGACAACGGTGATACCTCCCTTCTTAGGTACGCAATGTACTGGACTTACCCAATCACTATGAGCAACAGGATAAATGATTCATGCTTCCAGAAGCTTCAATATTTCTTTTCTCACGACCTCTTTCATCCTCGGATTTAGTCTCCGTTGATGATCAGCAACTGGCTTAGAATCAGGATCGGTTTTAATCTTGTGCTGACATAGAGTGGGGCTAATACCCTTAAGATCATCAAGAGTATATCCAATAGCAGCACGGTGCTTCCTCAAAGTTTTTAATAACTTCTTCTCTTCGTGTCTCGAGAGGTGAGCACTAATAATATCAGGATATATCTCCTTCTCATCAAGATAGGCATACTTAAGAGTATCTGGTAACTGTTTTAGCTCGAACACAGGATCACCCTTTGGTGGGGGAGGATCCCCAAGCAATTCAACAGGCAGATTATTCTTGAGAATAGGATATTGTTCTAAGACAATTTTATCTATCTCATCTCTTTCCTCCATATGCATATCATTTTCATGCTCAAGTAGATATTGCTCTAAAGGATCCATAGGAGGTATGACAATAGAGGCGAGAGCAATGATTTCATCCCTACCAGACGACTCTTTTTCATGGGGTTGTCTTCCAAACTTGGAGAAGTTAAATTCATGAGACACACCCTCGAAACTAACAGTGACAGTCTGTTTAATGCAATCAATGTGAGCATTGACAGTGTTGAGAAAGGGTCTACCAAATATGATGGGACAAAAGCTATCTTGTGCAGTAGCAAGGACGAGGAAATCAGTAGGATACTTCATCTTACCACACAAGACTTCTACGTCTCTCACAATTCCCAGAGGGCAGATAGTGTCTCTATTAGCTAGCGTAATAGTGACATCAATGGGTTCTAACTCAGCAGGTGCAATCTCATCTTTGATTTCATCATATAGGGAACAGGGTATTGCACTAACACTAGCACCCATATCACATAAACCATGGTAACACTGATCTCCTATCTTGACATAAACAACGGGAAGGCCAACTACACGTCTGTATTTGTCTTTCGAGTGAGGTTTAGCTATTCTAGCGGAGTCTCACAGAATTTGATAACATGCCCATCTATGTCTTCGGCTAAGAAATCTTTGATAATAGCAACACTAGGTTCAACTCTAATTTCCTCAGGGGGTGCAAGTGGTCTAATGTAACCCCTACGTATCACAATTGGTGCTTTAGAATAATCCTTTTTCCTAGCAGGGTAAGCAGGTTTCTCAGCGTAGGCACAAGGAACAATAGGATCACTAAAGGCAATGACTTTCTCCTCAACTAGATTGGGTTTAACTATGTTGATTTCTACAGGAGGATGATACTTCGACCACTTATCTTTGGGAAGATCAACATGAGCAGCAAAAGATTCACATAGAGAAGCTACTATCTCAGAGTCAAGTCCATACTTAGCGCTAAAATCTCTAGAAGTGTTTGTTTCAACAAAAGATTTAACACAATCAAACTGGAAATTCATACCTGACTCCTTACCTTCTTCAAGCTCCCAATCCTCAGAATTACGTTTGATTCTTTCCAATAAATTCCACTTGTGATCAATATCCTTCTTCATAAAGAACCGGTACAAGAAGTGTCAAGCATGGTACGATCTTCATGAGAAACCCGAGCATAAAAGTTTTGAGTGATAATTTCTCTCGAGAGCTCATGATTGGGGCATGAATATAGCATTGATTTAAGCCTCCCCCAAGCTTGAGCTATGCTTTCCTGTCACGAGGCCAAAAGTTATAAATATAATTCCGATCACGATGTACTAAATGCATAGGATAAAACTTTTGATGAAATTCCAATTTCAACCGATTGTAGTCTCATGATCCAGTATCATCACATAGCCTATAACATGTCAACGCCTTATCCTTCAAAGATAAAGGAAAGACTTTCTTATTTACCTCATCCTCGGGCAAACCCGCAAGCTTAAATAAACCACAAACTTCATCTACATAGATCAGATGCAAGTCTGGATATGATGATCCATCTCCTGTAAAAGGATTAGCCTGCAGTTTCTCAAGCATACCCGAAGGAATTTCATAAAATATATTTTCAGTAGGTACCTCAGGTTGAGGAACAACTCCTCGTGCTTCCGTTCGTGGTGAAGATACCCCGAACAAACTCCTCAAAGGAATAGTTTCCATAGTGACAAGTGACAATAAATTTCAGCACAGTATATAAATGTTTCCTTACCAAAGGCGCTTCCTCCCCGGCAACGGCGCCAGAAAAGAGTCTTGATGACCCACAAGTATAGGGGATCAATCGTAGTCCTTTCGATAAGTAAGAGTGTCGAACCCAACGAGGAGGAGAAGACTCTGATAAACGGTTTTGAGCAAGGTAATAACTGCAAGCACTGAAAGTAGCGGTAACAAGTGATGGTGTAGTGAGGTGAAACGTAGCAAGCGAAAAGTAACAAGTAACAAGTAGTAGCAACAGTGCAGCAAGTGGCCCAATCCCTTTTGTAGAAAGGGACAAGCCTGAACAAAGTCTTATAAGAGGAAAAACGCTCCCGAGGACACACGGGAATTTCTGTCATGCTAGTTTCATCATGTTCATATGGTTCGCGTTCGTTACTTTGATAGTTTGATATGTGGGTGGACCGGCGCTCGGGTACTGCCCTTACTTGGAAAAGCATCCCACTTATGATTAACCCCTCTCGCAAGCATACGCAACTACGAAAGAATAATTAAGACAACGTATAACCATAGCATTAAACTAGTGGATCCAAACCAGCCCCTTACGAAGCAACGCATAGACTGGGGTTTAAGCTTCTGTCACTCCAGCAACCCATCATCTACTTACTACTCCCCAATGCCTTCCTCTAGGCCCAAATATGGTGAAGTGCTATGTAGTCGATGTTCACATAACACCACTAGAGGAAAAACAACTTACAGCATATCAAAATACCGAACGAATACCAAATTCACATGACTATTATTAGCATGACTTATCCCATGTCCTCAGGGACAAAAGTAACTACTCACAAAGCATAATCATAATCATGATCAGAGGTGTAATGAATAGAATCAAGGATCTGAACATAAACTCTTCCACCAAGTAATCCAACTAGCATCAACTACAAAGAGTAATCAACACTACTAGCAACCTTACAAGTATCAATCGGAGTCGCGAGACGGAGATTGGTTACAAGAGATGAACTAGGGATTGGAGAGGAGATGGTGTTGATGAAGATGTTGATGAAGATGCCTCCCCTCCGACGAGAGGAGTGTTGGTGATGACGATGGCGACGATTTCCCCCTCCGAGAGGGATGTTTCCCCGGCAGGATCGTCCTGCCGGAGCTCTAGATTGGATCTGCTCAAGTTTCGCCTCGTGGCGGCGGAGAAACCATGAAAAAGCTCCACCTTGATTTTTTCCGGATGAAACCCTTCATATAGCAAAAGAGGGGGGCCAGTGGGCCGCCAGGGTGCCCACAAGCCCTGTTGCCGCGGCCAGGGGGTAGGCCGCGACAACCAGGCTTGTGGGCCCCTGGTTGCTCCCCTCTAACACTTCTTTCTCCCAGTATTTTTTATAAAATCCAAAATAAATCCACGTTGATTTTCAGGGCATTTGGAGTTGCGCGGAATAGAGCACTCAGACTTGTTCCTTTTCCAGTCCAGAATTCCAGTTGTCGGTATTCTCCCTCTTCAAATAAACCTTGCAAACTAAGAGAGAAAAGGCATAAGTAAGGTTCCACAAAGTGTAATAACAGTCCATAAAGCGATAAATATCAACATGAAAGCATGATGCAAAATAGACGTATCAGTGCCTTCTCTTCAACATCAAGAGACCCATTGAGATTTCAAATAGTAAACTCGTGTCTCCTGTGTTACAGAGAAGTAGCAAAATTGTTCCATGAAGGTGGAAGCTTGGTAATGATGCCTATGGCCACAAACTTGTCAGACAACACACACTTGAAGTACTCAAGCTCCTTCGTGAGTGATTGTATCTCATGAGCTTGTTGAACAACAGAATGCTCCTCAGTCATCTTGTAGTCATAAAATTGTTGCATGACGTACAACTCGCTGCCAGCGTCCGAGGCCCCAAACTTGGCCTCGAGCACAACCCACATGTCCTTGCCATTCTCAAACGACAAGTATGAATCCACAATGGAATCGTCAAGAACACTCAGAAGGGCGCCCTTGAAGAGGGTATCGATCTTCTCAAAAGCTTCCTCTGTGCGGGATTACGATCTCCGTGAGGCTTGCCCTTGGAGGCATCATAGCACTACATGGTTTGAAACCAATAGACTGCTCTCATGCATCACCACTTATATTGGACCCCCTTGAAGGTGGGCGGCTTCACATGTGCAGCAAAACCACTTGGAGTAAATTGCCCATAATCAGGTTTTTGGATTGTTGAATATATGAGTAAATAACCATGAGATTTAATCCAAATAAGCATTAAATAAATCATGATGATAGAAATGGAGATTAAACTAATCATGCGGACTACCATAGTAGACGAATAGATCAAATCTATAGCAGAGACTAGAAAGAAGAATTCTAGGATTATCTCAAACACAGAGGACAGAGTTGCATAAGATGCAATGGGAGCCGAACCGCTGGTGTTGATGTTGTCGCCCACATCATTGATGAAGAGGTTTCTGAGATTGGAGAAGAAATTGTCGTTGAGGAAATCGTTGCTGCGAGCAGTTGCGTGAGTGCGCTCCCCAAAAACCTGATCGCCCCTATCCCCTACAAGATCATGAGAGGCGGGGTTCTGGAGGCTTGCTGTCCGTTCTTGCGGTGCACGTCGGAAGGAGGGATGGACAAGACTTGGATGGCGGCGCAATGATATAGAACGGTGCGAAACCATATGTTGTGACTGCAACTAGGTTTTGGAGGGACCTCACGTATATATATGTGTGATAGGGTGGAGAAACGTGGACTGGACCCACGTCCGAGTCGGTTACACCCCACCACGATGAGAGGTGGTGGAGGGGTATATATAGGCATCTCCAAAAATCTAATTGTTACAACATTATTTCCCAACTCGGTGAAACCGAAGTGAAACTCGGTGGCACCGACTAGTGCAAAATGTGGCAACTTTTTTCTTTTTGTTGAGACCAATATATGAATCTCCGAGGTACCGATTTTGGATGGCCTAGTCAGTTTCCACAACTGGGTGAGACTGGTTCTCAAAACTCGGAAATTCCGATTTTAAGAAGTTGGTTACCCAAGCCGGGGGCACTCATTTTGGTTGCACCAAAACGGCACTTGGTGTCACCGAGATGCTAGGATTTGGCATGGGATGTGTCTGGGGTAAAACTCAATATGGCCGAATGGAAAAAAGTTGGTGGTACTGAATTTTGGACTTTGTGGATTTTGACAGAATATTTGTGGGGGAATTTCGTGAGTATTTCTGGTGGCTATCTCTAAGCACTTGAGCAACCAAATCACCATAATCACCTCATCCCTTTCAATAGTATTGGCTTTCCTATGGACTCGAGTGCGGTTTCTCACAAAACATAAAATGTAGAGTCTTAAAGCTTGTTGCCAATAGATGTTCCTTACCTCTAGGGGTACTCCTCACAATCCTTAGCCAATGCAGCATTGAACTTCTCCTGAAATATACTAGATGGAATCATTAGATCAATGACGCATATGTTGTTATTAATTACCAAAACCAGCTTAGGAAGAAGTTTGTGCTTTCAGGTTGCTCTCGAAGAAATCAACAGAAAGAAGAGAAGATGGTGCGAGGCGACTGTCGCAACATAGAGACACATGAGGTCGGCGGCAACAGGTACACCGGGTGCGTGTGTGGCTTTTTTCTATTATTGCTACGAGTAGGAAGAAGGCTACCTACATGATGTTGTAACCGCCGACTCGGCTTGTTACAAGTGAAGACCAGTGCGACCGGTGTCACGGCATGCTGGAACCTACGTGTCGACTTGCTGTAACCGATGCTGCCGCGTGCTTGAACTGACATCTCAACATGTTGGATGGCTGGAACTAGCAATTCGGCGTGTTGGAAACACCACGTGCTTGACAAACCATTATCGATGATGAGACGAGACATCACCAATGCTATGGACCGCATCCTCCAATGTTGTGACTGGTCATCGCCGTTGCTATAATCTGCACAAGGCAATGCTACAACCGGCGATCAGCAAGCAACAACCGACAATAGGCCACATAGTTGCAAACTGCGGGCCGGCGATGCTGGAACTGGCATGGCAATGAGCTAGAACAAGTGAGCCGAGTGCTGTTGCAGACCCTCCATGGAGCTAGAATCGTGTGCCGGCGAAGCTGAGAGGAGCTGCGAGATGCTGCGTTCGAGATGCACTGTTACGAGCAACAAGTTGCAAGGTCGGGTGTTGCGAGCATTGGGAAACTTGTCACGACTAGACATCAAGTTGTGATGGGAACGACACATAAGAGCTTTGCTGCAACTCTCTCTCTCTCTCTCTCCCTCCCTCCCTCCCTCACTCACTTACTCCCTCTCTCTTTAAGGTGCTCTGGGCAAAATTAACAAAAAGTAGAGAATATGGTGCAGGCGGTTGCCGCAAGGTAGAGCCACACCGGGACAACGATGGTGGCTCGGACACGAGGTTGTGCCTTTTTTGCTATTGTTGCTGCGAGTAGGGAGAAGGCTACATACATGATGTTGTAACCATTGACTCGGCTTGTTGTGAGTGACGTCTAGTGGAACCGGTGTCACGACATGCTAGAACCAACATGCCAGCTTGATGCAACCGGTGTCGCTGCATGCTTGAACCGGTATCTTGTCATGTTAGAAGGCTAGAGCTAGCACCTCGGCGTGCTGGAAACACCGCGTGCTTGACATGAACATTGTCGATGATGGGATGAGACATCGCCAGTGCTATGAACCGCATCCTCCGGTGTTGTGACCGGTCATCACCGTTTCTATAACTGATACAGGGCGATGCTACGATCGACGGCCAGCAAGCAACAACCAATAATATGACATATAGTTGCAACTGCGGGCCGACGATGCTGGAACTGGCATGACAATGAGCTGGAACCAGTGAGCCAACTTGCTGCAACAGACCATAGACACGTACCGACCCTCCATAGAGCTGGAATTGTGCGCCAGCGGATCTGAGAGGAGCTACAAGATGCTATGCTCAGGCTGCACTGTTACGAGCAAAAAACTGCAAGGTCGGGTGCTACAAACTTTGGGAAGCTTTGCCGCGACTAGACATCGAGCTATGTTGGGAACAACACATAAGAGTGCTAGAATCGATGCTCCGATTTGTTCGGACCAGCTCCGCGACATACTGGGAACGAAGGTAACCAATGCTGGGACCGGAGGTAGATGGAGCCACGAGGGATGCGAACGATGATGACGAGGAATGCGAGAGATGATGATGGGGCCTCGCGAGTCGACGGGCGATGCTCATTGCCGTCGACTCGATCCGCACAATTTTTCACAAGTCATGGGCAAAAAGAAACAATGACAGTCATACCATCCAAAGCCTCTTGTAACCGGCGACACATGGAGCTAGGTGCGGCACCATGGTGTGCTCGAACTCACGTGTCGGCTTGTTCGACCGGCGTCGTGACGTGGGGTGATCGGTGTGATGCATGTTAGAACAAATGTGATGACTTGTTGTAACCATCACCGTTGCATGTTGGAACCAGCATCTCGGCATGCTGGAAGAATGAAACTGGTGCTTCAACATGCTGGAACCACCACCAGAGTGTGTTGGACCAGACCAATATCGATGTTAGGACTAGATGTCGTCGATGCTATGGACCACGACCTCTGGTGCTGGCACTGGTCATCATCATTGCTACAACTGTCATAGGGCGATGCTACAACCAGCGACCAATGAGCTACAACCAAGAGGGTGTCGTAGAGCTGCAACTGTAGGTTGGCGGCGTTGGAACCATCATGGCGATGAGATGGAACCGATGAGCTGAGTTTCTGCAATGGACCATAGATGCGTAGGACAGGGCGCTACAATTTGTGCGCCATGAAGTTGGAATCGTGCACCGACGAACCTGAGAGGAGCCACGGGTTCCTGCCGAGGACGTCGTGTGCTACGAGCGACAAACTGCAAGGTCGGGGTGTTGTGAACGTCGACAAGTCAAGCTTAACATCGAGCTTTGCGGGGAATGACTCCTAAGAGTGCTAGCAGTGACGCCCATGTTTGCGAGAACCAACGCCCCATTATGCTAGGGACGAAGGCAGTTCGACCCGCAAGGGATACGAACGGTGATGGCGAGGGATGCAAACAATGATGATGAGGCCTCGTCCATCCATGAGGGAGGGGTGGGGTGTGATGCTCTGTTGCTCACTCGATCCGCGTAGTTTGTTGCGAGTCATGCAAAGAGGAATGACGACACGGATGCGTGATCTAACGGCCAAGATTCTATCTCGCACAATCTCAAAACCCGAACAATAGTGTCCCAAAGTTCACGACTTTAAGAAAAAGTTTGTGGGATTCAAATAAAGTTCATGAACTCAAAAAAGTTTACGGGTTCAATAAAAATCACGTATTTGAAAAGCAGTTCACGAATTCATTAAAAGTTCGTGCATTTCCAAAAAAATATCATGAATTTGAAAAGTGTTCATGACTTCAAAAAATTGCAAAAAAACAAAATTCACCAATTTCAGAAAAGAGTTCACATATTCAGTAAAGTTTCAACAACTCAAAAAATATTATGAAACTCAAAACGTACGTGTATTAAAATATAGCGTGCAAATTCGAAAAAATTCATGAACTTGATTTTTTAATGAATTTCAAAGAAAGTCCATGAATTTGGAATAGTTCATGAATTTAGAAAAGGTTTGCGAATTTGAAAAATATTTGTGATATAAGAAAAAGAATAAAAAAGTAGAACAAAAATAGCAGAAAAGGAACCAACATGGGCAAGCATGTAGAAACTTCCTAATATCAAAAAAGCAAACCGCGCTGGTGATAATCTGGCGCACCACAGAAGGCGTTTCCTATTTGGCGCTACAGACGCCCGTTAAAGTACATTTTTGCAAACGGGCGCGTGTAGCGCTTGCGCACTGGGCCGGCCCATCATCGGACTTTTCCAAGCTGAAACCATCACGCCGAGACAACTGATACGCTTTTTATTATCTTTTCCGCTTTTTCTTATACTTCCTACATTTGACTTTTTTTCTTACTTCCCCTTTTATTTTTTTACGTTTCTGTTTTTTCTCTTTCCTTTTTTCCATCTTCTTTCACGTATGTTTATTTTGTTTCAAATTCAAGAATTTTTATATTTAAGATTGATGTTTTTTTTCAAATTTAATGTACTTTTTTCAAATTTGATGAATTGTTTTCTTAATTTTTGATGATTTTTTTTCAAACTTGATGAACTATTTTCAAATTGCATGAAATTTTTGAAAATCGTTTTTTTCAGTTTCTTGAACATTCTTCAAGTTTGATGAACTTTTTTCAAAATCGATGAACTATTTTCAGATCCGAAGAACTTTTTCAAAATTGTTGAACATTATTAAAATTTGATGAACCTTTTCTCAAATCTAATGAAATTTTTTAAATGCATTGATTGTCCTTTCCAAAATACATGAGCATTTTCAAATTCAACGAACTTTTTTTCAAATTTTGTGAATTTGTTTCAAACTTGATGAACTATTTTCAAGTTGGATAAAAAAAATTAAATCAGTTTTTATTTATTCCGTTGAATATTTTTCAGGTTTGATGAACTTTTTTGAAATTTGATGAACTTTTTTTCAAATTTGATGAACTATTTTAAGATCCGATAAACTTTTTTAAAATCCATTAACTTTTCAAAAAAATTCCATCAATTTAAAATTTGTGAACTTTTCTTGAAATCGGTGAACTTTTTAAAAAAACGGTGAACATATTTTAAAATTTGTGAAATCGATGAATTTTTTTCAAAATCAATGAACTGTTTTTGTTCAAATTTGATGAACTTTTTTGTTTTCAATTATTTAAAAAAAGCTGACGAACGTTTTTTCAAATTTGGTGAACTTTTTTCGAAATTGATAATCTGTTTTCAAATTTGATAATTTTTGCTAAAATTTATGAAGTTTTTTATATTTTATGTTTTTTGACTAATTTTTTCATTGTTTTGAAGTTTGTGAATGCTTTTTTAAAGTACATGAATATTTCAAGAATTTTTTCTTTTTTTATCCTGTAGTTGACTAGTAAAAGTTTAATGTAAATGTTCACACCTTCCCAAGGGGTTGAGTGGTCCTTGGAACGTAGCAGTTCAAATGAGGTTGTAGGTTCGATTCCTATTTTCGTCGGAATTTTTGCTTTAATTTCCTGTTGATTAATCCCTCATATTGGGCCAGCCCAACAGCGTCGCTGCATGGGCGCCGCAACTCCTGTAGTTGGCGTTGAAGGCGCTGACTAGGAGCTCCCCCACACAGAAAAGCTTGGGGCTTGTCTCGATGCAAAGAAAGAAAAGATTAATTGGCTAAGCCCAGAATCGAGTGGGTGTGCGCCCCTTTGCCGGTTATCCTATAACTAGCGTTAAGGGCATTGAATAGGATTTGAGTAACTAGTTAGCAAGCGCTTCCTCGTAAGCCTCCCAACGATCGCACCTGCACGTTGCCATTTGGCGTGTTCCTAACCGCTGCCACATGTCGCATTTTGAGCGTTTTCTTCGGATTTTATTTTATTTTTCGCACGAGTTCTCGCCTTTTTGAGTGATTTTTCCCGGATTTTTTTGCAGTTTCGGTTTTTCGCCGGTCTTTCGTAACTTTTGGACGGGAAAAATAAAATCAAATTTTCTTTCGCGAAAAAACTCATTTTTTTGAAGAAAAAAATTTGCGAGAGGAACGGTTCTGCTTCCGCGAGAGACAACGGTTTTGCCTTCGCAAGAGGCACGGTCGTGCCTCTTGGAAAGAAAAAAACGTGTTTTTTGTATTTTTTTGCGAGTGACACGGTTTTGCTTTCGTGAAAAGCATGGTTTTGCTTTGCGAGAGGCACGCCTGTGCCTTTCGGGAAAGGAAAAAACACGTTTTCTGTTTTTATTTGCAAAAGCCACGGTTTTGCCTTCGCGAGAGGCACGTCGTGCCTTTCGGAAAGGAAACAAAATGTGTTTTCTATTTTTTTGCGAGGGACACGGTTTTGCTTCTGCGAAAGGCACGGTTTTTGCCTTTGCAAGAGGCATGCCCGTGCCTCTCTCGAAAGGGAGAAAAACGCGTTTTCTATTTTTTTTTTACGAGAGGCACGGTTTTGCTTCCATGAAAGGCACGGTTTTGCCTTCGCGAGAGGCACACCCATGCCTCTCCCCGAAAGTTAAAAACGTGTTTTCTGCTCTCCTTTTTTCGCTAGAGGCGTGGTTTTTTTGTTCGGTTTTTTTCTTACGGTTTTTTTTTTTGAAAAAAAAGTTCGTCAAAATCTATCAACATGGAATCTAGTTTTGAAGATCTGGACACGAGAAAGCCAACGGTGAAAACGGTACGAGATTTGGACGCACGATTTAGGACATAAAACGTTTTGAAAATACAGATCTACGAAAAAAGGAAAAACTCAGTTGCGACAAGTGACACGCATACAGTGCGCCACTTATCGCAACCTATGGAGGTGAGAGCAATCATTAGAAGGTATACTCGCTAACTAGTGATTTCGGTTATTGCGGCCTATAACTATAGCTGCGGACGGTCTTTTACATGTAGTTTGTATTAATTATGTTTATTAGTATCTGTTTTCTTTGATTTTTTCTATGCTTTTCCTTATTTTCTTATATTTTTAGTTTTCTTTTGTTTCTTTCTTTGTTTTTCATCTATTATCTTTATTTTTTTAATAAATGTCTATTTTCAACAAATACGTTGTATATTTTCTTTGTATATACGCCAGGAATGTCTCCTATACACTTTATAAAATAAAATAAAATGATTAGTATTTTCTAGATATATATTTTGATGTCTGTTTTTCAAACAGGTTTCTAAATTTATTGTATAGACCTAATTTTTATAATATACATTTAAGATTTTCCAAATACATGATTCATATTTTTGAAATATATGTTTTGATCTTTTTTGAATGCATGTTATACTAAAAATTAATAGGAATAATATGAAACATTTGTTTTAACTATGCAAACATTTTTCCATTGCATAAAGTTTTTTCCATAAATGTGTGAACAATGTATTTATTGTTACTTACAAAAGTAAGTTTTTCGTATCAATTTGTCTGAATTACATGAACACATTTTTTAACATTGCATAATATTTTTTAACTGGTACATATATAAACACCCGAACATTTTGTAAATGTCACATATAATTTTTAATAGTACAAACATTTTTAAAAGTGATGGAACACGTTTTTGACACTGCATGAACAATTTATAAATGTGTGAAAATATATATGAATCTATTTAACACTGTATGAACCTAGGACAACCGTTTGGGGCACCTAGGCACCTTGCCTAGATGCCGTTCGTTTGCATCGTGATTTTGTTCTGATGATGGATATATGAGCTATTGGATTTTATCTATTAACAAAGAAAAAAAAACTTTCTATACTTGTTTGCATGGCTCTGATGTGTGTTAGTTGTCTCAAAAAATTACCTTTCATATATGTTTGCATAGCCTGCATTCTATGAAAACAGCAAAATCTGGTCATTTAATGTGCGTCATCAATTGTCCATTCGTCACATCAAGTAATAAAGAGCTTCCAAACTATTGCTTTGTAAAATATAGTAAGAAATGTGTAGCATTGCGTACGTAGAGATTTTTTAACCGAAAATTGCTTTTGGCTCCCGAGCTCCATGGAGCCCTTTAAATTTGAAACTCTAATTTCATGAAAATTCATATTTTTACATTCCAAAAAATTCTGAAAAAAAATACAGGGATAAGTGAAGGGGTAACACGCATGTGTGTAAATTTTCAGAAAAAAATACATTGAAATGAGGGCTGTGCAAAAAAGACAAATCTGAGTCTTTTTTACACATGACACTATTCATCATTTCAGGTCATGAATTTGTCTTTTTTGTGCAGATCATATTTCAAGGTATTTCATCCTAAATTTTTGCACACATACGCATAACATCCTTCTTTACTTCCATATTTTTTTCAGATTTTTTTGAAACCAAAAAGTTTGAATTTTGAATTATTCGAAAATTTCGGCCTCCATGGAGGCCGAGCTCCAAACGTCTGCACTCTTTTTTAACTGAGTATATACTCATAAGATTGTTGTCTTGACTTTTCTCTACAACTATATACCTCAGCAAAAAATATACGAGTACATACCTCAATAAACCATAGGTATTGTACCTAATTGTTTTTATATATTTCCCTACATCTACATACCCTGGCATGAAATATATGAATATATACCCCAATAATATGTATGTATTATACCTAATTGTTTTTTAGGTACATAGTTTAAAAATAAGTTGGTATGCGAGATTGAAATACATGTGTAAATTCCCCAATATTACCCTATAGCTACATACCTATTCTCCACAACTACATACCCAAGCAAAAAACGTATGACTACATACCTCAATAATACATAGGTATTATACATATTTTTTCTTGCATATTTTACTATAGCTACATACCCCGACGTGAGATATATGAGTATACACCAATAATATGTAGGTATATATATACCTAATTATTTTTAGATGTACATAGTCACAAATAAGTGGGTATGATACCCAATTGTTTTATGGATATACGTCCACGTAAATGTGTGGGCACCATACATATTCTTTTTTGGTATATAGTCAGAAATATGTGATATATAACTTTTATGTGGAAAGGTATGAGAGGGAAAAGCAATAAAAGGAAATGCTTGATGTTGTTTCATAGATGGAATGTCTTGCATACAAATAGATTAGGAAAGAAACCAAAAAATGTAGTAACGGGTTGGCCCCGACCTAGGTGCCCCAAACATTTTACATATATATAGCATTTTTCAACATATAAAAAAGGGTTAAAAAACACGCCCATGACTTTAGCGTGATGAAATCACAGTTTTTCTTTCTTTTATTTTCCTGTTTTTCTACACCAGTTTTTTTCGTTTTCTATCGTTCTTTTTTTATTTCTATTTGTTTCTATTTATTTATTTTTCTATGTAAAAATTTATGAACGTCGTTTGAAATTTAGGATCGTTTTTGTACACAATCATTCTTTTATTTACATACAAGTTCATTATTTTGTTTCCCGAATCCATGAAATTTTAACAAAATGGGAACATTTTTTAGTTTGTGATTTTTTTCCCAGTTCAAGGTTTGCAAGTGAACATCTTGAAAAGATCCCGAGAGTCCCTCAGGCCCTCACACACACATAGTTGGTTTTTTACGATGGCGACGGGCGGTGGTCAGAGGTTTACACCGCTTGCGTCATGGGTAGTGAGGGGGGTGTGGCGTTGCAGCAATGCATGATGGGTGCCCAGGCACATCGGCAACCAATGAGAACTCGAGAGAGGGATAGATGGGAAGGAACGGGCAAGCTCAGGTGAAGACGTCCATGGCATTCATGACAAAATTAGAGAAAGAGAGGGGAAGGGGTGGAGGGAGGGAGAGGGAGAAATGAAGGGAGAGAGAGAAATAGAGAGATGCAGAGGGAAAAAGGAAGGAGATGAGAGGGTGAGGCTGCACGAAAGAGATAAGGATACAGGACACTAGCACATGCGACATGCGCAATGCCAGTGGTGTCAGACATGGGCAGAAAGGGGATTCTCAATCGCGACAATCACACAAGTTGCAAGTGCCCGACAGGTCTTTCGACCGTTATCTTTTGCCCTAAAAATAGTGGATCGTTTGTAACTGTGAAATGTAAAGGAAAACATCAAAAGTGTCCATCTGCTCGCGAGCTCATATTTCACCCTCATAAACAATAAAATAAGTAAATAATCATAATTTTTTGGGGGCATACGCATTGACGAATCTGCAACACGCGCACAAACGTTAAATGAAGAAACAATATTCCAAAACTCATGCTTAACTTGAAGCATCGTTGTTTTTACGAAAGCATGTTATAATATTATTTGTCTGAAGCGTTGATTTTATTTTCTAGGAAGCATTTTGGAATATTATTTCTTTGAACCTTTGCATGCATGTTGTGAATTTGAATGTTTGTGCTAAAAAAGTTCAGTTTTTTTTTACTTTTTATTTTATTTTACTGTTCATTGAAGAGCATATGTACTCCTGAGCAGAAACTTCGTGTCAGGAAAACAATATCCACCTCGTATAAAGTAGGTACAATGTACCGTGAGCCTCTTATTGAGCGTTGTTGGTGGGCCTGGATGTATTTCTGTTTTGAAGGCATGCCTCTTGTGCTTCTTCTTGGAGGTGTGCTAGAGACGTCCGGTAGCGCACTCTTGTGTTTTTTTTAATACGTTCGGCATGTTTTGTCTTATTTTTCTTATGATTAATGTATATGGATTTTAATAATACCTTGTGTCATAGAATATGTGACGTTTATTTTTGACATTCGGAACTGGAAAAACTAGCATTCCAAATTATCTCGGGCCGACCAAATCGACGGTTACCACATCGATTACAATGACTAGAGGTTTGACAGCCACACATGTTGGACGCCATGGTCACCACGCTACTTATGTGGCTTCATTAATATAAGAGTTGACTTGTGCTTCGGTAGACCCTTCTTTACAAAATGTAGAAGGGAAAACATATATCCACGTTGTATTATACACTACATGTTATTGTATGGATATCCATCTCGTATTATACACTACAGTCCGTCATCATACCCTTTTTATGAAAAGGTATCATGCAATCTCAGCCATTTTTTTAGTTTTGTTGGGGGGAGGGGGAAAAAGTGTCTACGGAAGCAAAAGTGTTAATATAAAGCAAGGCGTATGCTATTTTATGGGAGAAAATCGGTACAACGTGGCTATCAGTCAAATGCAACTGTGCATTACATCTGACACGTACGAACGAAAGAATAGTAATGCGGACGTGCCAGGGGAGCGAGGTTAAGTTTGCTCCTTCGAGAAGCATTTTTCTTATATCAAACTTTCATGTTTTCTCATTTCTCAGTGATCTTTAAATGCAAAATAAAATTATATCGCAGTATTTAGCTATGAGTGCAACTGTGAGTGTTGGGCACCATCCAAAACAAGACAAATCAGAAGAAAGAGAGAAGACAAAAAAAAAAGCCAAACAATACAAGAGAAGGACAAACAGAAACCACGGAAAAAAAGAAACAGAAACCACGAGGAGCTAGTCGAGCTTGCACCGTCAGGAAAAAACAAGTAAATAAAAAGAAACAAGTGAAATAAGCAAAACAAAGACAACCAGAGATGGAATGAGAAAAAAATGCCTGATTTGTAATTAAAAAATAAATCTGCAGTAAAAAATTGTAATAAATTTGACTGTATCGGAAATTCAATTTGGCTCATAGGTCTATATTCAACCATTGTCTAGATACACATTTCAAAATGTTGAAAAAACTCGAGAAAATACCCCGCGTGTAAATCGGACATTATATATGCGTGCACCAAGTTTTAACGAAAAAGGACATTTTTTGTGGCTTGTGTAAAAAAGGCAATTTTTTATGCTTGACTGCAGCTATTCACGAGGCATATTTTTATCTTTTTATACGGGTCACAATTTTTTTCCTTTTTCATCGAATTTTTGTGTACAAGCATAGAATGTCGGGATGTACACTCGGGTTTTTTTTTTAATTTTTTGAACATTTTGAGATGTGTTTTCCATATGTATTTCATAATAGGTCTATATACACCTAGGAGCCAAAACGCCACTCTCTGACTGTATGCATTAGGCTGGGTAAATCAAACGCTCCATTATCCAAACAAGTTAAAACTACAATGTCTGGTATTTTCTTCTGGAGCTACAGCCTACAGTACGAACATTAAGATTTCAAACTAATAGTATATGTGTTTCCAAGCTTGGGTGCCAAAGGATATGTTCTCAGCTCAACATGAAATTCAGAGACAGCCAGGGAGCAAAGTCAGCTCAACATGAAATTCAGAGACAGCCAGGGAGCAAAGTCAAAATGACTTTGCCTATATCTCCACGCATGGAGCAGTAGATAACTACGAGTAGATAAGGTTGATCTGTAAATAATACTCGGTTGTTATCCAAGTCGGTTGTTATCCAGTAGGTTAGTTTTGCAAAACGGACCTTGCCTCCCTTGTAAACATAATCATGTAATACTGTACGAGACAAACTAACCTTGCTAGCAGAGAGAAAGATTTCCTCTCCTCACTCTGGTCTCTTCATGTACCGTGCGAAAACTACCAACTACTCAGAACTCCTGACACAAATTTGATAGGTCACTGGACCTCCAGTCGAGCAATCCAGTCAGTTCACCGTCAAAATCTACGGAAGCAAGCAGTATCTCATGGACGGCGACCAAACAAGGCAGGACCGCAGGAGCAAGCGGCTTGACCAAGCAGTGAAGCAGATGTGCATCAAATGCCCAAGCTTACAAGCAGATTCAGAATAGTTGCTACCGGCAAGCCTCTGATGGTAATCCATCATCTATATATGTTATTTTCTTTTCAAAAGAGGAAGCTTCAGCGCTGTCCGGCCTCTGAACAATCCGTCATCTCATGCATCCACAGCCTAGCTAATTCGCCTTCAGACTGCAAACTTACAAATTCTACCTGGGCTTGATTTTATGATTTCAGACTCTTAAGTTCTGGGGGACAGTCTGGAAATAGTACTCACCACATCAAATTGCTCTATGCAAAATCAAATGCAAATTTTATGGATGCGAAAAGGAAAGGTCATGTTCAGTACTGGTAGTCATTTCATTCATCAAGACCTCGTGTGGTAAAGTGACGAACAGTAAAGGACGGGATGACTAGAGCAGCAGTTTCTGTTTCAATAAGTGCACGGAAATGATTGGGTGCTGTGCAGTGCATGACAATATCAGGAAATAAAGGCGCCATGAACAAGACAGTAATCAGCATCAGTTTTCCTAGTGAGCTTTAGAAGTTATATAACCTGGTAACTGACCCCTGCAGAAGGTACTGCTGATTTACAAAAAGAAAAGAAAAAACAGAAGTTGGTAACTATCGGTTTGCAAATTAGGAATCTACACACACAGCAAAAGTCTTGTTTTTTATATGCATATATAGGGTTAAAAAGTTGAAGTTATTTTCCTATACAAGCAGAGTGTTACAGCACAATTCAGAAAAATAAATATTGGTTTCTCACCAGAAAAGGGTTGTAAAATTATGGTCCGATTCGGGGTTCAGAGTAAAAAGCAATCATATACCAGTTACCAATGAATGCCAACTGAAAGCAACACCTATTGTGCCTAAAGCAAGTTTAGAAACAGCTGATATAACACTTCACATTTCTACAGTAAATAATAACACATCACAAGGCCACATGCTATACAGTATACACAATGTGCAAGTTATATCATGAGTTTTGGGGAAAAGCAGATAGCTGTTTCGCAGTTTCAGTCACATACACACAATTTGCAGGTCATCTCATGAGTTTTGAAAGAAACTAGATTTTTGTTTCAGTCAAATGACTTCAGCTGAGCTCATTTCTACAATAAGCAAGCACACAACACCACATGCCATATAGTATGCACAATGTGCAAGTCTTATGATCAGTTCTGGGGAGAACCAGATTATTATTTCAAACAGTGACTGTTATTGAGCATTTATTCAGTGTCATACATAAGGGATCATCAACCAAAACACTGAAGTCAGCCAGTTCATTAATATTATCTACTTCTGAGCCAATACTAGAATCTAGATACCAACTGGACTACTTTTATTGAGGACCCCGCAGAAGGATGAACATATGATATAGTAGGAAAATGCACGAATGGTTCAGTTAAATAGCTCAGTTAACTCATTCAACTTCAAAGAAAATAAACTTACACTTTAGGCATTTAGTATTGCTCCTGTGCCCTTATTCTTTATAATTTGTTTATCTTCAGCTATCTTTCAAGATATTACTAATATAACTCTCTATACCAAATTAAAGTAACATGTAGAATTAAATTACATGAATACTTCAGTTCAACTGTTCAAGCTGAACTTATTCGCTTAATATCCAGTAGGTTCCATGCAAAAACTTGTTCAATGCATTTTGTATTGCCAACTAACTAGCATTTCGTTAAATTTTATCTCCATTTTAAGATATTTTCCACAAATGAACTAAGATGCTTTGCTGACCCTGGAAATAACAATATAATACATCACTAGTCACTAGTATCATACAAGTAAGACAGATCAATTTCTACATGGGACTACTGAAAAGACAGAACAGGAAACAACAGGACATACACATATTAGATGGGTAAAGACGAGTCTTTTCTGTTTTTCTACCAATTTTCGATATAGAACAAATACATACCAAGTTCTCGCTACAGATGTTTTTCGAGAATTTATAATGTTTAGGATAAATATAGGTACACAATACATATTATGAATGTGTTCCTTCGAAAGTATTATAGATGCACAGAATAGCTTACTATTTGTCAAACAATAAAGGAATTCTGAATTGTCTGCGTCAGTACCATTAAAGCCAGGACTGTCCACAACCTATTAAAACAAGACACGCTCTCATATACTGCTACATGCAAAAAAGTATCAGATATTTGAAAACTCAGATAGTTGGTTTATATGCAATGTTGGAGGTCTTTTTAGCGTTGACTACAAGAAATGAGGGCGTGGAGAAAGACAACGATTTTGCGAACTTCCTCTTTATTATCCAACCACATCAATATTCTCTCACATTCCCAACTTGTCTCAAACCATGCTTGAAGTGCTACAAATACAGAGCCACTTCATAAAGGAGTTTTTGAAGATTGCAAGACCACTCGGTTATCTTTTGATCCATGGTGAGATGTGTATGGATCATTCTATGAACTCAAGTCCATCCCATTTTCACATTATCATATGAACAGAAAGCAAAAAAATGACAATATAACTTTTTGTTCTTAGAGAATGTGATGCTTTGAACACGAATTCAGCCCTCTTCACCCATGCAATTCCCTCTATATTTACTTATTCACCATTTTTATTTTTGATGCTTTTCTTAAATTAATCTTTTTTTTAATTAGATGATTCATCACATCATCATCAAATAAATCCTATGTTTTTAGCATTTCTCCCTAACACAAACAAATAAATCCTATGTTTATAGCATTTCTCCCTAACACAAACTATCCTATGTTCCAAGCTTCATGTGACACATACTCCCTCCGTCTCAAAATAAGTGTCTCAAGCTTAATACAATTTTGTATTAGAGGTAGTACAAAGTTGAGACACTTATTTTAGGACGGAGGGAGTAGATGAAAGGACGTGTAGGCAACTAATGATGTATTGGTAATTAATGACGATCAATTTAAAGGACTGACATGTATTATAAGTGTACAAGCACACCAAATGATTGTTGTCGGGCATCAAATATTGAGTTCATGCTCCAGCCAACTCATCCAAAAGTGAGGAAGGCGGGCAATATATTTCAACACCCCCCTCACGTCTAGATTATTTTAGTCCTTGACGTGGGATCGATGTAGGCCGCAGAATATTTTTATTTTAATATTGCGTTAGCAGGATCTTGAACTCAAGACCTCTTGACTCGGATACCATATTGAATTCATGCTCCAGTCGACTCATCCAAAAGTCCGAACTGATGGAGAAAGGCGGGCAATATATTCCAACATCAGAAACCGTACAAAAAGGAAAGGAGAAAACAAAACGGTGGGTTTGGGTTGAAGGTTATATTTCTTTATGCTTTACTTATGGAACACACATTTGAGTCATGGGGAAGACACACTTTTAAGAGGGGACGTCAAAATCCCATGAGTATAGCTCATTGTAATGCTATGATCTTTGCCAACCCAAGCCAAGATATGGACCTACCTTGTGCCCCGTGGACGAGGGCAGTCGGATGTCAACTAGGAACTTATAGATGAAGCCTACCTTGAACCATAAGCCAAGAACTCTAGACCCTTGGCCCAAAATTGCGAATGTGTACCTGAGCCAAAATGTTAGTTCGGACATCTCCAAGCAAAACCCAAGGTCTCTAAAGATGGTGGATGAAAATTCCATGCAGCCTCGATCGAGAAATTACGGGTTGTCGAAAGTTCTAACTCACGCGTCCATTATGCAAATCCAATGTATAATATCAAGTGTCACATCATCCAAAAGTGAGCATGAAGTCTATGATGGTTAATTCCGAGTTGGAGCCTATAAATATCCCCTTTGCCCCAAGCACGGCACACTCTTTGTTGACTTCAAATCCAACACTTCAATAACTCGCCGACCTATCCGAAAGGTCATTGAGCCAACTCTTGGAGGAAGAGAGTGGGTTTGAGAGACACTTTAGAAACTCCAAACTTGACATGGGAGGAGTCCGCAAAGATAGATCTGAAGGACTGGAATATCACCAAAGAACTAGCCATGGACAGGGATGCGTGGAAGTTAGGCTATGCACGTGCTAGAGCCATGACTTGGTTTCGAGATCTTATGGGTATCAACTCTAGCCTACCCTAACTTGTTTGGGACTGAAAGACTGGTATTTTTAAATGAGTGAAATCTGGGATCTACATGATCAAGAGTATCGAATATTCCTCTTGAGAACGTCATGCCCATTCTTGCAGTATGGAGTTCCTACGAAATGGGAGTCACTAGGAAGCAACCGACATTATGGATTTTCTCTAGGAGTTTGTGAAGGCTAGAGACAGCCTAAACATCTACCTAGCCAAAGCTCAAGGAGAAGAAGGCTCGGCTGTTACGACTCTAAGGATGTTGGTCTCCAAGATTCTCAAGTGGAGAAATGGAAACCCCGCAAAGATTTGAATTCTAGGAATAAATTCCTCGTCTACGCATCACTTTTGTTGATTCTACTACTTTGCCTTGTTTGTATGTCCACATAGCTTGTTTATAGTCTTACTAGAATTGCACCTAGAGAACCTTTACATCTCTACAAATGCTTTTATTTTAATTTGGAATAAAAAAATTAGTAGACTATACACCTCTCCTCTCTAGCTCACACCATTGATTTTTCACTAGGCCTTCCACCTCCATGTGAATTATTCCTATCAGGATTATGCCCGTTACGGAAAATTCATAAACAATGCACAAGGTTCAAGACTAATGAATTTATTGTTCTCATAGTTGAAGACAAGTTAATAAATCTAAATTTGCTAATGTTTCAATGATCCAAGTGGCCAAGACAATAGGATGGACAATTGATATGTCAAAGGTGGAGAAGATAAGGTTTTAGGTTGGATCATCCAAGATGATCAAGTGAATGAGGTCAAAGGGGGACAATATGCATATAAGGGCTTCTGCCCAAGAATCTACGAGCGCCAATGTTTGGGAGAGATGCTTGGTCCAAAGAGAAATTTCAACAACGCTTGTGAGAAGTGAGTATTCTAAGCTATCCAAATGATGTAGCCATGGATGATTAAGATGGGGGTGCTTGATCTAAGTTAACTTTAGTGACTAACTTTTTACCTTTTTAGTAAGGTTGTACTATCTAGCCCATGACCAGGTCTGTTCATTTAGTAACATATATGGTGACAAGATGGCTATCGGGTAGTCGCCTTAGGATGCATTTGGTACTCTGACTCCCCCCACCCAACATGGATACTCTCTCCTAAGACATGTTGGGCGCATACAACTGCTATGAGTTCGGTAGTCTTTCTATGTTGAGACATGTCGAGCTTGTTGTTTGGTGGTATGTATATGTTAAGACATGCTGAGCTTGGAGTTTGTTTGGTATTGAAATATATTGCCTCCTTCCTATTAGTACATATTTTCTGATGAATTGGGTGGAGCATGAAATTCAATATGGTATCAGAGCCAGGAGGTCTTGAGTTTAAGACCTGATCGATGTAGTATTAAAATAATATTTGCAGCCTACACCAATCCCACATCTAATGATTGAAGGAGCCTAGAAGTGATGGGGTGTTGAAATATATTGCACGCCCTTGTCCCTCAGTTCAGACCTTTGGATGAACTAGCTGAAACATGAAGTTTTGTGTTTGTACCATGTATTTTAGTTAGATCCAATGGAGTAGGGGTGATGGTTCATTTTGCTCGCTTGGGAATTGAAGGCATGTAACCCTAGCGTGTTAGGAGGCCAATACATACGTTGGTCAATTGGTTTTAGAATTTTTTTCTCTCGATTCGAGCCAGCCATGTTGACTAGGGGAACTCAATTTGTGGGCTTACATGTGGGCATGCCTAAGAGGCTTTGGTGGGTTGAGGTTAGCATGACCAAGAGTCCTCATGCACCCTACTAAACTATTGAAAAGTGGACAGGGAGGGAATAGCTGATATGGACAACACACCATGAGTGAATACTATATTTGAATGTTTTGGTAGTCATCAACGACCTATTTGGGCACTTTAGTATTGTGATAATCAGCCACCAAGAAATTCAGGAGCTATATGGTTTACGAACATCATTCCTTGAGATGATAGCAGGGGTTGGAGCTTTGCTAGAGATAGATTTAGACACATAATGCTCCCGACTTAGATTTGTAACCCTCTTGGCTCAATAAAAAATTCAAAAGGTGGAAGCATATTATTGTTAGTGTTCAAAATAATGATTTAGAAGCGATTTCATCGATGACCTTCCATGTAGGTGCTTGCTGAAATTAAGCTTTAGAAGAACGTGATGGTTCATATTATATATATCTAGATCAACACCATCTTGATCATGCTAAGATGGTCTAATTCAGTTCGATTCACCAATTTAATTCCCTTTCATATCATATATTTGTTTTGATACATGCCACAAAACCTTGATAATCTACATGAGATCAAATCTTTTCATGACCCTATGCACTATTCTCTCGTCAGATCTATTAGATCCAAGCAATATTATTCTAATTGTTCACTAGTTATAACCCTTTGCAACTCTATTGCTCAAGGTTGTGTAGCAATAACAATGCTAGCTAGGGTATCTCCCTTAATTCTAGTGTTTGTCGTGTCACCGTAGTGTCCAACTTTGATGTGGTGACCTCTTCGTGAATCTTGTAGTATATTATTTTCATATTGCCAATGCTCTTTCAATTTTTCAAACCTTAGAAATACTCTCAACTCTATTTACCATGTAGACTTACACTTTCTTGCACTATTATAGGAAATAGAATTCTAGACCTGACTTTACCATAATTGATTGTAGTACAACAAACAACTACTGTTTTCAACCAATCAATTAACCTATCCTAAGAATGTTTAGAAACCGAAATCTATGTCATAAGTTACTTATCCCAAACTATTTTACACGAACCATTAATATGACGAACCATTTGAGATAAGAAGATTATCTCAAATGACTTATATGCCTAACCGTTTGAGTTTCAGTAGAAAAACATATTGAAGCATCCAACCCAACTGACCGTTATCATCCTAGCAACCCACATGTACAAGTGCCACAACAATTGACCACCTCTCATCTAGTGTTGGATAGGAACCAACAATATGCTAAATGGAATCTTTTCCTAGTGCTGGTTCCCTTAAAAGACCATTGTAGCTTTCAGTGGGGAAGGGTGCCAACCTTTGGCTAGTGAAGGGCACCATTTTCTTGTAATTTAGCTCCCTTGATAGTTTCTAGGTTATAGTTGTGTTCTAATTTTTTAGCTTGAATGAAAAAAATCCACCCAAATGAACCATATATGATAGCATCATCCCAAACAACTCATATGCTATATATGATGAGCCAATGTTATCAATGCTTCCACTTAGTAGAGGTTTAATGATATTCATGATTTTATTATTACCTTGAAAACCTTTGTTGAAAGAGGGGTAGTGTTACCGCATCAACTTGTCTTTATTGCATAGCCCAAGGTGAAATATATACTACAAGAGACTTGGAGTACAAGGAAGAAAAACTAGACTAATAAAATATCTTAACCAATACTTATCCTTTTTAACACCCCTCAAATTTAAAATATATTCAATAACATAGCATTTGAAGATCCTTTATGTTGGCAAGGATGGTATTAGGTTGATAAAGAGGCTACTGAGCTCAGTCTTACAACAAGAGCCTGTCATGGACTATGAAAGGTACAATATTGTATTATACCTTATAAAGCGAATGGTCACCTTAACAAGAACTCCTGAAAGAAGCATGATCAAATAGTATAGGACACTAATGTTGTAAGACCTTTCTTTTGTTTCAGAGGCCAAAATGTGTTTTAGTAATGGTCACTATATCAATTAGATCTCAATTATGAACTTGCTTGATCTACACATGTTCTAATTCTATGTGGCATCTTGGATTCAAGGGTATTGCATATCTTCATACTTGGCACTAAGAGGGTTATTAACAATGAATTAGATAATAGTTCTCCTAGGTTTAGAGTTAATTGAATTGTGCAAGGATCCCCAATTGGATTTCAATCTATGGATTCAACTTTTTCCTTAAAATACATTCCAGTGTATACAAAAATTCTCTTCGTATATACATTGGTCATGTGTGTTGTCATAGTGAAAAACTACACAAGAGAGCGGTTGTTCGATGGTTGTGTTATGTGTCGTCTGAATGAGAAAAGCCATATTTTCTTTTATACATGTTTAGTTATATCAAAACAGGGAATCCTACTCATGTTGTTTAGGAGATGAAGCTAAACTTCTGACAAACATGAACAAGAATTCCATTGAGAGGAATAACTCCAATCACAGACTTCGATTGAGAACCTTTCACTTGCCTTGACAAGAGAGGTGTTAGAGACTTACACCAAGAGGAAGAGCTTTCAACACCACTATGCATGTGAGATATCCATTCATAAAAGCAAGATGGTCTACAAATGACCCATGGGGTGCCTTTTATAGGGTTCTCAACCTTGTGCAAAGAACCACCAATACCCTTGGTGGGGAAGGAAATGCAAAGAAAAAGTTCATATGGTAGAAAAGCGGCTATTTTTGAATTCTTTGGTTCATGCACTTGGTCCATGGAGAGATTTTGGTCCATCAAGGTTGGTGATGGATGGGCTTGGTGTATTTTTTCTTCCTCATTGGCCTCTTATCCTATGGGTTACCTTTGACTTTATACTTTGAGCTATCTTTCATGCCCCAATATTTCATCTTCCGATGTTCTAGCTTGCATCATGCGGAGATCCGGAGAATTGGGAACCCCTCGATCAAGACACGGTTTTGTCCCTTACAAAAAATTTCTTGTGTTTTACCTGTACCCTATATACTTTTATTGTGCTCTTTCCACTACACAACTTGTTTTACTCTAGACATAGATTTGAAATCATATGACATATTTTCATCAGTCACCAAAAGTAAGGGTTTAAAAGCACCTAGTCTAGGCCAATAGTTTGATGCAATGACTCATTAGACTTCGCTTATTTTATGAAGTGCTTATTATTGTCCCTTGTTATACCGAATGTCCTACTATAGATATTCACAATAATTAATCATGTGTGTTATATCTTTACCATGGATAATATGTGCTCCAGATGCATGTTGTGGTGCATACAACATGTATTGATTAACATGTATACATGCAATCATATACATTGTAACTAGTTGGGTTGGTACCAAACATTGAGAACTAGTATAATCTAATTATGTGGGCCCTAATTACAAATTTGTGGGTAGCTACAACTTTGTCATCGAAATAAACAAGGAAAGCATACCTAACAAGGTAATGATGTTTTCTCTTGAAAATTATATGTTTGATGTTAATGTTTTCTCTTGAAATATGAGCCAAGAACAATGCTCGAGGTTCTGAAATTGGTAGCTTGGGTGATCCGAGGAACTTGGTGGCTAGATCACTAAAATATAACCAAAACATATCCAATTACTACATGCATGATTTCACTATTAAGGGTTTTTCAAGCTTAGTAGCTTGAGCTATATGTAGGTTGGTTGACTCTGTATTATGTGGTATAAGCCATTGGAATTGAATACCAATGAAAACCCATGGACAATATTGAAGACCAATTAAGTTCAAGTTTTTCGAAGTTAAGGAATGAGTCATAAAGATCTAGTGAGATTACTCGGGTGGCGATGGCAAATTGGTCACAGATGGATCCTTGAAGGATTAGATGACGAAGTACCAATATTGACAAATGAATTAAAGAGATTTCTAAACAATCTTTATTTAGACAGACATAGATGTGATCAATGATCTTGCCATGCATATTATTTAGGTCGGTTGGCTAGATGATTTGGCCTTGTTCCAGACTCTAGGTTATGTGCACATGATTCACAGAGAAAAACATTTGCAGAAAAGATGCCTCAAATGGTAGTCGATTGTGTAGAGACTATATAGAGATGCTTGGACGCCATTGGATAAATGATTTATTTAGTCCATCATTTTTTCTAGCATTTGAGAAGTTCATGAATTCTTCAACCCACCAAGATAATTCTCACTGACAAATAGCGGTAATCACGTTCATCAACCTTACAAACATAGTGGTGTGTAGAAAAGGGGGTTTCGATGGAGATTATCACAATGTTTCATCATATGGAGAAGGATTTAGATAGGTTAGGTTATCTCTCGAGATAGCAACCCTATTCATGTATGTACTGCATAAATATCAAAGGTTTACATGGGATTTGACAAGTACGTACTTGATCTACTACTTACCTAAGGCAAAGATTGATGGCTTTGTGCAATCTAGATCTAATCTCTTCTTATATATTCCTTTGATCATGCATTTGCATATGCGCTTGTAACCTTAAGTTGGTATTTTCTCCGCTATCATATTCAAAGGGGTTCATCTTGATTGTGACTCTGTATGACTCATATATAGTTTCCTATTATCGGAGTATAGTAGTTTTTCCCCTACTCATCGTCTAGCCCCTACCAATATGAGAAATGAGGTTGTGATGAAGGAAAGGGAAATACCTAGCCTAAGAAAAGAGTCCATACCGGGCCATCATGCGTGGGGATTATATGCTTGAGATTGTAGATGTCAAACAAGTGTGTTCATTTAGCATTTCAGCTCCTTCGAGTAGCTGCTCCCATTTCTTTAGTGTAAGGCCCAAAGGAGGGGAAATAGTCACATCTCAAATGACCAAGAGTGTGAAATAGCCAAGAAGCATGGGATTTCAAGGAACTAACCTGCCATCATGTAAATCTTATATGGTGTTGAAAGAACTATACACGACCGTGCTCCTAAGTCTTGGATCACGGCCATGCACTCTGGTAGGGGCAACAAGAACATTGAGGACAATTCAAGTGTTGTGGGAGTGTATGCTTCTAGAGATATTTCCATTCATGGGCTTCATCATGGCATGGGGTCAAAACTATGCTGGAGCTTGTTGATTTTTACCTTTGTTCATTGGCTACCGAAAGAGCGCATGTCTTGACTTTGAGGGCTCTAATGGATTATCGAATTATTTAACTCAATTTTCCCTACACCACAATTCTAGGCCTTACGAGGTGGCCATCTCTTTTATTGCACTACTTCTAGTGAATGTGGAGCTAGAGAAGGCAAAGGCCGAGAGAGTCCACCTACCTCTCACATGACAACTGCGAGCGGGAGGTGAAGCTCATAGTGAGGTGTGGCACAATAAGCAGATGTAAGATTATTTGCTCATAAAATTATGTTACTTGTTCCGTATCTGTAACATGTAGACACCCATTGAGACTAGGGAGACTCATTGTTGGTAGGAGAAATTCAAAGTCGAATGGAATCTTCTCGAGTGCTCTTTGGGTCATATTTGGCCTTTAGTTGCCGACAAAACTTTGTAGATACCATTTATAAAATGGAACTTAATCCTAGAAAGTTGGGATTATATTCTATTCGTGTCAACGTATAGTTGTGTGTGTCACATTACAAAAGCTATGTTGATTTGAAGTTCCGACCGACTGCTACCTCGTTATTTAAAGTTTCATGAGCCAGGTGCAGACCCTTTATTTCTCTGTCCTTTCTACGATATAAATAAAAGGCAGTCCAAGTAATTTTCCTCGAGTTGTAATGTGGGGGAAAGGGGAGGGGAAGGCATATTCCGAGCTCCCATACACCTCAAGAAGGTAATGAAAGACTTCAGTGTGTCCCGCAGGTCATTATCTATGACCCATTTCCTTACTGAAAGAAATAAGAACCCAAGAAAAGATTTCCAACAGAACATGTTGTTATGAAAATTCTACAAGGTAGGATGTAACAATGTAGCCCACAACTGTCTGTCCTTGGTTGGATCTGAACGGGGCAATTTGTGCAAGAAGGGTTACATAGCACACTAATACTCATGTTTTGTCTAAATAAAACATTAAGTCAAGAACGTGTTTCGATTTCGGACACCGAACCAGCACTCACTTGACTTCTTTCGTCGAGTTGTGGTTTTGATATTCCTCTGTCATTCAAGGTTCTCTGTACCAGGTAAGGCCAGCCTCACAACAACTTCATATCGTGATGACTCCTTTGGTTCACGTATCTTTATGTATCACTAGGCATAGTGAATTCCTTCAATGAACTTAATGAGCATCGACAACCCTATAATGGCGTTGTAAGTTGTCTTGAAGTCATCCAATCAAATGGAAATTTCTCTGTTAGAAAATTCCCTAGTGTCCCTAAGGTTACGGGAAGGTTGACTTGGCCAATACAGGTGGTTGAAGAGATATGGACTATCCAATGGAATATAGGGGCACCTAGAAAGATGTTGTTCAATGAAGTTCTCTATCAGCTCACTTGAAATTTTGTAGTTGTTGAGTGTGGGTTCTACATGATTGGGAATCATCTGGGTCGGATGAATTTCTTAGTTGAGTAGCCTTTATCGTGTTTAGTTATATTATGCTTCCACATAGCATGGATAGTTTACCAATGGTATTAGTGTTTTTTCGCATAATTTCCACATGTACATTGAATATACTAGCTAATTGTCGGACATTGCAATAGGGGCATACATATTGTAGTGGTTCAACATCAATCGTGTCCAACATAAATCTTACACCCATTATATTCTAGGTTTTGGTAAGAATTTGTTTTATTTGAGTATGGGTAGGGGAAGGCAGTGAAAGTTTAATTTAGTTGAGGTTTTTACAAGATTTGATTTGATTTAGGTATGGAATACGGAAGACAATGAAAGTTTTGATTTAGTTAAGGTTTTTGCAAGATGTGATTTGATTTAGTTAATGCAGAAGGTGGAGGGGGGGTCGAGGGAAGGAAAAGTTGGACGTATGAACGTACAATCCCCAACTCCCTTTAACAATAGAGATACACTGGCACTTAGAAAAACAAGTTCTCTATCAGCTCACTTGAAATTTTGTAGTTGTTGAGTGTGGGTTCTACACGATTGGGAATCATCTGGGTCGGATGAATTTTTTAGTAAAGTAGCCTTTATCGTGTTATAGTTATATTATGCTTCCATGTAGCATGGATAGTTTCCCAATGGTATCAGTGTTTTTTCGCATAATTTCCACATGTACATTGAATATACTAGCTAATTGCCGGGCATTGCAATAGGGGCATACATATTGTAGTGGTTCAACATCAATCGTGTCCAACATAAATCTTACACCCATCATATTCTAGATTTTGGTAAGATTTTATTTTATTTGAGTATGGGTAGGGGAAGGCAATGAAAGTTTAATTTCGTTGAGGTTTTTACAAGATTTGATTTGATTTAGGTATGGAATACGGAAGACAATGAAAGTTTTGATTTAGTTAAGGTTTTTGCAAGATGTGATAAGATTTAGTTAATGCAGAAGGTGGAGGGGGTCGAGGGAAGGAAAAGTTGGAGGGGGGTTGAGGGAAGGAAAACTTGGACGTATGAACGTACAATCCCAAACTCCCTTTAACAATAGAGATATACTGGCACTTAGAAAAACAAGTTGCATATTTCCTAACATTGTGTTAGAGCTTTTTTGCATGTGCAACTCGTGTTGTGATCTTCCTCGGCCCACCGCCATTCTCTTTCCCGACGGGCTTTTGGTGCTTCCTCTTCCCACTGTCACTGCCACCGCTTGACTCCTGCTCGTTAGCCACCTATCGACCCTTGTTTGCGTCCCGCTTTTGATCCTCGTCCTGGTTGAAGCCACATCCTCAATGTTAGGTTTTACCTCGCCCGTCAGGTTTTCGCTCCCGCTGGTGCACCACCACATCTGGGTCCAGGTCATACGTTCCTTCCGCTTTAGCGCCGCCCTCCTAGTTGTGTTATGATCGGCCCACCTAGTCTCTGCTGGTTCATTGTCGTCCCTCCATGCCGCTGCCTCAATTTGGTGTGCTTTAGTGCGATCATGCCCACAACGCGTCCTTGATATGATTCATCCGGCTGCATCTTCATGATTAAAGGGCAACCCGATGCATGTAGCTCCAGCTTGCGTAGGGTCCGAGGAAGGGTCCGACCACTTTGGGTCTATTGTAGGCAGCCTTTCCCTACATTTCTGCAATAGGCTATTTCCAGGACTTCAACCCGTGACCTCATGGTGATGCCCTTTATAGCAAGCTACGTGTCTATTCCATGTAGCCCGACCGTGTTTGATGGTGTTAATTGCATGTTGTCATATGCGTTGTACGTTTTATCTGGTGAGGTCTCCTGTCCAACGTATTTGGTTCCACTTGTGGTTCCTATCCCGTCGATGCCACAGGTTCTTGCCTCCGATGCTTCCCAAGCTAATCACGATGCCACAAATGCTAATGCCAATGATGCAGATGCTGCTTATGACTAGCAGGCCTTGGACTACCAGACGTCTCTTGCCACTTATCATGATGATTTGTTTGTTTACACTCGGTGATTTGAGCATGATGCTCATGATGTGGTTGTTCTATGTGCCAGTATTATGACTCAATTTTATTTTGAGTTTGGGGGCCTTTCTATCGACTTTGATATGTAGACTCTTCTCGGGCAACATTTTTATCACTCAAGTGCCGCCCTTTACGTGTTTGTGGTCCATGAGAAGCATGCTCTTTAGCAGGGTAACTATAGTGTTGATGATTTCTACGCAAAGACCCCTGCTATTTGGTGTGACCTCAACATCCTCTGCATCATGTTTGTAATTCATGCTAATGTTGTGAGACTGTAATGTCCGACTTGGAGTTTTAGCGTGTCTAGGAGTTCCTTTCTGGCTCTATAGGGAATTTGAGTCGTGCCATGCTCAATGTTTTGCCCATGTGTCGCGTGCTTCTGTTCTAAAGGCACTTACTAAGATTCATGTTGAGGAGACTCACCAACGTGGTGTTGGTCTTCTTCACGTGCTCGCTAGTCAAGCTCCTATTACACTGTTAGTTGCACCGCGTCCCTTCTGCTCAAGTGCTCCATGGCTTATACCCACTCCCAAAGGTGGGGGTCGTACTCATACTCAATACGGCTGCTATAACAAGGATGGTCACCTAGAGTCGGATTATTTCAAGAAGGGGGCACATGTGTGGCTCTACTTTAGGAGCTTGTGCTCCTACTCCTACTCCTACTCTCACACCCTCAACAGTCTCCTTAAGGAAGTAGAATATTATGAAACTTAAGTGTTTTCTTGCGGCTTCAAGTTCTTCTTTGTGAGCGTCTGCAAGTTATGTGCCTGATGCTTTCAGCACTAAGAGATCACCCTCTACATAGTGAGGTATATCCCCATGGATTTTAGATTCCGGAGCATTTTCTCATGTCCCCTAATTCTTTCATCTTGTCCATCCTTAGCTTTATTCATTTTCATGTTCATGTTCTTACAATTGATGGTACTCCCCTTCTAGCTGGTAGTCGAGGCACTCTTAGCACTTCTTCATTTTCTGTTCTCAATGTTTCTCATGTTCCCTGACTTACCATGAACGTATTTTGGGTTGGTTAGTATAGTGACTTTGGTTGTCACGTCATTCTTGACATTGACTCTTCTTCTGATCGGGGTCGTACCATGCATGCTCTGGTTGGGGCTATTCTTCATCACCACGACTCTCAGGGACAATTGGGAGTTAGGTTGGCCTCATGATCCTTCAGCTTCCACCACCACCGCTGCCAGTCTCTCTTCTTTCATCACCTAGGATACTCGCTCTTTCCACCAGTGGCATCATCGTATGGGTCATCTTTGTGGCTCTCATGTCTCGTCTTTAGTTCGTTAAGGTCATTTGGGCTCACATGATATGCCTTTTTAGTGTCTTAGGGTTGTCATTTTGGTAAACATATTTAGTTGCCTTATCATACTAATGAGTAAGTATCTCGTTGTCCTTTTGATTTAGTTCATTCATATGTATGGGTTTGGGCTCCCTTCGCTTCGAAAGGGGGTCACTGATACTATATTATTTTTATAGATAATTTCTCTTGCTACACTTGTTTATAATTATGTGTTCTTGTAGTGAGGTTCTCTTTATATAGAAGTGCTTTGTTACAATAGTTTTCTATGCCTATCCATTTTTTTGTTGATTTTGTTCGAGAGTATATCTCCTAGTTGTTGCATACATTCTTTGCTAGACAAGGTATTCTTGCTTAGTTCTCTTGCCTACTGTTCACGCTTAGATTGGTATAGTTGAGCGCAAGCATCGTCTCCTCCTTGAGACGGCTCACGACCTTATGATTGCCACTTCGCTTCCCCTCGTTTCTAGGCCGAGGTTCATTTTGGTCATTCACCTAACTACACATTCACATGTTCGATTGTGGTTGCTACATTATTTCCTCAATTATCTCGAAGAACCTATCACGCTTGTTGAGTCCTTGTCCAACCAAACCACTGCTCTCATCCGACTGTTGTAGATTCGTCGCACCATCTCCCAGGGTTTCCTCACCTCATTTGTCACATGATTATGCACCTTCATCCCTAGTGGCTTCCCCATGTTCATGCCTTGACTCCATTAGGGGATTCCTCCTTGTATTCCTCCCTCTTCTCATCACTATTATGACCACCGTCCACATTTTGTGGACGAATCTACTAGTAAACCATCTACTTCTGATGTGTTGTCTCATGTCTACTTATGGTTTTTGTGCCCATCCTCGCCCCGCCATTTACCTTTATCTTTTTTTGGCAATGTTGTTCTCGTGCCAACTTCTTATCGCAATGTCATTGTTCATCCTGAATGACAACATATAATGGTAGAGGAGATTTGTGCTCTTGAGAAAATAGACGTGTGTGATCTTGTTTCCCTTCCTCATGTTTGTCCCATAACTTCTAAGTGGGTCTATAAATTTAAGACTTGCTCAATGGTTCTCTTGAGTGCTACAAAAGCTTGCCTCATGGTGGCCCTAAGCTTTCGGGAGAAGCATGGTCGTGATGACGATGAGACATTTTCTCTAGTGGACCACATGACAACTATTCGAACACTTCTCTTGTGGCCTCTATTCACATTGTTTAGTGTCTCGAACTGATTTCATGAATGTCTTTATTAATAGTGAGTTGCATGAGGAGGTTTACATGCAACTATCTGTTGGAAATATGCCCTAGAGGCAATAATAAATTAGTTATTATTATATTTCTTAGTTCATGATAATCGTTTATTATCCATGCTATAATTGTATTGATTGGAAACACAATACTTGTGTGGATACATAGACAAAACACTGTCCCTAGTAAGCCTCTAGTTGACTAGCTCATTGATAAAAGATGATCAAGGTTTCCTGGCCATAGGCAAGTGTTGTCACTTGATAATGGGATCACATCATTAGGATAATCATGTGATGGACTAGACCCAAACTAATAGACATAGCATGTTGATCGTGTCATTTTGTTGCTACTATTTTCTGCGTGTCAAGTATTTATTCCTATGACCATGAGATCATATAACTTACTAACACCAGAGGAATACTTTGTGTGTATCAAACGTCGCAACGTAACTGGGTGACTATAAAGATGCTCTACAGGTATCTCCGAAGGTGTTCGTTAAGTTAGTATGGATCGAGACTGGGATTTGTCACTCCGTGTGACGGAGAGGTATCTCGGGGCCCACTCGGTAATACAACATCACACACAAGCCTTGCAAGCAATGTGACTTAGTGTAAGTTGCGGGATCTTGTATTACGGAACGAGTAAAGAGACTTGCCGGTAAACGAGATTGAAATAGGTATGCGGATACTGACGATCGAATCTCGGGCAAGTAACATACCGAAGGACAAAGGGAATGACATACGGGATTATATGAATCCTTGGCACTGAGGTTCAAACGATAAGATCTTCGTAGAATATGTAGGATCCAATATGGGCATCCAGGTCCCGCTATTGGATATTGACCGAGGAGTCTCTCGGGTCATGTCTACATAGTTCTCGAACCCGCAGGGTCTGCACACTTAAGGTTCGACGTTGTTTTATGCGTATTTGAGTTATACGGTTGGTTACCGAATGTTGTTCAGAGTCCCGGATGAGATCACGGACGTCACGAGGGTTTCCGGAATAGTCCGGAAACGATTGATATATAGGATGACCTCATTTGATTACCGGAAGGTTTTCGGAGTTACCGGGAATGTACCGGGAATGACGAATGGGTTCCGGGAGTTCACCGGGGGGGCCCACCCACCCCGGGGAAGCCCATGGGTGTTTGGGGTGCCACACCAGCCCTTAGTGGGCTGGTGAGACAGCCCAAGAGAGGCCTATGCGCATAGGAAAGAAAATCAAAGAGGAAAGAAAAAAAAAGAAGGAGGTGGGAAAGGGAAGAAGGACTCCACCTTCCAAACCAAGTGGATTTCGGTTTGGGAGGGGGAGACCTTCCCCCTTGGCTCGGCCGACTCCCTTGGGAGTCCTTGGACCCCAAGGCAAGTCTCCCCCGTCCTCCTCCTATATATAGTGGGGTTTTAGGGCTGATTTGAGACGACTTTTCCACGGCAGCCCGACCACATACCTCCACGGTTTTCCTCTAGATCGCGTTTCTGCGGAGCTCGGGCGGAGCCCTGCTGAGACAAGGTCATCACCAAACTCCGGAGCGCCGTCACGCTGCCGGAGAACTCTTCTACCTCTCCGTCTCTCTTGCTGGATCAAGAAGGCCGAGATCATCGTCGAGCTGTACGTGTGCTGAACGCGGAGGTGCCGTCCGTTCGGTACTAGATCGTGGGACTGATCGCGGGATTGTTCGCGGGGCGGATCGAGGGACGTGAGGACGTTCCACTACATCAACCGCGTTCACTAACGCTTCTGCTGTACGATCTACAAGGGTACGTAGATCACTCATCCCCTCTCGTAGATGGACATCACCATGATAGGTCTCCGTGCGCGTAGGAAATTTTTTGTTTCCCATGCGACGTTCCCCAACACTATCACCAAAGTATCCTATTCCTGATGGTACGGTATGTTGTCTTAGTCACTCTCTACATGGCCTTAAGAAGGCCCCTCTTGCTTGGTTTAGTGTTTTGCCTCGTGGTGACCACGGCTGGTTTCTCGGCGAGTGCTCATGATATTGTGCTTTTGTTCACCTTTTGGCTCCTCGTCAAATTCTTTTTCTTCTATATATTTTGATGACATATTCTATTTCTTATGTATGTTCATGACATGATCATCAGTGACGGCGACTTCGACTAAATTGTCTTAGTGAGTAATTTCTCATGTTTGATATTGATCCTCTTCGCTATTTTCTTGGCATTGAGGTTTCTTCTACCTATGATGGCTTATTTATTTTCCAAGAAAAGTATATCCGAGACCTTCTTGCTCATGTTCCTCTTACTTATGAGACTCCCATGTATCTCAATGTTCATCTCCATGCTTCCAATGGCGATCTCTTGTCTAATCCAATGCAATGCCGCCATCTTGTTGGAAGTCTTATCTATCTAGTTGTCACTCATCCGGATATCTCCTATCATGTCCATATTTTGAGTTAATTTGCCTCTGCCACTTTATTTCACTATAGCCACCCCTTTGCATTCTACGATATCTTTGTGGTGTGCTCTCTCACCGTATTTTCTTTCCTTGCTCTAGTTTGGTACATCTTTAGGCCTATTCGGGTGCTACGTGAGCTAGTGATCCCTCGGAGAGCCATTCACTATGTGCTTACTTTGCTTTCGAGTTGGTTCTCTCATTGCCAGGAGGAAGACAAAGAAATAGACGACAGTTCCTTGTTCGAGAGCAGAGATCGAGTTGCGACCTATGGCTCTTTTGATGGCAGCGGTGATTTGTTCATGGTGGTTACTTCCAAACTTTAGTGTTTCTGTCACCACCACATTATTAGGGTGACTCAAGTGTTGATGATTTCTACGCACAGACCTCTGCTATTTGGCATGAGCTCAACTTCCTCTACATCGTGGTTGTAGTTCATGCCAATGTTGTCACACTGTGATGTACGAGTTGGAGTTTTAGCGTGTCTAGGAGTTCTTTTGTGTCTCTACAGGGAGCTTGAGGCGTGCCATGCTCAATGTTTTGCCCATGTGCCGCATGCTTCTGTTCTAGAGGCACTTACTAATATTCATGTTGAGGAGACTCGCCAACGTGGTGTTGGTCTTCTTCAGGATTCCTTTGTGCTCGCTAGTCAAGCTCCTACTATGCCATCAGTTGCATCGTGTCCCTTCTGTTCTAGTGCTTGTACCCACTCCCAGTGTTGGGTGTCGTACTCGTATTCAATACGGCTACTGCAACAGGGATGGTCACCTTGAGTCGGGTTATTGCAGTAAGAAGGGGGCACGTGTGGCTATACATTAGGGGCTTGTGCTACTACTCCTACTTTGACGCCTTCGACAATATCCTTAAGGAAGTAGAATATTATGAAACTTATGTGTTTTCTTGAAGCTTCAAGTTCTTCTTTGTGTGCGTGTGCGAGTTCTGTGCTTGATGCTTTCAACACGAAGAGATCACCCTCTACATAGTGAGGTATATCCCCATGGAATTTAGATTTTGGAGCATTTTCTCATGTCCCCTGATTCTTTCATCATGTCCATCCTTTGCTCTATTCATTTTCATGTTCATGTTCTTACAATTCATGGTAGTCCTCTTCCTGTCGGCAGTCGAGGCACTCTTAGAACTTCTTCATTTTCTGTTCCCAATGTTTCTCATGTTCCCCGACTTAAAATGAACCTATTTTTTGTTGGTCAGCATAGTGACTTCGGTTGTCGCGTCATTCTTGATGTTGACTCTTCTAATGATCACCTTGAGTCGGATTATTTCAAGAAGGGGGCACACGTGTGGCTCTACTTTAGGGGCTTGCGCTCCTACTCCTACTCTGACACCCTCAACAATATCGTTAAGGAAGTAGAATATTATGGAACTTAAGTGTTTTCTTGCAGCTTCAAGTTCTTCGTTGTGATCGTCTACAGGTTATTTGCCTCATGCTTTCAGCACTAAGAGACCACCCTCTACATAGTGAGGTATATCCCCATGGATTTTAGATTCTGCAGCATTTTCTCATGTCCCCTGATTCTTTCAACTTGTCCATCCTTAGCTCTATTCATTTTCATGTTCATGTTCTTACATATCATGATACTCCCCTTTCAGCTCGTAGTCGACGAACTCTTAACATTTCATTTTTTGTTCCTAATGTTTCTCATGTTCCCCGACTTATCACGAACCTATTTTCTGTTGGTCAGCATAGTGACTTTGGTTGTCGCGTTATTCTTGACGTTGACTCTTCTTCTGATCAGGATCATACCATGCATGCTCTGGTTGGGGCTATTCTTCATCGCCACGACTCTCAGGGACAATTGGGAGTTAGACTGGCTTCATGATCCTTCAACTTCCACCACCATCGCTGCCAGTCTCTTTGCTTTCATCGCCTCGGATACTCGCTCTTTCCACTAGTGGCATCATCGTACGGGTCATCTTTGTGGCTCTCATGTATCGTCTTTAGTTCGTTAAGGTCATTTGGGCTCTCATGATATGCCTTTATAGTGTCTTAGGGTTGTCATTTTGGTAAACATATGCAGTTGCCTTATCATACTAGTGAGTAAGTATCTCATTGTCCTTTTGATTTAGTTCATTCATATGTATGGGTTTGGGCTCCCTTCGCTTCGAAAGGGGGTCACTGGTACTATATTATTTTTATAGATAATTTCTCTTGCTACACTTGGTTATAATTATGTCTTCTTGCACTGAGGTCCTCTTTATATAGAAACGTTTTGCTGTAATGGTTGAAACTGAGTTGTCTTTGCCTATCCATATTTTTGTGTTGATTCTGCTGGAGAGTATATCTCCTAGTTGTTGCGTGGATTCTTTGTTGGATAGGGTACTCTTCCTTAGTTCTCTTGTCCTACTGCTCACGCGTATATTGGTGTAGTTGAGCACAAGCTCTGCTCCTTGAGACGGATCACAAGCTTATGATAGCCACTTCGCTTCCCTCATTTTTGGGCCGAGGTTCATTTTGGTCGTTCACCTAACTACCCATTCACATGTTCGATTGTGTTTGCTACATTATTTCCTTAGTTTTCTCGAAGCACCTATCACACTTGTTAAGTCCTTGTCCAACCATCCCACTGCTCTCATCCGACTATTGTAGATTTGTCGCGCCATCTCCCAGGGTTTCCTCACCTCATTTTTCATATGGTTCTTCACCTTCATCCCTAGTGGCTTCCCCATGTCCATCCCTTGACTCCATTCCGGGGATTCCTCCTCGTATTCTTCCCTCTTCTCTTCACTATTATGCCCATTGTCCACGTGTTGTGGATGAGTCTACTAATAAACCATCTACTTCCGATGTGCCATCTTTCTTGTCTCATGTTTACTTATGGTTTTTTGCCCATCCTCGCCCCGCCATTGACCGCTATATTTTTTGGCGATGTCATTCTTGAGCCAACTTCTTATCGCATCCCTAGAGTTTGGTTCAAAGGCTAAGGACTCCCCACCGCCTTCATAAGGGCACTAAGGCGGAGCACGGAAAAGTAAATTGGGCACTCGTTTCCCTTCTACATGTTTGTCCCATAACTTCTAAGTGGGTCTAAAAATTTAAGACTTGCTTAATGGTTCTCTTGAGTGCTACAAAAGCTTGCCTTATGGTGGCCCTTAGCTTTCTGCAGAAGCATGGTCGTGATGATGATGAGACATTTTCTCGAGTGGACCACATGGCAACTGTTTGAACACTTCTCATTGTGGCCTCTGTTCACACTGTTTAGTGTCTCAACTTGATTTCAAGAATGTCTTTCTTAATAGTGATTTGCATGAGGAGTTTTACCTGCAACTATCACCAGAGTATCCTATTCCTGATGGTACAGTATGTTGTCTTAGTCACTCTCTACATGGCCTTAAGCAAGCACCTCTTGCTTGGTTTAGTGTTTTGCCTCCTGGTGGTCGCATCTATTTTTCGATGAGTGCTCATGATACTATGCTTTTGTTCACCTTTTGGATCATGGTAAAATTCTTCTTCTTCTATATATGTTGATGACATATTCTCCTTCTTATGTATGTTCATGACATGATCATCACTGACGACGACTTCGACAACATTGTCTTAGTAGTTTCTCATGTTTGATCTTGGCACTGAGGTTTCTTCTAGCTATGATGGCTTCTTTATTTTCCAAGAAAAGTACATTCAGGAGCTTCTTGCTCATGTTTCTTTTACTTATGAGACTCCCATGTATCTTAATGTTCATCTCCATGCTTCTGATGGTGATCTCTTGTCTAATCCAACGCGATGTCGCCATCTTGTTGGAAGTCTTATCTATCTAGTTGTCACTCATCCGGATATCTCCTATCATGTCCTATTTTGAGTCAATTTGCCTCTGCTCCCACTTTATTTCACTATAGCCACCCCTTTGCATTCGACGATATCTTTTTCGTGTGCTCTCTCACTGTATTTTCTTTCCTTGCTCCAGTTTGTTACATCTTTAGGATCATTCAGGTGCTACGTGAGCTAGTGATCCCTCGGAGAGCTATTCACTATCTGCTTACTTTGCTTTCTAGTTGGTTCTCTCATTGCGAGGAAGACAAAGAAATAGACTACACTTCCTTGTTCGAGTGCAGAGATTTAGTTGCGAGCTATTGCTCTTTTGATGGCAGAGGTGATTTGTTCATGGTGGTTACTTCCAAAATTTAGTGTTTATGTCACAACATTAGTAGGGTGACTCAAGTGTTGATGATTTCTACGGACAGAGCTCTGCTATTTATCGTGAGCTCAACTTCCTCTACATCGTGGTTGTGATTCATGCCAATGTTGTCACACTATGATGTACGAGTTGGAGTTTTAGAGTGTCTAGGAGTTCTTTTGTGTCTCTACAGGGAGCTTGAGTCGTGCCATGCTCAATGTTTTGCCCATGTGCCGCATGCTTCTGTTCTAGAGGCACTTACTAAGATTCATGTTGAGGAGACTCACCAACGTGGTGTTGGTCTTCTTCAGGATTCCTTTGTGCTCGCTAGTCAAGCTCCTACTACACCATCAGTTGCATCGCGTCCCTTCTGTTCTAGTGCTTGTACCCACTCCCAGTGTTGGGTGTCGTACTCGTACTCAATACGGCTACTGCAACACGGATGGTCACCTTGAGTCGGGTTATTGCAGTAAGAAGGGGGCATGTGTGGCTATACATTAGGGGCTTGTGCTCCTACTCGTACTCTGACGCCTTCAACAATATCCTTAAGGAAGTAGAATATTATGAAACTTATGTGTTTTCTTGCAGCTTCAAGTTCTCCTTTGTGTGCGTGTGCGAGTTCCTTGCTTGATGCTTTGAACACGAAGAGACCACCCTCTACATAGTGAGGTATATCCCCATGGAATTTAGATTTTGGAGCATTTTCTCATGTCCCCTGATTCTTTCATCATGTCCATCCTTTGCTCTATTCATTTTCATGTTCATGTTACAATTCATGGTAGTCCCCTTCCTGTCGACAGTCGAGGCACTCTTAGAACTTCTTCATTTTCTGTTCCCAATGTTTCTCATGTTCCCCGACTTACCATGAACCTATTTTCTGTTGGTCAGCATAGTGACTTCGGTTGTCGCGTCATTCTTGGCGTTGACTCTTCTAATGATCGGGATCATACCATGCATGCTCTGGTTGGGGCTATTCTTCATCGCCACGATTCTCAGGGGCAATTGGGAGTTAGGCTGGCTTCATGATCCTTCAACTTCCACCACGAGCGTTGCTAGTCTCTCTACTTTCATCGTCTCGGATACTAGCTCTTTCCAGTTGTGGCATCATCGTATGAGTCATCTTTGTGGCTCTCATGTATCGTCTTTAGTACATTAAAGTCATCTAGGCTTAAATGATATGCCTTTTTAGTGTCTTAGGGTTGTCATTTTAGTAAATATTCAGTTGCCTTATCATACGAGTGAGTAAGTATCTCATTGTCCTTTTGATTTAGTTCATTCATATGTATGGGTTTGGGCTCCCTTCGCTTCGAAAGGGAGTCACTAATACTATATTATTTTTATAGAATATTTCTCATGCTACACTTTGTTATAATTATGTTTTCTTACAGCGAGGCCTCTTTATATAGAAGCGTTTTGCTGTCATTGTTGAAACTCAGTTGTATATGCCTATCCATATTTTTTGTGTTGATTCTGCTGGAGAGTATATCTCCTAGTTGTTGCGTGGATTCTTTGCTGGACAGGGTACTCTTGCTTAATTCTCTTGTCCTACTACTCATGTTTAGATTGGTGTAGCTCAGTGCAAGCCTCGTCTCCTCCTTGAGACGGCTCACGAGCTTATGGTTACCACTTCGCTTCCACTCATTTTTGGGCCGAGGTTCATTTTGGTCGTTCACCTGACTACCCATTCACATGTTGGATTGTGTTTGCTACATTATTTCCTTAGTTTTCTCGAAGCACCTATCACTCTTGTTGAGTCCTTGTCCAACCATCCCATTGCTCCCGCTCATTCAACTGGTGTGGGTTCGTCGCACCATCTCCTAGGGTTTCCTCACCTCATTTGTCACATGATTACGCACCTTCATCCCTAGTGGCTTCCTCATGTCCATCCCTTGACTCTATTTCGAGGATTCCTCTCGTATTCTTCCCTATTCTCCTCACTATTATTCCCACCGTCCACGTGTTGTGGACGAGTCTACTAATTAACTATCTACTTCTGATGTGCTATCTTCCTTGTCTCATGTCTAGTTATGGTTTTTGTGCCCATCCTTGCCCCTCCATTGACCGATAACTTTTTTTGGCGCTGTCGTTCTCGAGCCAACTTCTTATCGTGATGTCGTTGTTCATCCTAAATGACAACATATGATGGTAGAGGAGATTGCTACCCCTGAGCACAGAGACGTGTGTGATCTTGTTTCCCTTCCTCATGTTTGTCCCATAACTTCTAAGCGGGTCTAAAAATTTAAGACTTGCTGAATGGTTTTCTTGAGCGCTACAAAAGCTTGCCTTATGGCGGCCCTTAGCCTTCAGCAGGAGCATGGTCGTTATGATAATGAGACATTTTCTCGAGTGGACCACATGACAACTGTTCGAACACTTCTCGTTGTGGCCTCTATTCACATTGTTCAGTGTCTCCTGCCTTTCTTAATAGTGAGTTGCATGAGGAGGTTTACATGCAACTATCACCAGAGTATCCTATTACTGATGGCATGGTATGTTATCTTAGTCACTCTCTCGATGGCCTTAAGCAGACCCCTCGTGCTTGGTTTAGTGTTTTGCCTCTTGGTGACTGCGGCTACTTTCTTGGCGAGTGCTCGTGATACTGTGCTTTTGTTCACCTTTTGGCTCCTGGTCAAATTCTTCTTCTTCTATATATGTTGATGACATATTCTTCTTCTTATGTATGTTGATGACATGACCATCACTGACGACGAGTTCGAATACATTGTCTTAGCGAGTAGTTTCTCATGTCTAATCTTGATCCTCTTCACTATTTTCTTGGCACTGAGGTTTCTTCTATCTATGATGGCTTCTTTATTTTCCAAGAAAAGTATATTCAGGACCTTCTTGCTCATGTTTCTCTTACTTATGATACTCCCATGTATCTCAATGTTCATCTCCATGTTTCTGGTGGTTATCTCTTGTCTAATCCAACGCGATGTCACAATCTTGTTGGAAGTCTTGTCTACCTAGTTGTCACTCGTTCGGATATCTCCTATCATGTACAGATTTTGAGTCAATTTGCCTCTACTCTCACTTTATTTCACTATAGCCACCCCTTTGCATTCTACGATATCTTTGAGGTGTGCTCTATCACCGTATTTTCTTTTCTTGTTCTAGTTTGTTACATCTTTAGGCCTATTCAGGTGCTACCTCAGCTAGTAATCCCTTGGAGAGCTATTCACTATCTGCTTACTTTGCTTTCTAGTTGGTTCTCTCATTGCCACGAAGACAAAGAATAGACTGCAGTTCCTTGTTCGAGTGCAGAAATTGAGTTGCGAGCTATGGCCTTTTTGATGGTAGGGGTGATTTGTTGATGGTGGTTACTTCCAAATTTTAGTGATTGTGTCACTAGACATAATCCCCTCTTGTTATACAGTGCATGTGTTATCAGTATTGCATGCGACCCTATGAAGATGAGCTTACCAGGGATATTGGTGCTTGATGATCCTTTTATGTGCATGATTATGTTATTGCTCTTGTATATGTGCTCTCCGAGTTACAGATGGTGGATTTCTTCATGAAGGCCCAGACTAGAGCACATTATGGATTTTAAATCTCCCAACTTTAATCTTGTGGACCCACCCTGAGTTTGAGGGGAGGTCTGAGTTATATTATGTTTCCATGTAGCATGTATACTTTCCCCCATGGTATAAGGGGCCTTTTGTATATTTTTAACATGTATAATGTATATATGTATATATATTGTATATACTATCCATAGGAAATACAAGTTGCATGTTTCCTAACATATCAAATGGCACTTGGATGTCCGCTCCTTTATCCCCTTGTTGATTATACGAATCATGGCCAGTACTTCACGGGCTATCGTCTTGTATTTTGCCTTGACACGTAAGTCAATCCGTCGGAAATACGCTCGACCATCCATTTGGATCCATCCTAGTACTACATCAATATCGGGTCATTAGGACTATAATCTCGCTCCTTGCTTTTCATGAAGCTTTTCGGCCTCGCCTCTTATGTGTATCTATGACAATCGTGAAGCTTGTCCCTACTGTGTTGTGAATGTCATGTGGCCTAGGCTACTTGGGCATATTTGTGCATCTTCCCTTGCCAACGAGTGGCCCAAGATGCCTGCTCACAAACATTTCGATTACCTTGTCTAGAATGTCTAGTTTTGGAAGATTTGTCATCGTTCTTGATTGATGTGAGCTATTATCCACAACGGGTAGAGGCGACATTCTTTTTCTCTCGCTTCTATGGACATGCTTGTAGGGTTCCTCGGTATTAGCCACCTTGTTGGCGATGCTAATGAGTGCACGTGGCATCTGTGGTTCGTTGACATCAAGCTCCATGGTGCATCTCCAATCTTGATACCCCTTAATGAAGGACTAGACAACATTATCATCATCTGCCTTCTGGGTGGTGTTATAGACGATAATGAAATAAAATCATGCAAGGATTTCCATCTCCATGAAGCAGTCAAGATACAACTATTCTTAGCTAGTTGGAGGAGAGCTTCCTAATTTTTTTTCTAGAAACAAGTCGCATAGTTGTCCCATGAGTAGACCAACCCAAGTTTCAAGTTGGTTAAGGTAGATTGGTTGGGTCAATATGGACACTGGAAAGATGATTAATTGGCGGGGTTACTAGAGTTGTGGTTTGTGACCAATCTTGCAATCTCAATGGTTATTGTATGGATCTATAGGTAATCAGTGGGGTTACTAGTGTTGTGTTAGTTGTCTCGCCTAGTCTTAAACAAATCCCACCAAGGTACTTGCTTTAGGTGTGTTGAGAGGACTCACAATTGTGCTCCAAGTTTTCCTATCAGATATATTATCACTTGCAAATTCACAGAGCTCACAATTATTTTGGCAAAGCTTGACTTCAGTGCCACTCTTGAATGACGCTACATAGCTCACTCCCCTACAAATCCTTGACTACGGGTTGTGCGTCTATGCAATTGACGAGGAGGATCTCAATATGGGTTGCCATGAAGGGTTTCAAATAGCATTTACCTTTGCTTGTCTGAGAATCAGCCTCTAGCTAGTGAGCATCTTCTACATGTTCTTGCACCAATCAATGATTGATCTCCATTAGGTTCAACTAGTCACACCTTATGTGAGTCCTTAGATGAGATTGGGTATTTACCTAGCCTGTAACCTCCAAGATCTTTTGTGTTGCCTCTAACTTCGGGCAATCAGATCGGGGTCATATCAATTATCATCTGTTTTTTGGCCTTTAGATACATATGTCTGGTTAAACAATTGGCCCGCTCATTGAAAAGCGCTATATTTAATGTTAAAGACCTCTTGATGCTACGGTCCACTCGTTGAGGGGTATAATAGATATGTGATAAATCCATCTTCTAGACTTCGCACTAATGAGGCATGCCAATGTTTTGGCTCACTAGGATAGCACCTAAATTGACCCATGAATGATTCATCGCCTAGATCTTCGCAATTGGGCTGGACATTAGAGTCACGAGCTCTTAATTTCTCCACAAAGGTTCCCAAGCTGCTTCTTCGGTGTCATGGGAACCGGTTGAAAATCCAAATGTATCCCAAAATGTTTGAATCTGCTATCGTAGTCTTGGATTCCGGGCCAACATATCTAGTGCCCTAGAGATTGGGCATGTCACGCCCAATGCCAATGGCATTGCTCTTGTTTGTGAAATTGTTGGGCCATTACTATACTCTTCAGTAGGGGTGATGTTGCACAATTCCATCCAACCAACCATCAACTGATGTGTATATGAGGATCTATGTTCTCATTAAGCCCACTATCCTTAGGAACTTGACATGATCATAGTTGTACTCAAAGGATAAGTCACCATCAAAGTTTCAATGTTGTGAGTCGATATCCTCACGGTTACTGCTAGTTGTTGATGTTTCTTGTAATCCACGATTTTCAATTTAAAAACATAGGAGTATGAACAAAAAGTGATTCATTTGAAGGACAATGATTTAGATATGTCTGGGGCTCCCTCGGGATAAGAACCCTAATCATGCATGCATTGCATTACCTTAAAATGTTTACATGACATGATTTGATGAGTAAAAATTCAATACCACTTGTCAAAAGCTCTGGGATTAATGCTTTGTATGGTCGAGATCAGATTGGCGTTTTGCAGGGGGACTTCATCTTGTTATATAGTTCTTTGACGGTGCATTGACCTGCAAGTTTGTAACTCCTAGTTGGTCTCCCATTTGTTTGTCTTCCTTGAGAAATTTCTATCTTGAGCATGACTCCATGCGGCCCATGGCGTAATTTAGTTAATTCGGGGAGTCTATCGGGTATATGATCTCGGGGCGCACCTTCTTAGGGTCTCCTCAGGCATCGTATGTAAGTATGGTATTTAGTTTAGTGACTGCACTAACAATCATCATCAATTCCTTTTAAATGTTCGAAGGTGATTATATGATGATGATTTAGACATGCCCCACCCCCTCCAGGGAAAGAACTATAATCATGCATGCATTGTATTAATCTCAAAGGTTTACAAGAGAGGACTCGATGAGTAAATGTTCAATTAAACTTGACAAAGCCTTGGGTTGATGATTAGCACAATCTAGATCAATTTGGTGTTCTATAGGGGGGCATCGCCTTGTTATATAGTTCCATGATTGTGCATCGACCTACAAGTTTGTAACTCCTTGTTTGTCTCATGTTTGTCTGTCTACCTCAACCAATCACCATCTTGAACATGACCGTGTGGCACATGTGTAGTTTTGTTATCTCTGGGAATCTGTTAGGCACACGGCCCAGGGGTCGCACCTTCTTAGGGACTCCTTGGGCATATATGCAAGTATGGTATTTAGTAAAGTGATTGAATAACTCATCATCAATTCCTTTCAAATGTTAGGAGGTGATATGATGTTACTTAGAGGGAGGAGCAAAAGAGGATGCCTATTACCCTACCATCACCTAGATAGTTTTATAGGAGTCTTCTAGTACAGGAATCATATTGCATTTAATTGTGACGTGCACAACTTTCATGGTAAGATTGTATTTGCTTATGTACAAAACTTCCACAAAGTTGTGTTCTACACAATATTTAGAAGGTATATCTACAATTTGGGGGCAACACGTAGGGTATTGTCTAGTTTGACCAAAGAACGGGCTCAAATATGAAAGCAAATTGTTTTGGCGACATGGGGGGGGGGGACTCCTCCCAATTCCACGTGACCCAACCTTGACCGCAACGCCAACACGGTCGTCCCACTTGGCCCCATGCTACGCCCCGCCGCTCGTGCCACCTCTCTTCCATAGAGAGATGTGGATGGGAGAGGGACCGGGGAGGAGAAGGAAGGAGATGGGAAGGGGAAAACAATAATTAAAAAAGAATTGGCCCACCAGGCCTCATGTGTGGTGTATGTTGGGGATGATGTTATTGGGAATCTACTAAAGGAACGCCCTCCCAATAATCAGAAAACTCGTATTAGGACAACACAATACCGTATTAGGGATGGAATAATGGGGATTCGGTGGATATGCTCTAAGCATGCAGAATATGTTGTGTGCTAACACTACTTGAGCTACTTGATATTTCTAGTCTAGATAATATACACACATATATATAGCAACAACAATCATGGTATAATTAAACAATACACATGGATTATCAAGACACACCCTCTCTATACCGACGGCACATATCCATTTCAAAATTTGTATTACTTACATAAGTACTAGTTAAGATTTGACACAAATCATCTTAGTCATCATCTAAAGAATCAAAATTAAGTTAAATATATGAAATCCTAAGAGTTGCTACCTCAATCCCGGGTTTGTAAGCCTCACATATATTTTAATAAAGAATCTAACAATTAATTTGGTAAAAAATATTAATTATCAAAAACGGCACCATTAGATTCACATTCAAGAGTAGTTTTCAAAGGTATAATTTTTGTGGCATATGAATCATATTTTCTTGACCAAATTAATTGTCAAGGTTTTAATTAAAGTGCATGGGATCCTTATAAAAGGTGGATGGATGTTAGTTGCATATTTACTGACCTAATAACACCACACAATTGATGTTTGCATTTGCAATACCGCTTTCCACATCACTAGCTAAATACCCATGGGTTGCAACGGGGGCAACTTTATTCTAGCGGTTTAACGTAGGAAATTTTTGATTGGGCTGTGACCGATGAGCTATGTTTTGGGGAGGGAATCCATAGGCAAAGGTAAGGGCAAATATGATGTGATGAGATTCTGTACGTACAACTTTGTGAATTGATTTTGATGTTTGCTTGCTAGGGATTTGTTGCTTGTGACAATTTATTCGATTTAAGTTGATGGATTTGCAAGACATTTCTTTCCCCAGAAATGAGGAGGTGGTCATCATTTTTTTATTTAAAAAAAATAGGGGGTTATTGTGTGGTTTGAAAAAAAGACGATGGGAGGGGCATGTATCAGTGGGAGGTGTGGAAGCAAAATCAACAAACTCTCCTTTAATAGTAGAAATGTTTGCTTGCTAGGGATTTGTTGCTTGTGATGATTTATTCGATTTATGTTGATGGATTTGCAAGAGATTTCTTTCCCCATAAATGAGGAGGTGGTCATCATTTTTTTTATTTTAAAAAAGGGAGTTATTGGGTGGTTTGGAAAAAAGACGATGGGAGGGGCATGTATCAGTGGGAGGTGTGGAAGCGAAACCAACAAACTCTCCTTTAATAGTAGAAATGTCTTAAATTGCACATGCAATCCCCTATTAACACCATTCTACGTAGAAAAGTGAGAATCTTCCAATCTAAGCCATCAAAATTTCAGATCAAAGGGTGATATTAGTTTTGAGACATGAACTATACCTTCTGGTTTAGTTATACTAAAAGGTTGTTCAATGTACTTTTAAACAATGCATGTTCAGTAATTCTAAGAGGTGAATGTTTAGAATGAGCCTAAAGTTATTACAATGTACTTGTGAATGTCATACTGTTTTTTAATATATTAAAAAAGGGCTAAGTTCACGAATTTACCAAAAGTAATAGTTAAGAATCTGCTCGTGAACTTACATTACAAGAGATTTATTTTATATAGAGGACACAATGCATATTTTCTAGTTAAAACATACCCCCTTCGTATCAAAATATAAGACCGTTTTTTGACACTGGCAGTGTAAAAAAAGTCTTATATTTGATACAGAAGAAATGAATGGTGCATGGTAAGAAGTTTGTTAATTTCAAGGAAGACCAACTCCGACATAAATTAAGTCAACCTAAGTCAAATGACTAGCATGGCATATATGTGTCACATCCCGAAAACAGGAGTAATTTTCAGCACGGCAGCTGGTGTATTTCACGTTCACAAAAGGAAAGAAGTTACCGGAACCAAATAAGTAAATTAAGTGTGCGTACAATGTCTCTGGTTGAGTTTGTGTCACTACGTAACTATCTCAAGATGTGTGTCAGACCTCTCTATATATACATGAACTAGATATATAGTGCTAATTACTTCGATAGATCGTTGTGGTCTATGACACCTAGCTATTGCGCAGCATCGTCCCACATCAAGTCAAGTAATCTAATGAAAGTTGTGCATCAACAATGGCAATAAGATTAAGGGGGCTGCTACACATCCACCGGCGGATGTTTAGTAAACATCCGCCACCTCAACGGCCATTGGATGTATCGGTGCAGCCGTCCGATCTACGTCCCCGTACCCAATAGTTCCTGAAACACAGGTCGAGTTGCAGAAACAATAGCCGCGTTGCGAAAACAATGATCGTGCTTCAAAAAAATCCTGAAACAACGATCGCGTTGCAGAAAATAATTTACGTAACTCCTGAAACAATGGCTGAGTTGCAGAAACCACGACCCTGTTGCAGAAATGTTGCAGGCCAGTTGTGGAGCTGCCCGACGGCGGAGGGCGACGCCCAGGCCGGCGGCGGAGGGCCGTGGGGCAGGCCGACGGGGCGGGGCCATGGCGCGGGGCGGCGGAGGGCGAGGTCGTCGGGGCCGTAGCAGGCCGACGGCGGCGAGGTCGTCGGGGCCGCAGCAGGCCAACGGCGGAGGGGCGACGGGACCGCAGCAGGCCGGCGGCGGCGAGGTCGTCGGGGCCGCAGCAGGCCGACGGCGGAGGGGCGACGGGGCCGCAGCAGGCCGGCGGCGGCAAGGTCGTCGGGGCCGAGGTGGAGGCGAAGGCACGTATCAGGCAGCTTTGTGAAACACCTGCCCAGTTTCTGAAACACCGATCCAGTTTCGAGATTTAACGGACGAGCAGGGCGACGGATGGATTGGGCGGATCGGCCGGTGAAAGATAATCTTTTCCCAAAGATTAAACGCAAATAATTGTATAACTGGGAATTAAGATAAATCATCCACAGAAAGCGTGAATAGGAAAGTTCAAGGAACAAAAGTAGTACTTTATATCAATCAATGTCAAGGAAGTCAAAGCGGAAAGGAATTAAAGAACAAAAGGCAGACTACGGAATGTTAACCCATTCGGTTGATGTAGAAGAATCATGGTAGCAAATGAAATCAATACAATGAAGAAAATAGGATCAGAAGAACCAAATTAAGGAGTAGGGCAAAAACAAATCAAAGGACGCTAAACATCTAGATTCTGAAGAATTGTGAAGAGGAATACAAAGCAGCATGCAGCGAATTGTGGTGCTGCAGCATGGCATGCAGCAGATGCGTGTTTTCTTGGGACTCGGATCCTATCTTTGATCATCCAAGACGTAATGAAGGGGAGAGAAAGGAAATGTGATTTAGTTAATGAAACGCTAATATTTTCTGAATTGTTTCAGTCGTGTGATTGCTCTAGTGCTAAGGCTCGGCTTGATCGTGTCTCGCCGGGATTTCAGGAAAACACGTTCATACTGCTTAATTATGGCGCATTGCCTAGGCATGATCAAGTACAGTTGCACGCACACGCTAGCTCCCCATACCGAAAGTAACACCCACAAGTGGTGGTGCTCGAGAAATTGCCAGTTGAGCATGCCAAAGAAAGCACTAGCTAGGTGATCATAAAATCAGAGAAACAGTATGAAATAATCGAAACCCCGGCCCGGGGAGAAGGTGAATTATCGAAACATCTAGGCATATATGTACACTTGTACACTACGTAGCACATTGCATCCACTACAGCCTTGTCCACACACAAGAGAAGAGAGAAGGGGAAAGAGGAACACGGAGACCCGAAATAGATATGTGTATAGGGGAATTATGAGGCCGATCATGGGTATGCGACGGGTTAAATTGGGGCTAGCAGATGGTGGATCATACGCACGCACAAGCACAAATCATAGCGGCACACACATGCAATACAGCGAAATCCTCAAATGACATGCAAATAAGGAGCGGGGGGCACACGCGTCAGGCCGTCAGCTAACATGCAGCTAGCGTGCGGGAGGGATCGGGTGACTGGTCACTACACCTTGTTGCTGTGCGGGAAGTCGTAGAGGGGCGTCTCCGGCGAGAAGACGGCGTAGTCGTTGTAGTCGTTGTCCAGCAGCTGCGATCCGAAGATGTCCTCCTCGTCCTCGCCGTCGCCGAACGGCGCCGCGGTGAGCTCCGGCTGGCCTCCAGTGGCGGCGGGGCCGCCGGGGACGGCCGCGTCAGGCGTCGACCCAGCCGCGCTCCCCTCGGGGCTGGGGCTGAGGCTGAGGTCCTGCGCCGCGCCGCCGTCGTCGGTGTTGTACTTGGAGGGGTCGGCATGGCGGCCCGTGAGCTCCTGGACGAGGGCGCGGAAGCCCGCCGCGCTGGTCTTGACCCGCATGGGGTTGGAGATGTACACCACCTTGATCGGCTTCTTGCTGCCCCCGGCGCCCGACTTGCTGCCCGGCCCCTTGCCGCCGTGCTTTCCCGAGCTGCCGCCGCTCCGGGGGCTGGGGCTCCGCTGCTTCCGGTGATCCATCAGCTCAGCTCAGCTCGCTAATGGATGGGCGGGCAGTGGCAGGACAGGACAGGAAGGGGAGCGGCGGCGAGGCGATCTGGTGGTTAATTCGTCTCAGCAGGAAGCAAGGAGAGCGAGGGCTTCTGCCGCGGCTGGTCCTGGCCATGTAAGGACAAAGGCTACTGGCATTGTGGGGGATTTTTAGCTCAACACGCGGTGGTCGCCGTCCTGGATGGGAGTTGGGAGGCGTCCTGGAAGGAGGAGAGTAGAGCAGTAACTCGAGGGAGGAGCCGAGTCTGCTTTGGATGGATGGATGGATGGACGGGACGATGGAGACAACCCGGAGACCGGGCGGGCGCTCGCTCGCATTGGAGGATTACACGAGCAGCCCCGCCCCGCTGGTTACGCATGTGACCTAGAGAAAAAAAAAAAAAAGGGGGCAATCAGCTACGGCCACAACAATTACCATACCCCCATGGTTTTCTAAACATGGAGACACTTGGATTCTACTCCCTCAGTTCCTAAATATAAGCAAAATGAATGAATCTACACTCTAAACTATGTCTATAATGCTATCGGGATTTTTTTTACACTTTTTTTATGGCCGAAGTACAGAAATGGACAGCCAAACCATGTCCTTTATTTTGCAATGCAGGGAATATATACTACCAAGTTGCCTTTTGAATCATGCAAAGAACAATAAAAGGTAGGTGCTTTTTTATGCAAAGAAAAATAAAAGGTAGCTGCTCTTTTATAATTTAGTCAAAAATAAATAAATCCTCAGCTCATAGAGTGTGCAGACATTTTGGGGGTAAAATAAGTAAGAGTAATTTGTGGCAACTGGAATAGAAGAATCTATATTTGACGCAGCTGAATTTGAAGTTGCATACACATAAAGAAAACATTAATTAAATACTTCCTCCGTAAAGAAATATAAGATCGTTTAGATCACTAAAACAATGATCTAAAAATGCTTTTATATTTCTTTACAGAGGGAGTAATAATTGGTCGCTACTTCATGAAGATGTCAAAAATAAACACAAGGGGTTCCTCTAGGAGTGTGATCTTGTGTGTGGGCATATTTAAGATGTACGTACTAAAGAGAGTAAGAAGACAAGCATATTATGAAATTAGCAAGGAATTAAGAAAGCTAGTTTAATTAAAGTGGCCACCCTCAATGGTTGACTAAACTCCATATTGTTTATCGACACGATCGGCACAAAGCACCCTCTGTAGCTCTCGACATCACCATTAAGATTATATATGGTCATGTTAGAGGTTATAAGAATGGGATGCCAGTGGATTGGATCGGCCACCCATTTTATAGGAATGGGGCTATTATAACATTATTAGAGAAGTTGGGGTTGGCTGTTGAGCTACCAATCCCCATTTGCTCATGCCGTAGTTCATACTTGCAAAGCAAAAGAATGATGCAACTCCTGGGAGAGAAAAAAGCGAGGAAGAAAGCTGTTTACGAAGATGAAATGACGGCGTGTGTGTATTTCCATTACTTGTTGAAAAGGCGCGTGCATGGGTGAACGCAGCGTTTATATTAGCAGGGCGGCAGCGGGAGAAGGGGCGCAGTCCACGAGGAAGGGTTAAATGAGAAAGCGCAAACAACCGAGACAGAACTAGCGTACGGGGCCCACGCCGCGATCTGCATCCAGGACGTGGCGCACGACCACAGGGTGGGCCTGCATCAGCCGGGGGCCCGGCGCTGACGTGATACGTATATACAATAAAAATTCACGGAAACCTTTCCGCACCGCCCGCCACGGCTTACCCTCGGGCGCGCGCCCGCTGTCCCGCGGGCCCCGCCAGCTGGCTCCGGCCAACCAGAGCGCGGGGCGGAGGCGGCCTCCGGTGCGCGGAGGGGAAAAACGGACGGATAGGAAATAATGCAGCCCGCTGTGGGGGCGGGCCCACGGGCCGGGCCGGACCGGACCGGACGGGAAGCGGGACGGCGAGAGGGCGACGTTTGCAGTTGAAGCCCCCCTTCCTTCTCTGCTGGGACCACACCGCGCGTCCCCGGCAGGCAGGCTCAATAAGGCAATGCCAATGCACCACTCGCCTGCACCAGTTGCAGGATTTCGTGTACGTCCGCGTCTCTGGTCCATATCTACCGCAGCAGATTTCCTGCTTGCTCGCACGCACACACCACATGCTTGGCCACCGTGGTACGTACTCGAGGGCCAACGGGTTCTACCGCCCGCTGACACGTCGCTGGGTCGTTTTCGGGGCAGGAACGCTTTGGGGGAAGTGGCCGGTCGTCCAAGTGGTGGACGGGATGGGAAATGCAGTGCTTGTGGAAATCGTCTTCTTCAGGCTATGTGGTCGACGTGGAGGATGCTGGGACGCCAGTTCGGTCGGCGTGTCCGTGCGTATCCAGGGAGATGCATGGCCATGGCCAAGCCATCACATATGTTTTTTTTTTTTGCGGATGAAGCCATTACTACATGATATAATCAGCTATTTTTTTCTTTCAAATTCATACTGATGAGTGATTGAGATGCTCCAACTTATATATACGTAAGAAGAGGTGAGATGCTCCAACTTATATATACTGATGAGTGATTGAGATGCTCCATCTATTGGACAAGGGTACATTTGACTTGTAAATATTCCGAGTATGGAAATTGGAAAAGTATTGGAAAATGAAGGAAACTCCAATGGATTTAACTTTCTTGCTTTTTCTTATACCAAAGATCCACGTACGTAGCACTTCCATGTATAACATGCATGCCTCATTCTTGAAAATATATTACTCCCTCCGTCCCAAAATTCTTGTCTTACTTTTGTTTAGAAATGGATGTATCTAAATACTAAAACATGACTAGATACATTTATATTAGACAAATCTAAGACAAGAATTGTGAGGCGGAGGGAGTATGTTTTTTTGCACCATGGTATTTCAAAGGAATATAAACTTTTGCACTATCCTCATATGGTAATTGACGTATGAAACTGTACATGTTAAGTCAAATTATTCCGTTTCGTAGAAAAAGTCAAATTTTGCCACAATTCCGAGTCCTAGGCATTTTTGTAATCTATATATTGCATTGTAGTATCTTGGTTCGCCAAATCTAAATTCGTTCCGCCTTAAGTTGATGTTTCTTTGGACGTGGAGTTTCATGTGAGCTAGGGTGAACGGTAAAATTCAAAAAAAAAGATTTTTTATACAAATATGGACGGGTGATTCACATGTGTGGAAATTTTCATCAGAAAACAAAATTCGTTGAGGTCTTGGATTTTTTTTTGTTAAATCAGTGCTCCAAAAAGACTGTTTCAGAAACATTTTGGAACATCAAATTTGTTTTGTCCACGCCTCCACGGATGTGATTTTATCGTGAAAATTTGCACGCATGTGAAAAACGTATCATTGCTTGTTGCCAAAACAAATCACACTTTTCGAATTTTAAACCATTTTTTAGATTTCACTGTTCACCAAGCTCACATTAGCTCGAGCTAACAAGAGGACTTTCGGTGTTTCTATTTCCCCATGGATATAGGTGAGTACCAAGATCTTGATCCTAAAGTTGAAAAGCCACCAAATAAAAATGATTAGCTTGTAAAAAGAAGCTTGATCCTAAAGTTGAAAAGCAACCACATAAAAATGATTAGCTTGTAAAAGAAGTGAGTGCACAAACGTGTCATGTAGAAAAAAGTGTAATGTAAAATAAAAAATTAGAAGTATGCATGACCACTAGTAGAAAATCACGCGTTGAAGACGGTTTTGATACATGGGCCGGGGCGGTTCGTTGTTCCACCTAAACACATGTGTCGCTAACACTCTGACACAACGGAGGCGGTTTCAACCGCCTCCAATTTCTTACCGCCGCAAGCGATGCAGAACCGTATGCAACTTTTGTCACACCAGAAGCGGCTTTCAATATATATCTGCTTGAAGTACTCCGTCATTTAAAGCAACTTTTCATGTACAACCATCTATAGTCTAGTACTTGTTTTTTACCAAACTGTTCCATGGATGAGCGTTTATTCGGAGAGCGTGATGACAACTTTGTGTCCATGGATGATCAGATGGTCGGTGATATACCTCAGCCTGGGGATGATGAGAATGAGATATTAATCACGCTGTTTACGGAGAAAGAGGTGTTTAGCTTGTAAAAGAAGTGAGTGCACAAACGTGTCATGTAGAAAAAAGTGTAATGTAAAATAAAAAAATTAGAAGTATGCATGATCACTAGTAGAAAATCACGCGTTGAAGACGGTTTTGATACATGGGACGGGGCGGTACGTTGTTCCACCTAAACACATGTGTCGCTAACACTCTGACACAACGGAGGCGGTTTCAACCGCCTCCAATTTCTTACCGCCGCAAGCGATGCAGAACCGTATGCAACTTTTGTCACACCAGAAGCGGCTTTCAATATATATCTTGAAGTACTCCGTCATTTAAAGCAACTTTTCATATACAACCATCTATAGTCTAGTACTTGTTTTTTACCAAACTGTTCCATGGATGAGCGTTTATTCGGAGAGCGTGATGACAACTTTGTGTCCATGGATGATCAGATGGTCGGTGATATACCTCAGCCTGGGGATGATGAGAATGAGATATTAATCACGCTGTTTACGAAGAAAGAGGTGTTTAGCTTGTAAAAGAAGTGAGTGCACAAACGTGCCATGTAGAAAAAAGTGTAATGTAAAATAAAAAAATTAGAAGTATGCATGATCACTAGTAGAAAATCACGCGTTGAAGACGGTTTTGATACATGGGCCGGGGCGGTACGTTGTTCCACCTAAACACATGTGTCGCTAACACTCTGACACAAGGAGGCGGTTTCAACCGCCTCCAATTTCTTACCGCCGCAAGCGATGCAGAACCGTATGCAACTTTTGTCACACCAGAAGCGGCTTTCAATATATATCTGCTTGAAGTACTCCGTCATTTAAAGCAACTTTTCATATACAACCATCTATAGTCTAGTACTTGTTTTTTACCAAACTGTTCCATGGATGAGCGTTTATTCGGAGAGCGTGATGACAACTTTGTGTCCATGGATGATCAGATGGTCGGTGATATACCTCAGCCTGGGGATGATGAGAATGAGATATTAATCACGCTGTTTACGAAGAAAGAGGTGTTTAGCTTGTAAAAGAAGTGAGTGCACAAACGTGCCATGTAGAAAAAAGTGTAATGTAAAATAAAAAAATTAGAAGTATGCATGATCACTAGTAGAAAATCATGCGTTGAAGACGGTTTTGATACATGGGCCGGGGCGGTACGTTGTTCCACCTAAACACATGTGTCGCTAACACTCTGACACAAGGAGGCGGTTTCAACCGCCTCCAATTTCTTACCGCCGCAAGCGATGCAGAACCGTATGCAACTTTTGTCACACCAGAAGCGGCTTTCAATATATATCTGCTTGAAGTACTCCGTCATTTAAAGCAACTTTTCATATACAACCATCTATAGTCTAGTACTTGTTTTTTACCAAACTGTTCCATGGATGAGCGTTTATTCGGAGAGCGTGATGACAACTTTGTGTCCATGGATGATCAGATGGTCGGTGATATACCTCAGCCTGGGGATGATGAGAATGAGATATTAATCACGCTGTTTACGGAGAAAGAGGTGTTTAGCTTGTAAAAGAAGTGAGTGCACAAACGTGTCATGTAGAAAAAAGTGTAATGTAAAATAAAAAAATTAGAAGTATGCATGATCACTAGTAGAAAATCACGCGTTGAAGACGGTTTTGATACATGGGCCGGGGTGGTTCGTTGTTCCACCTAAACACATGTGTCGCTAACACTCTGACACAACGGAGGCGGTTTCAACCGCCTCCAATTTCTTACCGCTGCAAGCGGTTTTGGATGCTGAACCGTATGCAACTTTTGTCACACCAGAAGCGGCTTTCAATATATATCTGCTTGAAGTACTCCGTCATTTAAAGCAACTTTTCATATACAACCATCTATAGTCTAGTACTTGTTTTTTACCAAACTGTTCCATGGATGAGCGTTTATTCGGAGAGCGTGATGACAACTTTGTGTCCATGGATGATCAGATGGTCGGTGATATACCTCAGCCTGGGGATGATGAGAATGAGATATTAATCACGCTGTTTACGGAGAAAGAGGTGTTTGAGGCAATTTCACAAATGAAAAACAATAAAGCACGAGGTCCGGACGGATTTCTAGCTGAGTTTTATAAGAAATGTTGGCATATTATGAAAGTTGATTTACTACTCAGGACTTGTTTAATGGCCACCTATAACTTTTCCACCTTAACTTTGGGACAATAACGTTGTTGCAAAAGAAAGAGAGGGCGGTGCGCATTGAACAGTTTCATCCTATTTGCCTACTCAATGTGAGTTTCAAGAATTTTACAAAGGTTGGGACGAATAGATTGTCGCGGATTGCGCATGCAGTAGTGCAGCCTAGTGAGACGGCGTTCATGCCAGACAGAAACATACTAGAGGGTGTGGTCGTCCTACATGAAACAGTCCATGAAATTCACTCGAGGAAGCTAGATGGGGTGATCTTCAAGGTGGATTTTGAGAAAGCGTATGACAAGGTTAAATGGCCTTTCCTACAACAAGGCTTACGTATGAAAGGATTTGATGGGTATGGAGGAAGCACGTCGAATCATTTGTACAAAAAGTTAGCGTTGGAATTAAAGTTAATGATGATATAGGACATTTCTTCCAAACGCACAAAGGGCCCCGGCAGGGAGACCCAATGCCCCCCATCCTATTCGATGTAGTTGCTGACATGTTGGCAATTCTAATAGGGAGGGCCAAGGAGGAAGGCCATATCGGTTGACTGGTACCACATCTAGTGGATAGTGGTGTGTCTATCTTACAATATGCTGATGACACTATCTTGTTTATGGAACATGATATTGCCAAAGCCAGAAACATGGAACTTATTATGTGCTTATTCAAACAGTTGTCGAAACTCAAAATTAATTTCCATAAGAGTGAATTGTTCTGCTTTGGGAGAGCCAAAGATGAACGAGACACATATAAACAACTTTTTGGATGTGAACTCGGAAGCCTACCGTTTTGATATTTAGGCATAAAAATTCACCACCGTAAGTTATCAAACAAAGAATGGAAATGTGTTGAGGATCGTTTTGGAAAAAACTAAGCTGCTGGAAGGATAAGCTTTTTTCATACGGAGGAAGACTCGTACTGATTAACTCGGTTCTCACGAGCATGCCGATGTTCCTTCTGTCCTTCTTTGAGGTACCGTTAGGGGTACGCAAAAGATTGGACTTTTATAGATCTCGATTTTTCTGGCAGAGCGATGAAGTTAAGAAGAAATACCGGCTTACTAGATGGGATATTATTTGTAGAACTATAGATTAGGGAGGTTTGGGAATTGAAAAATTAGAGGTAAAGAACATATGTCTGTTAAGAAAATGGCCGTTCAGACTATCTGTGGAGACGGAGGGCATGTGGGTACAAATACTTCGTAATAAGTACCTACAATCTAGAACCCTGGCTCAGGTAACTGTGAGGCCCAATGATTCTCCTTTTTGGAAAGTCTTGATGAAAATGAAAGCGACCTTTTTCCACATAGCTAAATTTATCATTGGAGATTGTAAGGCTATGAGATTCTGGGAGGATACGTGAATGGGGGAGACGCCTCCAGCCATACAATATTCATCTCTCTGTAATATTGTTCAACGTAAGGAGGCATACGCTGGCACAATATTACAGTCTAACCCTCTAAATATTCAATTCCGGAGAGCTTTAATAGGGCATAGATGGGAGGCATGGTTGCACTTAGTCACTAGACTTATGGATGTCCACCTATCGGAGGAGACCGATAGGCTTCAGTGGAAGCTAACGTCTACTGGCATCTTTACTGTCAAGTCGATGTACTTGAGTCTCATTGATACAACAACTTTGTCAAAGTCCAATTATATCTAGAAGGTGAAAGTGTCATTGCGTATCAAAATCTTTATATGGTTTGTCGACAAGAAGGTGATCCTTACCAGAGATAATTTGGCAAAGAGAAATTAGGAGGGAAGTAAACAATGTTCTTTTTGTGACCATGAGGAGACTATCAAACACCTTTTTCTCCAATGTCCGCTAGCAAAAATCTGATGGCAAACAGTCCGTATATCATTTAGTATCATACCGCCGGATAGCATTGACACATTGTTTGGGACGTGGCTAAATGGGGTTGACTTAATTATTGTCAGACATGTTCGTATACGAGTATGTGCATTAATTTGGGCTATATGGAACTGCAGGAATGATGTCACCTTTAACAGATTGTCAAATATAAATTTCTTGGAGGTACTCTACCGGGCAACGACGCTGATCCGTACATGGTTATTACTCACTCCTGCAGAAACCAGGGAGCCTTTGGTTACTGGGTCTATCCGGTGAGGGATGGTAGCTCGAGATATCTATAACCTGTTTGGACGGCGGTCCAGTAATAGGATAGATGGTTAGGCATCTAGGCCTACATTTGCCGGTTGTGGCATATTTTTGTACTACTTTTTATTTTTTTGCTCCCTATTTGAAGCTTGGTTGGATCCTTAGGATATTACTTTGATTTCATAAATAAAGTGACTGCATGCATCGTTTCGATGCACAGGCCAGAGGGAATCCTCCTTTTTTTTAAACCAGATTGTTTCATTGCAATTCAAATGCCAGAAAGATCACATATACATCTACATAGGCATATACATTCTCATTCACCGCATAAGTCAATTACATTGCATAATAAATTTAAATATCTTGATCAATCTTACATAACTCACAGCTCACGTATAAAAGAAAGATCGTATAAATTCAAGAATCCCTAACATCCAACACATGAAAAAAAAATATAAATCAAAAAATTTCCAAACCATCCTCATAACAAACTAGAGAGAGGACATCGATCTAAATCCAAAATTTCCTAAATTACTCATTGTCTCAAGTAGTCTACCTGTCCCACCTTTTACCGAACTAGAGGCCACACTATATCCAACTTTCCAATCCACTCTATAGGAAGAAGATGGCGAGAATGACTATCTCACCACTCTATATCCAACTTTCCAATCCAATCAACAATAAAACAAGTCCCGATGAAACCCGTCGGTGCTTAAAAATAGGTTAATTTGTAGGGTGATTGGTCGTCTTATTTTGTGTAGTGTAACCAAAATATAACTATACATAAAACAAAAAGTAGCAACAATTAACACAATATATTCATTAATTTAATAGATGCGTGTACTTAAGAAGCTCAGTCCATTGCAAAATGCAACAACTAGGGGTGGACATATGCGGTGACACGGTCATTTGTATGACTCCATCCGATTTAGTTATTTGGTGTAGTGCAACTAAAAGATAATACAACCTATGATATGCACAAATATGAAGATCATAATTATTATATTTATCTACTGAAAATATTTTTCCGAGAATATCACACCTGACTTAGGCAGTGGTGTGATCAGGACAGTCGACATCATTTTACGAGTAGTGCCCACCCAACTACTCGAGGAAACTAAATAAAAATTGCTAACTTTCTTGACTTATCCAAGAAGCAGGTGGCCGCGGTATATCGTGAGAGACTATGTTGATTTCATCTATTGTTGTGATCCAACAAAATTTTTCTAACAAAACCTCAAATGCATAACCAGGTTTTTATGTACCGTGCAACTAAAATGGACATATGCTTGAAAATAATACTTTTTTAATTAGTTTTGAACTAGACCGGCAATTAATTTGGTAGCACATAAACATACATTCTTGGTATAACATAACGAACCTTAATTTTAGACATTAAGGATGTAATTGTTTTGTCTAGCATGAGTTATAGAATTAAAGTTATTCTCCAACACATACAAATCTAAAGCTAGCCACCTTATTTAAGGGTTACAAGTTTCATCATCCGTCTATAGGCTTTTGCAACACTAACTAAAAAAATCAATAAGCATACATGACAGCACCTACAACCACATACCTTTAGTTTGACCCCTCAAACGTCCGCAGACGCGCCCGGTCAATGACCAGACGTGTCCGTTTTGAGCCCCTATTTATCATCAGCGCAGACACAATTCTCATTTTCTTTCTTATATGTACAATCACTTGAACGTGATCGATGAATTTGAAGCGAGAAAAAGAAAATAATGAATAAAGAAAGAGAAAAGGTGGTCCGGGGTGGGGCATTGTCTTACGTGGCAGACTGACCGAGCGCGTTCACGATCCCTCATATCCTCTTTATATTTGAAATGGATATAAGGGTTCGCGGACAACCCAGACGTATAGGGATGATATGGAGATTCCTGTTGGGTCAGATATTTTTGTCTGTCATCTATCTAGTCACTCAAGGTCACGTCCCCGAACGTTTGGGAAGGACTTGGAGAGTCCGACTATAGATGCTCTCGGCTAACCCTACAAACAAAATCCATAAGCATACAACAACCCTACAAATAAAATACATAAGCATAGGATAGTTGACCCTACAAATAAAATTCGTAAGCATACAACAACCAACCTTACAAATAAAATCCATAATGATACAACAACTATTACTAAAAAATCTATTGGCGTGAAGCCCGATAGCAGTTAGGAGCTCACCGTGCCCGTGATGGAGTACACCAGTGGAGGTTGGCGACAACATTGCACTCCCGGGAGCTGCCACCTCACGCCTCCTCCGAATAGTCTGGGTCGACAGTGCTAGCGCTCCACCATAGATGAACGGATATGCCGATCTATCACCTTGTTGATGTGAATGGACCGATATACCACTGCGTTGCCACAGATGGACCGATCTACCTCCGCACCGCCATGGAGGACCAATTTGTCTTCGTGGTACCCTTGTTCCATGGAGTAATATGTTGAGGCAGTCACCGATGAAGAAGCATAGAAGAGTCGGCGTGCTCAACAAGTTGAAGTTGGTGTCGATGGTGCTAGGGTTTGGTCATGGACCAGGGAATGAGAAGTGAAATGGACACAAAATGAAGGGGTAGTTCCTGATAACCATTAAACAAAGGAAAGGAAAGGCTACACCACGATGTATTCACCAACCTCAGGTTGTTTCGAGGGAGAAACTGCTTGCATTGGTTCAGAAACTAGAGATGGTTTCACAAAATTAACTGTCTCCAATTTCTCCTGCATGTGGTTTTGGCTTACCAACTGCCTTCCGAACTTACTATGACAAAATAAATGCCTATATTATAGTCGGATTCAGTCCTATGGACACACACATACACACCCTACCCCTATGAGTACCTTGGAGAGACTAAGCCGACATATCATCTTGAGATTTATGAAGTCACGGTGGATGCCTCATTGAGGGAAACGTCTCCTTCCACTTAAAGCATATCATCGAAAATCCTGAAATAAATTCAGGAATAATGCAAACACGAGGACTTGAACACTGTTGGGTTTGGAATACCACTGTGCCTCTAACCATACAACCACAGGTTGGTTTACTGTTTGTTTTTATACTAGTACATATATTTCCTAGTTTAGCATTGTCCTTTAACTTATAATTATGTTTTTTTTTCTTTTCTACAGTATTGAATGGGAGCTGGTCGTTGTAAGATTTTTTCCACCTCCACCTTTCCCACGTCCCTCTAGCCCACGCCATGCATTAATTCAATCAGATCTTACCAAAACCTCAACTAAAACAAATTTTCCTTGTCTTCCCCTACCCATACCCAAATCAAATCAAGTCAAATCTTATCAAAACATCACCTAAATCAAAACTATCATTGCCTTCCCCTACCCATACTCAAATCAAATCTTACCAAAATCAAGAATATGATGGTGTAAGATTTATGTCGAACACGTTTGATGTTGAAACACTATAAGGGCATGTACAATGGTGCTATCTTAGTAGTGCCATGTAGGATAAATGAGGAGGTGAAGGAGAGAGAACTCATAAAAAAAGGTTTGTCTCCTCTTATTTAAGAGAGAACAAAAGGTGACCTCTTAGCACAATATGTCTCACCATGTTTTTAGAAATAGCTAGTTATTGAAGATAAGGCTAAGAGATGATCCATTGTAAGACATTTTTTTATCATCCCTAAATTACATGCAAAATTTAAGATAGAACCATGTTACCAACCATTGTACATGTCCTAATATGTATGCGCTCATTGCAATGCACAAACAATTAGCTATAGTAGTACTAGTCATGATAACATCTTACCTTCCACGGGGTCATAGTAATATTGGTCATGATATTACACGAGAAGACGGTTCAAATTAGTTTTGAAGATCACGAAACTTATGTTTTTTACTAGTTTGGCCCTTTTTCTCTATGTGTGAGTCAAACTTGTAGTTGGAACATCCTAGCATTGGAGATGAAACTTTACACTGTCTAGTTCTAAAACATATCTGAACTTACATGGCATGATTTGGGAGCAAGTAGGACCCAAAACCACGATAGCGCTGGACCCATAACCATGGTATATATATTCTTTTACATATACATATTTTTTGTGAATACACATACATATAAGTATGATGATAAATGAAATATATAAACGAGAGCGATGCTAAATTGTTTTGATCCATTGGTCCATGGAGCCTGTTTTTTTTGAAAAATAAAAAAAATAACAATAATCATATTTTGAGGTTTAAAAATATGTATGAAAAAACATACATGTACATGTGGATGTATATTACATTTATATAAATACGCATAGCTTTCAAAGAAATACTCATTGCTGGATGTGGAAACACATGTACCATATCATTTTTGACAATCAGACCAAGGATCTAATGTCATGAATATTCAGTTTCAAAGAACATTTTGCCATAGTTATGAAGAGAGCCAACCCTATCTTGCAAGAAGGCATGCAAGCCTGGTTAGACCACTTGTAATATTTTTTTCTTTGTCTATCTAACTCCTCTACTCATTTGTACATATCCATTTATTGATGAAAATCTGAGACACAGTAGGGCCTGTTCCCATTGTTTTATGCTAATTTTTTTTCAAGATTTTCATGCTGAAAAATGTGTTGGTGCAAGCAAAAAAAAAAGCAAAATCATGTGAAAAATATATGATGAAATTCTTGAGACACACTAGGGCCCTTTCCTATTGTTTTATGTTCGAAAAATGTATCTAAATTTCATGATGTTTGGGTGCAAGCTAAAAAAATCATGTACTTCTATTTTTTTTCGTGGTAACACGTGTCTCATTCATATCATAAAGATTGAAGTACAAGTCACATATAGACCGACATGACAAAACTGAAAAGATAGAAGAACATCTTTGAATTTGACACCAATGTCGTCCGGCACCTACCTCCGGCACCACCACAACAGCCACCGAATAAAGGAATGATGAATCACCTTCTTACCCCAGCTCGAAGCGACTCCATTGATATGCAGCTTTGCGGACCTCCAATGTGGCGCACCAAAAGTGAAGCCCTTCCCGTCGAACGAATTAGACCGGGACAACACCCCACACACGCCATCGAACTCCAGATCTTGCACCCCACTACGACTAAGATGCCGAAGGAGGAAACCATACCTGCCATCCATGAACCACGAACCCAGCACTCATTCCGTCTTCCAGATATCGTCGATGCAGACCACAATCTGTATTCGCTCCTGGACTACCTCCCAAGCTCCCCGGCGACGTTGGAGCACGTCGCAACGACCGAGCCCGAGGACATAGGTCCACCACGAGGATGCTGCTGCCGCCACGTCATCCTTGCGTGAACAGATGGTTTTCAAATACATCCCCAACCATAGGACCGATGGCCTCGTGAGGGAAGGACCCAAATAATCTTTATTCATCATCGCCATCGCCGCTGTCAAAGCCAAGACAATGAACAACCTAAAAATCTAGATTATAAAAACTAAAAACGATTCACACACGTGGATCCGACGACCATCCTCACCACCGGCAACCGAAGTCGCCGGCGAAGGAGAGCCGTCGGAGGACAGCGCTCGAAGATTGTCCTCTCCTGGCGGCGGCTAGGGTTCCAACCGCCAGGGGAGAGTATTATAAAGTGGTCGCCAGGGTACTCCCGTTCCAAAGTATGTACTTCTAGCATATATTTTTTTTAGTAAAAGGAGGATGACCGCCGGCCTCTGCATCTGGAAGATGCATGCAGCCATTTTATTGATTATTCTCGAGGACCTTACAAAGTGTTACAAAAATATGTTTGAATTCGCCATCTTCGCAACATGTTGTTGGGGATTTGTGTGGAGCTTCATAATATGATTTTTGATTATATTTTCCAAAAACCAGGAACCATGGAGCCTGGGAGGGAGCGAGAAATCCGCGCTCAGGATCTTATTTGATGCGAATTGTACTGGAGCTTTATTCGCTGGAAATCACAGTAACGTCGAAATCGAAGTGGGCTCTCTCATGTTGGGGTCCAAGTGGGGAGGTCCGAGTACCACCTACCTGGAGACTGTCAAGTGCCAACACTCACGTAGAAAGGGAAAGATTGACACAGCCATCCATAATCATGGACCCTCCTATCTCTCGGTCTATCCAAATTTTAATGACGGTTGTTTTGCTAGTACATTCGACGCAAATTTTACGTTGCGTACAGCAAACGTAGGTTTCAGTAGAAGTATTTGCTTCAGCCTTGTTATTTCTGTCTTGCGCAATATAGAAAATTTGCCAAGCTTCAGATCAAGGGGCTGTCTGATCCAAAAAGGCTTTGCAAGCGACCTGTGGATATGTTGGACGTGTGCCATCACATAGTGTTGGATTTGTCCCCAGAGTAATAAGGTCATGTTTGGAACCATCCAGATTATATAATCTGGTTTTTATAATCTATTGTATTTTCAAACAGGTAAATTTATATTATAGATTTTATAAACTAGATGACCATATTATTATAATGTCATAATCTCCTCTACCCCAGCTAAAATGAGATTATGAATTACAAATGATGTGTTATCCTTGTAAACTTCAAGAGAATTACACAGTGTCACCGCCACTTTTCTATTTTTCCTTGTAAACTGAGGGCAAACATGTCATTGTACAATTTAAAAGCTGGTTTACAGTTTATATAATCTGGCCTCCAAACATGCCCACCTAGATTATTTTTATAAACCAGATTATATAATCTATATTCACAATCTAGATTATTATAATCTATTATGGTTCCAAACAGGGCCTAAGTCGCCACTGCATGATTCGTATGTAGGACATATGCCATCACACAATCTTGGATTTTGTCCCCCCTCCGACTGAGTGGCCACTAGGGACATGTCTCAAGGTCATGTAGTTTTTTTTTCACGTTTGCAATCATTCAGAAAATATTTTGTTTCCGGATTGACTTTCAACTGTTGTATTTTTTTTCTTTTTCTTTTAGTTTGATTTTTTGATAAAAGATGAATTTTATTGGTTAAATTGGAGTAAACAAGAGGATACAAACACAATGAGCACACACTGAACTTCTGAATAGTTAGGATGTAAAAAATGAAAAAAAAAACAAAGCGACCAGATCCGTGGTCGGCAAACTGTAGCGGTGATCATATTCGCATCAACTATCTCATGACACCACATTACGAGAAAGCTTTTCAACATCATCACCTTTACGAATGAAGTGTCGGTCAGACACCACGTCACCGGATCCAACCATTAAAGATAAAATCTAGGTTTTCACCATCAAAATATCAGTCTAAGCGTATCGAAGCAATGCCTTGAACAAGGTAAGGGCATCTCCAAAACGGACCGTCAGACCTTCACTACATGTCTGGACCATATTTGTCATTTAATGAAGACCTGCATATGTCCGCTTTGCAGTCTGAACGTACGGATTCCTGTATCCAAGAGACAAATGTGGGAGGCTTTGGCGGAGTCCGAACATGCATTTGATCAACCACGTGCATGGTCCCTCTCTTTTCCCTTTCCTTCCAACCGCACATGCATGGTTTTTCTCGTGTCTCTCCTCCCAACCAGACGCTAAACGACAAATATCCCACCACATACATGGTCCCCACTATATTTTCTCCTCCCAATCGGATACTTTGTGATTAGCATTAGATGACTCCCTCCTGCATCATGTGCGTGGACCACGTCCAGACATAAAAATAGACATATACCAGAGACATTTGCATGTCAGCTTTCGAGATGTCTAACGACGAGAAATTGTCTCCATTGTCAGGTTTAACCAACTCAGATCAGACCTAGATTTTTACCCCGGAGCTCAAGACAGGGTGCACACTGCATCATCATCAAACACACACACACACACGTGTTGTCGTCTTCACTTTTTCACGATCACAACAACTACATGTGATGTGCAACTGTCTCATGCAGAACCATCCCTCCGTGTTAAGCCTTCCTCCAAAGTTTACATCTCACCACTAAAGTCAACCTATGACGGCCTCTGGTGACACCGGAGAGGAGATAGAGGTGTTAGGTGGCGGTGCTAGGTGTAGGGTTGTAACCGCCCGAGTCGCCCACACCGGAGCGATGTGTGGCGTTTTTCTATATAATTAGTTTGATGTGTGCATCATCGATCTTTTTGTCAGCTCTTGAGTCGATACACAAGCTTGATGTAATTGATGTCTTCGCTATATTAATATATATATTTTTATTATTAAAAAAAACTATTTATTGTCATTTCTATCTTTTCTCTCCAGCGAAAGGTAGCTCGCCTCCATTGGACTGTTCTTGATCCCAAAATCCGACTAATGGACAAACTTTGTGCTAAGAACCTGAGGATAACTTAATAAACTTGGCAAGAGGATTAAAGAAATGTTCCTACCTGCAAAGACAGATCAGAGCCGATCGAATAAAATCTGGAACAGTGGCGTCTGCATGCTTTGCGCTCCTTTCCCAACGAGAGACGCACGAGACAGGGACTCATGGTTGGTCAGGGTTTCGTGTCTGTTTGCTTGTTGGCCTGTACAGAACCAGAATTAACCTAGACCATCGTAGCTAGCTGTGTGGTTGATACGTATTCCCTACTAACTTGATTTAGTATCAAATCTGATAGCCCGACTTGATTATTCACCTGTAGATAACGAAGTGTTGGTTACTTCGGACGTGACGCGTGCACAGTCCCGTCTCTCGTACCACACTCCTGCTTAATTTATTCAGTTCTAGGTTAACAGAAGATTGGTTATTTAACAACTTGGAGAAGAACGCAAAAGTGCTGCTTTACCAAAGTCGCTGAAGACCGATGATTCGTTCTCGAGCATGTTGCTGTCCCCTGCTAGTTTTCCTGCAACTGCCGGGAGTTTTCCTTTGTCCCCTCCACTATGTTCAGAAAGAAATGGACTCCTTGGACTTTGAAGGGCTGCAAATTTCTCATGTACGGCCGGCTGTCAACTTATAAAATGTCACCTCAAAATGTGACGGAAGAGGCAACACCATCATATTCCTAAACCGTTCGTTGGAAGAGAAAAAAAGGCCTACATTTCCTGCCGCGGGCGTACAGTTCATTTCCAGCAGCAGAAATGGACATGTTCTTTCGTTTAACCAAATCATCGGGGCGCTGCCCTTGCTCGATTCGGGTTGGTCTGAACAATGGTTCGAGTATGCATTGACACATTGTTATCTGTCTGTTTTGATAATTGCTACCGGATTGGCAGTTTGTTGGGATACTTTGATCAATGCTTTTTCCGTGCAACAGCAAATAAGGCAACATTTCGAAGTGTCAAGCATGTATAGACTGGTCTGTGCGTGGTAGTGTAGAAGGAAACCATCCTTAACAAATTCTGGATAACAACTCAACAGTCCCCACCTTGAGACGGAAAAAAATCGTATGAGACCAGGTCTCATAGTCATCTCGTGAGACCCTACCCAGAACACGCCACGTGTTTAGCACCCATCTTAAAGCAGCTTCTTCCCCAGCTTCATGTCTTCGCCAAATTCCCATCGGCCAGCGGCGGCCAACTAGCGGCAACCCTTCTCGGCTGACTATCCGTGGCTGTCTAGCTTGCCGAAATTGCTATTAGCCTGCGGCCAGGGCAGAACAATTTTTTCAAAGCGATCCACACAGCAGGTCCTCTTTTCCCTAATCATGGCTCTATGAAGGGGTGTTAGTTTTTTCCACGAGAACAAGTTGGATCGAGGACTTGGCGGCCGGCCGCGTCGAATTCTTGTTCAATGACAGGACAACTACTAGTAGACTAGCAGCCAGTAGGCTCTTCTGATGGTTTTGAAAGAGAACATGAACGCTATAATCGAGAGATTGATTCTGCTCCATTCATGACTTTGACTTTTGTAGCGCTGATGTTGGGTCCTAGTTTGTATTAAGACAGAGAAGACGCATGTACTGTGAACTCCATGAGTTAAACAGATCCCTCGGTTAAGGGATGTCTGTGGAGAAGAAGATGCTTTGTGATTGGTATGAAACACGTGTCATCATCTGGATGGGGTCTCACACGGTGGAGAATGAGACCTGGTCTCATAGGATTTTTTCCCCTTGAGACCCCTGATAAATCTCTCAAAAAAGTTTGCATGGCGCCTTATCTCGATACCATCCTTAGTTAGGGCATTTAGTTCATTACTTTTACCCGATAGTACTAGAGGGAATAGAGGGTGACACGCTGTTCCTCGATCGTTAGTTAAGCCCATTTTTTAGGCAATTATAGTTAGAGGTAAGCTCCTGTACACCGAAAATCGAAGAACCAAACTAAACTTGGCGATCGATATTCCTGATTCATTCGATTTATGGTGTCCAGTTCGGTGTTTTCATCTCAGTGGTTTGAGTGTATCGTCTGTTTCCATTCCACATAAACGGAATGGTCCGGCCATTTACGTCAAAATGGACCTTCCTTTTCTCTATTTTTTCTACTTTGCCAACATGTGTAGACATGACCCATGCCCATATACGGTGCCCCTCTCCCCCACACACAAATTCACTCATGCCTACTAGGCTTCGTTCACTCATATCAATAATATAATTAACTAGTGAGCAATAATACTATATCTTGAATATGAATACTTTATTAAAATAATCATGATACAATATGATAGAATGATATCTCGCTAGCGTTTTCTGAGAATGCAAAATATAAATGTAGATCACATTTAAAGTTCAAGCATTGACTAAATATTGTAATTTAGGGTAGACGACATCCAGTCACGTTCACACCCGACATTAATAGACCAAATGCATTTAAAGTAAGAATGAAAATAACGCTCTGTGGGTTGATGCTTAAATGAGAAGGTGATGACTCAACAATAAAAGTAAATAACATAGAAATAGAAAAAGGCCTTTCGTAAAGGGAAGGAGGGATATGCAGAGGTGCGAGAGCTCATTGTTTTAAAATATAAATAAATTTCATTTTGGATGGTGTACTTTTTAGTCCATAGTTTACGAGATAGTTTTCAATATTTTTCATGCTAAGCACGTTAATGGTGATTTCCATGCGAATATTTTTACCCCCCTCCACCATAGAAACACAACCATGGCTAGTCAAATTCATGGGTGCCCTCTAATCCACCAACTGTCCGGGAGGAGTTTGTTATTATTTTTCTAGGTTAGTGCACGACTCGGCATCCCTATTACCTGTTGGAAATATGCCCTAGAGGCAATGATAAATAGTTATTATTGTTGGAATTATGCCCTAGAGGCAATAATAAATATAGTTATTATTATAATTCCTGTATCAAGATAATCGTTTATTATCCATGCTATAATTGTATTGAATGAAGACTCATTTACACGTGTGGATACATAGACAAAACACTGTCCCTAGCAAGCCTCTAGTTGGCTAGCCAGTTGATCAAAGATAGTCAGTGTCTTCTGATTATGAACAAGTTGTTGTTGCTTGATAACTGGATCACGTCATTAGGAGAATCACGTGATGGACTAGACCCAAACTAATAGACGTAGCATGTTGATCGTGTCATTTTGTTGCTACTTTTTCCGCGTGTCAAGTATTTGTTCCTATGACCATGAGATCATATAACTCACTGACACCGGAGGAATACTTTGTGTGTATCAAACGTCGCAACGTAACTCGGTGACTATAAAGATGCTCTACAGGTATCTCCGAAGGTGTTAGTTGAGTTAGTATGGATCAAGACTGGGATTTGTCACTCCGTGTGACGGAGAGGTATCTCGGGGCCCACTCGGTAATACAACATCACACACAAGCCTTGCAAGCAATGTAACTTAGTGTAAGTTGCGGGATCTTGTATTGCGGAACGAGTAAAGAGACTTGTCGGTAATGAGATTAAAATAGGTATGCAGATACCGATGATCGAATCTCGGGCAAGTAACATACCGAAGGACAAAGGGAATGACATACGGGATTATATGAATCCTTGACACTAAGGTTCAACCGATGAGATCTTCGGAGAATATATAGGATCCAATATGGGCATCCAGGTCCCGCTATTGGATATTGACCGAGGAGTGCCTCGGGTCATGTCTACATAGTTCTCGAACCCGCAGGTGCACACTTAAGGTTCAATGATGTTTTAGTATAGTTGACTTATATGTGTGGTTACCGAATGTTGTTCGGAGTCCCGTATGAGATCACAGACGTCACGAGGGTTTCCGGAATGGTCCGGAAACGAAGATTGATATATAGGATGGTTTCATTTGGTCATCGAAAAGTTTCGGGCAATTCCCGCACTATACCGGGAGTGACGAATGGGTTCCGGGTGTTCACCGGAAGGGGCCCACCCACCCGGGAGTGAGCCCAAGGCCCTAGGGTGGTGCCACAAGTCCTTAGTGGGCTGGTGGAGTCAGCCCAATGTTGGGTAACGTAGCAAAAATTCAAAATTTTCCTACGCCATATTCAGACCTTCCTATGGAGAGACCAGCAACGAGAGAGGGGTGAGTGCATGTTCATACCTTTGAAGATCGATAAGCGGAAGCGTTGCTAGAACGCGGTTGATGGAGTCGTACTCTTGGCGATTCAGATCGCGGTGTGATTCCGATCTAGTGCCGAACCACGACACCTCCGCGTTCAACACACGTGCAGCCTGATACGTCCATTTTGCATCATGCTTTCATGTTGATATTTATTGCTTTTTGGGCTGTTATTTCACTTCAGGTACAATACTTATGCCTTTTCTCTCTTATTTTGCAAGGTTTACATGAAGAGGGAGAATGTCGGCAGCTGGAATTCTGGCCTGAAAAAGGAGCAAGTTTGAGATGCCTATTCTACGCAACTCCAAAAGCCGTGAAAATCAACGTGGATTTTTTTGGGAATATATAAAAAATACTGGGTCGAAGAAGTGCGAGAGGGGCGCTAGTAGGTGGCCACAAGCCTGCTAGGCGCGGCCACCCCCTGGCCACGCCTAGGGGGCTTGTGGGCTCCCTGCTGGCCCACTGGCTACCCTCTTCTGGTATATGAAGGGTTTCGTTCCGAAAAAATTCAGGAGGAGGCTTTTCGGAGATTCGCCGCCGCCACGAGGCGGAACTTGAGCAGAACCAATCTAGAGCACCGACAGGACGATCCTACCGGGGAAACTTCCCTCCCGGAGGGGGAAATCGTCGCCATCGTCATCACCAACACTCCTCTCATCGGAGGGGACTCATCACCATCAACATCTTCATCAGCACCATCTCATCTCCAAACCCTAGTTCATCTCTTGTAACCAATCTCCATCTCGCGACTCCGATTGGTACTTGTAAGGTTGCTAGTAGTGTTAATTACTCTTTGTAGTTGATGCTAGTTGGATTATTTGGTGGAAGAGTTTATGTTCAGATCCTTGATGCTACTCATTACCTCTCTGGTCATGAATATGATTATGCTTTGTGAGTAGTTACTTTTGTTCCCGAGGACATGGGATAAGTCATGCTAATAGTAGTCATGTGAATTTGGTATTCGTTTGATATTTTGATGTGTTGTATGTTGTTTTTCCTCTAGTGGTGTTATGTGAACATCGACTACATAACACTTCACCATTATTTGGGCCTAGAGGAAGGCATTGGGAAGTAGTAAGAAGCTTAAACCCTAGTTTATGGGTTGCTTCATAAGGGGCTGATTTGGATCCACTAGTTTAATGCTATGGTTAGACTTTGTCTTAATTCTTCTTTCTTAGTTGCGGATGATTGCGAGAGGAGTTAATCCTAAGTGGGATGCTTGTCCAAATAAGGGCAGTATCCAAGTGCCGGTCCACCCACATATCAAACTATCAAAGTAACGAACGCGAATCATATGAACTTGATGAAAACTAGCATGACAGAAATTCCCGTGTGTCCTCGGGAGCGTTTTTCCTCCTATAAGACTTTGTCCAGGCTTGTCCCTTGCTACAAAAGGGATTGGGCCACTTTGCTGCACCATTGCTACTTTTGTTACTTGCTACTTGCTATGAATCATCTCACCACACAACTACTTGTTATCGATAATTTCAGTGCTTGCAGATATTACCTTGCTGAAAACCACTTGTCAGATCCTTCTGCTCCTCGTTGGGTTCGACACTCTTACTTATCGAAAGGACTACGATAGATCCCCTATACTTTTGGGTCATCAGGACTCTTTTCTGGCGCCGTTGCCGGGGAGTGACGCGCCTTTGGTAAGTGGAACTTGGTAATGAAACATTCATATAGTGTGCTGAAATTTATTGTCACTTGTCACTATGCAAACTAATCCTTTGAGGGGCTAGTTCGGGGTATCTTCACATCGAACGGAAGCACAAAGAGTTGCTCCTCAACCTGCTGCACCTACTGAAAATATTTGCTTTGAATTTCCTTTGGGTATGCTTGAGAAACTGCTGGCTAATCCTTTTACGGGAGATGGAACATCACATCGAGACTTGCATCTAATCTATATAGATGAAGTTTGTGGTTTATTTAAGCTTGCAGGTTTGCCCGAGGATGAGGTCAAGAAGAAGGTCTTTCCCTTATCTTTGAGGGATAAGGCGTTGACATGGTATAGGCTATGTGATGATACTGGATCATCGAACTACAATCGGTTTAAATTGAAATTTCATCAAAAGTTTTATCCTATGCATCTAGTACATCGTGATCGGAATTATATTTATAATTTTTGGGCTCGTGACAGAGAAAGCATCGCTCAAGCTTGGGGGAGGCTTAAATCAATGTTATATTCATGCCCCAACCATGAGCTCTCGAGAGAAATTATCATTCAGAACTTCTATGCTCGGCTTTCTCATGATGATCGCACCATGCTTGACACTTCTTGTACTGGTTCTTTTATGAAGAGAGATATTGACTTCAAATGGAATTTATTGGAGAGAATTAAACGCAACTCTGAAGATTGGGAGCTTGATGAAGGTAAGGAGTCAGGTACGAATTTCAAGTTTGATTGCGTTAAATCCTTTGTTGAAACAAATACTTTTTGTGATTTTAGCGCTAAGTATGGACTTGACTCTGAGATAGTAGCTTCATTGTGTGAATCATTTGCTGCTCATATTGACCTCCCCAAAGAGAAGTGGTTTAAATATCCTCCTCCTGTAGAAGTCAATGTAGTTAAACCCAATCCAGTTGAAGAGAAAGTCATTGCCTATAATGATCCTATTGTTCCGAGTGCTTACATTGAGAAACCACCTTTCCCTGTTTGGATAAAGGATCATTCTAAAGCTTCAACTGTGATACATAGAGGCTACATTAGAACACCTACACCCCTGAGCAAATTAGAGTTGAACCTAGCATTGCTATTATCAAAGATCTCATGTCCGATGATGTTGAGGGACATAATATTCACTTCTGTGAAGATGCTGCTAGAATTGCTAAACCTCACGCTAGAGATAAACATAGGCCTGTTGTTGGCACGCCTGTTGTTTCTGTTAAGATAGGAGATAATTGCTATCATGGTTTATGTGACGTGGGTGCTAGTGTTAGTGCAATACCTCAATCCTTATATGATGAAATTAAAGACGAGATTGCACCTGTTGAGATAGAACCTATTGATGTCACTATTCAGCTTGCCAATGGAGATACTATCTGCCCCGTGGGAACTGTTAGGGATGTAGAAGTCTTGTGTGGTAAAATGAAGTATCCTGCTGATTTCCTCGTTCTAGCTACCGCACAAGATAGCTTTTGTCCCATCATATTTGGCAGACCCTTCCTCAATACCGTCAATGCTCATATTGACCGTGAGAAGCAAACTGTCACTGTTGGCTTTGAATGTGTGTTACACGAGTTCAATTTCTCCAAGTTTGGTAGACAACCTCATGAAAAAGAGTTGCCTAGTAGGGATGAAACTATTGCCTTGGCTTCTATTGCCGTGCCTCCTACTGATCCCTTAGAGCAATACTTGCTTGAGCATGAAAATGATATGCATATGGATGAAAGGGATGAGATAGATAGGGCTGTCTTAGAACAATATCCTATCCTTAAGAATAATTTGCCTCTTGAATTGCTTGGGGATCCACCCCCACCAAAGGGTGATCCTGTGTTCAAGCTTAAACAATTGCTCAATACTCTTAAGTATGCTTATCTTGATGAAAAAGAGATATATCCTGTTATTATTAGTGCTAGCCTCTCAGAGCATGAAGAAAAGAAGTTACTAAAAACTCTCAGAAAGGGCATTAGTCCTACTCTATGCCAGCACAAGATTAAAACTGATCCTGATTCCAAACCAGTTGCTGATCATCAAAGGAGATTAAATCCTAAGATGAAAGAGGTAGTAAGAAATGAAATATTAAAGCTCCTGGAAGCAGGTATTATCTATCATGTTGCTCATAGTGATTGGGTGAGTCCGGTGCGTTGTGTCCCTAAGAAGGGAGGCATTACCGTTGTCCCTAATGATAAGGATGAATTGATCCCACAGAGGATTATTACTAGCTATAGGATGGTGATTGATTTTAGGAAATTGAATAAAGCCACTAGGAAAGATCATTACCCTTTGCCTTTTATCGACCAAATGCTAGAAAGACTGTCTAAACACACACACTTCTGCTTTCTAGATGGTTATTATGGTTTCTCCCAAATACCAGTTGCACAATCTGATCAGGAGAAAACCACTTTCACCTGCCCTTTCGGTACCTTTGCTTATAGACGTATTCCTTTTGGCTTATGTAATGCACCTGCCACCTTTCAAAGATGTATGATGGCTATATTCTTTGACTTTTGTGAAAAGATTGTTGAGGTTTTCATGGATGACTTCTCCGTTTACGGGTCTTCCTTTGATGATTGCCTCAACAACCTTGATCGAGTCTTGCAGAGATGTAAAGACACCAATCTTGTCTTGAATTGGGAGAAGTGCCACTTTATGGTTAATGAAGGCATCGTCTTAGGACATAAAATTTCTGAAAGAGGTATTGAAGTCGATAAGGCTAAGGTTGATGCGATCGAGAAAATGCCACACTCCAGAGATATCAAAGGTATAAGAAGTTTCCTTGGTCATGCTGGTTTCTATAGGAGGTTCATTAAAGACTTCTCTAAGATTTCTAGGCCTCTTACCAATCTCTTGCAAAATGATATTACTTTTGTTTTTGATGATGATTGTGAGGAAGCCTTCGAAATACTTAAGAAGGCCTTGATAACGACACCTATTGTTCAACCACCTGATTGGAGCTTACCTTTTGAAATCATGTGTGATGCTAGTGATTATGTTGTTGGTGCTGTCCTAGGGCAAAGAGTTGATAAGAAGTTGAATGTTATTCACTGTGCTAGTAAAACTCTAGACAGTGCCCAAAGAAACTATGCTACTACGGAAAAGGAGTTTTTAGTAGTCGTGTTTGCATGTGAAAATTTCAGGTCTTACATAGTTGATTCCAAAGTCACTATTCACACTGATCACGCTGCTATTAAGTACCTCATGGAGAAGAAGGACGCTAAACCTAGACTTATCAGATGGGTTCTCTTGCTACAAGAATTTGATTTGCACGTTGTCGACAGGAAGGGTTCTAATAACCCCATAGCAGATAACTTATCTAGGTTAGAGAACGTTCTTGATGACCCACAACCTATTGATGATAGCTTTCCCGGTGAGCAATTGAATGTCATCAATACTTCACGTAGTGCACCGTGGTATGCTGATTATGCAAACTATATCGTTGCCAAATATATACCACCTAGTTTCACATACCAGCAAAAGAAGAAATTCTTCTTTGACTTGAGACATTACTTTTGGGATGATCCTCACCTTTATAAGGAAGGAGTAGATGGTGTTATTAGACGTTGTGTACCTGAACATGAACAGGGACATATCCTACAGAAGTGTCACTCCGAGGCCTACGGAGGACACCATGCGGGAGATAGAACTGCACACAAGGTATTGCAATCAGGTTTCTATTGGCCCACTCTCTTCAAGGATGCCCGTAAGTTTGTCTTGTCTTGTGACGAATGTTAAAGAGTAGGTAATATCGGTAAACGTCAGGAAATGCCTATGAACTATTCACTTGTCATTGAACCATTTGATGTTTGGGGCTTTGATTATATGGTACCTTTTCCAAAATCCAACGGGTATACTCATATCCTAGTTGCTGTTGATTACGTCACTAAGTGGGTAGAAGCTATCCCCACTAGTAGTGCTGATCACAACACTTCTATCATGATGCTTAAAGAAGTTATTTTCCCTAGATTTGGAGTCCCTATATATCTGATGACCGACGGTGGTTCACATTTCATTCATGGTGCTTTCCGTAAAACGCTTGCTAAGTACGATGTCAACCATAGAATTGCGTCCCCCTATCACCCTCAGTCCAGTGGTCAAGTAGAGCTAAGCAATAGAGAAATTAAACTAATTCCGCAAAATACTGTCAACAGGTCTAGAAAGAATTGGTCTAAGAAGCTCGATGATGCACTGTGGGCCTATAGAACTGCCTATAAGAATCCCATGGGCATGTCTCCGTACAAAATGGTGTACGGTAAAGCATGTCATTTACCTCTTGAGCTAGAGCATAAATCTTATTGGGCAATCAAAGAGCTCAACTTTGATTTCAAACTTGCTGGTGAGAAGAGGTTATTTGACATTAGCACGCTTGATGAATGGAGAGCTGAGGCATATGAAAATGCCAAGTTGTTCAAAGAAAAGGTTAAGAGGTGGCATGATAAGAGGATACAAAAGCGTGAGTTTAATGTAGGTGATTATGTCTTGCTATATAATTCTCATTTAAGATTTTTTGCACGCAAGCTTCTCTCTAAATGGGAAGGTCCCTATATTGTTGAGGAAGTATATCGTTCCGGTGCTATCAAGATCAACAACACGGAAGGTAATTGTCCGAGAGTTGTAAATGGGCACAGAACCAAGCATTATATCTCAGGTACTCCCATAAATGTTAAAAGCAATATCATCAATACCATAACTCCGGAAGAATACCTAGGGGATATTTATCAACCTGTTTCAGACTCCGAAAACGAAGAGGTATGTGATTCGGTAAGAAAATAGACTCCAAAACTTTTCCAGTAGGAATTTTTCTCTGTTTTGGAATTTTTGAAAAAATAGAAAATAGACTCCAAAACTTTTCCAGTCCGGAAAGCGCGCGAGGAGGCGACAAGCCTGCCAGGTGCGGGCCCACCCCCTGGCCACGCCTGGGGGGCTTGTGGCCACCTCGTGTGCCTCCCGAACTCCGTTTTCGTGCGAAGTACTCCTTCTGGTCTGGAAAAAATCATTACATATTCTCCCGTAAGGTCTGACCCTCGTATCACACGAATTTCCTTTGTTTTCGTTTCGAGCCTGTTTCTGTTGCAGATCTAGATTGCTATGACGTGCCCAAAAGCTTCGACGGACAAGATCTTCGAGAAGGTCATCAATCCTTACCTCACGGGAGTGCTGTAACACCCTCAATCTATCGAGATGCGTGAGGGGATGTTGCACATCCGTGATGTTGAGGGGCCCAAGAAGACCGGAAGTGTGGAGGCGAGGCTCGAAGCAATGGAGCAACAAGTCTTCAAGTGCCAACGGATGGTGGAGCGTGGACTCAACGCCAACCTCATGATGATCACGGAGTTCACCAGCAAGCACATGATCGATGCCAATGACATTGGGAAGCACCTCTCTAGGCTCTATGACATGATTGATCACCTCCAGGCCCAGATCTATGACCTGCAGAAACAAAACTGTGAGTATGAGTATAGATTTAAATCAATACGGTTGGCTGCAGATTTGAGGATTCCGAAGACTCGTTCATTTTTCCATGATGGAGCACCTATGCCTTGGAAGACGGAGGATCAAACCCATGTCACAACAATTCCACCACCATCACCTCCAAAGGAAGACAACTAAGCATGGGTATGGGCAATCCCCTTGGCTTGTGCCAAGCTTGGGGGAGTTGCCCCGGTATCGTATCACCATCACATCTTTTGCCTTTACCTTTGTTTTAGTTTGTTCCTTTCCAGTTTTCTTTTTCTCTAGTAGATTAAAAGTCTTAGTGTTTTAGTCTTGAGTTTTGCTTTGTGTCACCCCCGATGTATTCGAGCTCGTGAGCCATATAATAAAGAGTGTCTTAGTTGAGGGCTTTGCCTCTTGCCATGATCAAAAGAGTGAGAAACGAACAAAAGCATGAAAGATCATGTAATGATCTTATGGGAAGTGATGGCTTCACATATAAAAAGAATGTTGATTGAAACTTGTTGAGGGTAGACAAATGTAGACCTTGGTCATTGTTGCAATTAATAGGAAGTGATAAAGAAGGAGAGGTTCACATATAAATACATCATCTTTGACACCATCTATGATTGTGAACACTCACTAAACTATTGCATGCTTAGAAGTAGATGTTGGACAAGGAAGACAACATAATGAATTGTGTTTGCTTGGTTCCGAACAATGTTATATGATTAGAGATCCCTTAGCATGTGAAGATTGCTTCCACCTCATATTAGCCAAAACTCCTGCACCAACTAGAGATACTACTTGTGCATCCATAAACCTTCAACCCAGTTTTGCCATGAGAGTCCACCACACCTACCTATGGATTGAATAAGATCCCTCAAGTAAGTTGTCATCGGTGCAAGCAATAAAAAATGCTCCCTAATATGTATGATCTATTAGTGTATGGAAAATAAGCTTTGTACGAACCTGTGATGAGGAAGACATAAAAGAGAGAGACTGCATAATAAAGTTCTTTATCACAGGAGGCAATATAAAGTGACGTTCCTCCGCACTAAGAGGACACACATCCAAACCTCTGAAGCACATGACAACCTCTGCTTCCCTCTGCGAAGGGCCTATCTTGTACCTTTACTTTTTGCCCTTGAAAGAGTCATGGTGATCTTCACCAATTCTTTGTTTCGCCTTTATCTTGGCTAACGTCATATGCTAAGGAAAGATCTATATTCATATGTCAACTTGGAGGTAAGCATTCATGAATTATTATTGTTGACATTACCCTTGAGGTAAGAAGTTGCGAGGCACAACTATAAGCCCCTATCTTTCTCTGTGTTCAGCTGAAACTTTGATCTCATGAGTACCACATGAGTTGTAGCAATTGTAGAGAATGAAAAGATGATTGAGTATGTGGTTTTGCTTTACAAGCTCTTATTTGACTTTTTCAGATGTTGTGATAAATTGCAATTGGTTCAATGACTAAAGGCTATCGGTTGCTAATTCTCGGTAAGGTTCTTGATCCATACTTTACTTTGTGAAGGAATTGTCACTTTAGCATGAGAGATTATATGTTGGTATTGCTGTTCTGATCATGATCATGATGCATGTATGTTCGTATCTTGTTTTGTCGACACCTCTCTCCCTAAACATGTGGGCATATTTATTGAGCTCGACTTTCGCTTGAGGACAAGCGAGGTCTAAGCTTGGGGGAATTGATACGTCCATTTTGCATGATGCTTTCACGTTGATATTTATTGCTTTTTGGGCTGTTATTTCACTTCACGGTACAATACTTATGCCTTTTATCTCTTATTTTGCAAGGTTTACATGAAGAGGGAGAATGCCGGCAGCTGGAATTCTGGCCTGAAAAAGGAGCAAGTTTGTGATGCCTATTCTGCGCAACTCCAAAAGCCGTGAAAATCAATGTGGATTTTTTTTGGGAATATATAAAAAATACTGGGCCGAAGAAGTGCGAGAGGGGGGCCAGCAGGTGGCCACAAACCTGCTAGGCGCGGCCACCCCCTGGCCGCGCCTAGAGGGCTTGTGGGCTCCCTGCTGGCCTATTGGCTCCCCTCTTCTGCTATATGAAGGGTTTTGTTCCGAAAAAATTTAGGAGGAGGCTTTTCAGAGGATTCACCGCCGCCACGAGGCGGAACTTGAGCAGAACCAATCTAGAGCTCCGGCAGGACGATCTTGCCAGGGAAACTTCCCTCCCGGAGGGGGAAATCGTCGCCATCGTCATCACCAACACTCCTCTCATCGGAGGGGACTCATCACCATCAACATCTTCATCAGCACCATCTCATCTCCAAACCCTAGTTCATCTCTTGTAACCAATCTCCGTCTCGCGACTCTGATTGGTACTTGTAAGGTTGCTAGTAGTGTTAATTACTCTTTGTAGTTGATGCTAGTTGGATTATTTGGTGGAAGAGTTTATGTTCAGATCCTTGATGCTACTCATTACCTCTCTGGTCACGAATATGATTATGCTTTGTGAGTAGTTACTTTTGTTCCTGAGGACATGGGATAAGTCATGATAATAGTAGTCATGTGAATTTGGTATTCGTTCGATATTTTGATGTGTTGTATGTTGTTTTTCCTCTAGTGGTGGTATGTGAACGTCGACTACATAACACTTCACCATTGTTTGGGCCTAGAGGAAGGCATTGTGAAGTAGTAAGTAGATGATGGGTTGCTAGAGTGGCATAAGCTTAAACCCTAGTTTATGCGTTGCTTCGTAAGGGGCTGATTTGGATCCACTAGTTTAATGCTATGGTTAGACTTTGTCTTAATTCTTCTTTCGTAGTTGTGGATGCTTGCGAGAGGAGTTAATCATAAGTGGGATGCTTGTCCAAGTAAGGGCAGTACCCAAGCGCCGGTCCACCCATATATAAAACTATCAAACTAACGAACGCAAATCATATGAACATGATGAAAACTAGCATGACAGAAATTCCCGTGTGTCCTCCGGAGCGTTTTTACTCCTATAAGAATTTGTCCAGGCTTGTCCCTTGCTACAAAAGGGATTGAGCCACTTTGTTGCACCGTTGCTACTTCTGTTACTTGCTACTTGCTACGAATCATTGATACGTCTCCATCGTATCTACTTTTCCAAACTCTTTTGCCCTTGTTTTGGACTCTAATTTGCATGATTTGAATGGAACTAACCAGGACTAACGCTGTTTTCAGCACAATTGCCTTGATGTTATTTTTGTGCAGAAATCAATGTTCTCCAAACATCCTGAAAATTTACCAGGAGCAGTTTTGGAAAATAAGAAAAATGTGTGCGCCAAGTTCCACCTCACGGGGTGGGCCAATGGGCCACAAGCCCTAGCTCCACCACCACCCCCTGGTGGCGGTGGGCAGGCTTGTGGGGCCCACACGGCTCTGCAGCCCCCAATCTCAGGTCTATAAGATCCCTTTCGTCCCAGAAAAAATAAAAAAGAGAAGTTTTCGTCGCGTTTTCGATACGGAGGCGCCGCCACCACCTGTTCTTCATCTGGAGGGCAGATCTGGAGTCCGTCTTGGGCTCCGGAGAGGGGAAATCGCCGCCATCGTTATCATCAACCTTCTTCCCTCTCCAATTCCATGAAGCTCTTCGTCGTTCATGAGTAATCTATTCGTAGGCTCGCTGGGCGGTGATGAGTAGGATGAGATCTATCAGGTAATCGAGTTAGTTTTGATGGGGATTAATCCCTAGTATCCACTATGTTCTGAGATTGATGTTGCTACTACTTTGCCATGCTTAATGCTTGTCACTAGGGCCCGAGTGCCATAATTTCAGATCTGAAATTATTATGTTGTCACCAATATATATGTGTTTTAGATCTGATCTTGCAAGTTGTAGTTACCTACGATGTGTTATGATCCGGCAACCCCGGAGTGACAATAACCGGAACCACTCCCGGTGATGACCATAGTTTGAGGAGTTCATGTGTTCACCAAGTGCTAATGCGTTGGTCCGGTTCTTTATTAAAAGGAGAACCTTAATATCCCGTAGTTTCCTTTTGGACTCGGCTGCCACGGGAGGGATGGACAATAGATGTCATGCAAGTTCTTTTCCCTAAGCACGTATGATGACACACAGAATGCATGCCTACATCACATTGACGAACGGGAGCTAGCCACATATCTCTCCGTGTTATAGCTGTTGCATGATGAATATCATCCAAACAAATCACCGACCCATTGCCTACGAGTTTGTCCTACTGCTGTTACTTGTCTTGCTCTGCTGCTGCTGCTACTACTGTTGCTACTGCTGTTACTTGTTTTGCTCTACTGCTGCTACAACTGTTGCTATTACTGTCGCTTGTTACTGTTGCTACTTGCTACTGCTGTCACTACTGCTGTTCCTTGCCGCTGCTATTGCTCGTTACACTGCCGTTACTCGCTACTTTGCTGTTACTACTGTGCTTGCAGATACTAATCTTTCAGGTGTGGTTGAATCTGACAAATTCAGCTGCTAATACTTGAGAGTATTCTCTCACCTCCTGTCGTGCGAATCAACAAATTTGGGTTGAATACTCTACCCTCGAAAACTGCTGCGAACCCACGCGCTGGTGGGCCATCAACAACATTCTTCTAGTTTCATTGCTGAGGAGTGCTAGTAGCATTCTTCTGGTGCCGTTGCAGGGGAAGGTTTGTCGTCATGAGCATTCGTCTAGCCATCGCCAGATATTGCAATCAGCATTTTTCTGGCGCCGTTGCCGGGGAGGTATTGCTATATTCTATGAGTTACTTGGGATTTATATCTGCTGATCACTATGAATAATTTGAAGGATCCGAAGACCAAAGTCTTGCCCTCAACTATGAGGGGAGGTAAGGAATTGCCATCTAGCTCTGCACTTGATTCACCTTCAGTTATGAGTAAGTTTGCGACATCACCTCCTGCTAGAAATCTTGATATGTCGCCTGTGCTTGATGACGCTTGTGATACTACTGCTAGAGATGCTATGCTTGATACTATGCCTGATACTGCTAGAGATGCTATGCTTGATACTATGCCTGATGATACTATGCTTGATACTATGCCTGATACTGCTAGAGATGCTATGCTTGATACTGCTTTGCCTGATGATGCTAGAGATTATATTTTGCCTGATGATGCTATGCTTGATACTGCTAGAGATACTTCTTTGCCTGATGTTCCACTAGGAGTGTTCCTTGATGCTCATATTGCTAGAGTTATTGCCAATGCTCGTGATGCTTCTGATACTGCCGATACTATTGAGATAGAACCTGCTTTTGCTCCTGCTAGATCTAGCTCTCCTAGATATGAATTGCTTGATATACTTGAGGGTTACATTATGGAGGGAGAGATAGCTGAGGATTTTCTTGCGTGTAAGGATGCCTATGACGCAGAGAAATTACTTCTCAAGTGGAAGGAAAAATCTCGGGAAGCTAAGATGAAAAATGACCCGAAGTTTGCCACTTCGCCTATCTTTGTCACCGATAAGGATTATGAATTCTGTGTCGACCCTGAGATAATCTCTCTAGTCGAATCTGATCCTTTTCACGGTTATGAGTCTGAGACGGTCATAACCCATCTTGCCAAACTATCCGAAATAGCCAACCTCTTCACTAATGAGGAGAAGATCCGCCACTACTATATCCTTAAGCTGTTTCCTTTTCTCTCTAAAGGATGAAGCTAAAGCCTGGTTCACCTCTCTTGCTCCTGGATGTGTGCGTAGTCCCCAGGAGATGGTCTATTACTTCTGTGAGAAATATTTCCCTGCCCATAAGAAGCAAGCTGCCTTGCAGGAAATATAAAACTTTGCTCAACTCCAAGAAGAGAGTCTTCCACAAGCTTGGGGGAGGATCGTCCAGCTATAGAATGCTTTGCCTGATCACCCTCTTAAGAAAAACGAGATACTTGATATCCTCTATAACGGACTTACCGATGCCTCTAGAGACCACCTAGATAGTTGTGTCGGTTGTGTTTTTAGGGAACGAACTGTAGAACAAGCTGAGACCCTACTGAATAACCTCTTGATCAACGGTAATGCTTGGACTATTCCCGAACCACCTCCTAAGCCAACCCCTAAGAAAAGAGGTATTCTATTCCTCAGTCCCGGATATATGCAAGAAGCTAAGAAATCTATGCAAGAGAAAGGCATTAGACCCGAAGATGTCAAAAATCTACCACCTATCGAAGAGATCCATGGTCTCGATAACCCGATACAGGTAGTGGAAGTTAATTCTATGCGTAGGTTTGATGAGAGTGATATTCCTTTTGATAAACCTGCTAGCCTATGCTTTGATGAATTTGACAACTTTGTTGCCAAACAACAGAGTTTCAATGATTATGTTAGCAGATATTTGGAACAAAGTGCTCGTATGCTTAGCCATTTAAGTGCTTGTGTAGACAGAGATGTCAATGATCTGAAGCTTCTGAGTAAACATGCCTCTATGATTACTACTCAAGTAGAACAAGTACTTAAAGCTCAGAATGACCTGCTCAATGAGTTAAAAGACAACTCTGTGAGAGTCATTACTTGAGGAGGCAAAATGACTCAGGAACCTTTGTATCCTGAAGGTCATCCTAAGAGAATTGATCAAGATTCTCAAGGAATCAATGCTGATACACCCAGTCATCCTAAGGAGAAGAAGAAGGATGATAGAAACCTACATGCCAGTTCACCAAATACTGTCACACCGGAAGAACCTAATGATATTTCTGCGTCTGATGCAGAAACATAATCAGGTGATGAACATGAACCTGGTGACAATATGGACAGTGATGTTCATAATAATGTTCAACCTAGCCATGACGAGGATGTGGAGATTGAACCTACGGTTAATCCTGATAATCTACAACCTAAGAGATACGACAAGAATGACTTCACTGCTAGGAAGCGTGGTAAAGAAAGAGAGCCATGGGTTCAGAGACCTATGCCCTTTCCTCCTAAGCCATCCAAGAAAAAGGATGATGAGGATTTTGAGCGCTTCATTGAGATGATAAGACCCGTCTTTCTGCAGATGCGGTTAACTGATATGCTCAAGATGTCTCCGTATGCGAAGTACATGAAAGATATCGTGACTAATAAACGGAAGATACCAGATCTTGAGATCTCCACCATGCTTGCCAATTACACTTTTAAAGGTGGAACTCCTAAGAAACTTGGTGATCCCGGAGTGCCCACTATACCTTGCTCTATTAAAGGAAACTACGTAAGAACTGCCTTATGTGACCTTGGAGCCGGTGTTAGTGTTATGCCGCTCTCTATTTATCGTAGACTTGAGTTGGATAAGTTGACACCCACTGAAATTTCTCTGCAAATGGCTGACAAATCAACTGCTTTCCCTATCGGCATTTGCGAGGATGTGCCTGTTGTGGTTGCTAATACCACTATCTTAACAGACTTTGTTATCTTGGATATTCCCGAGGACGATGCCATGGCTATCATCCTCGGAAGACCCTTTTTAAACACGGCAGGGGCTGTTATAGATTGCAAAAAGGCAATGTCACTTTCCATGTCAACGGTAATGAGCACACAGTGCACTTTCCGAAGAAACGATATCCAGTACATTGCATCAATACTATCGAAAAGACTTCACCGATTCTTATTGGGAGCTTTGAATGCCCTATTCCTCATGCCTAGAGCTTTCGATGACCATGAAACGGATGAATCAAAGAGTCACATACCTCTGTTTTGAGTTTTCATTTTCTGTTGCTTAGAAGAAAAATGATAGAATTAGTTTAGTTTTTACTGTTTTCTGTTTTAGCGTCCTCGAGAAAAATACCTCGAAAATAAAAGTTCTCCGATGGTCCTGAAAATTTAGTATGATTTTTTCTGGAATTTTTTAAAAGTTCTCGGCCTGAGAGCTGGCCTGGGGGCCTGACCTGTGGGCCACAAGCCCTGCCACCGCCACCTACCCCCCTGGTGGCGGGGTGCAAGCTTGTGGGGCCCACAGGCACCCCCTCCACTCATTCCAGCTCTCAGCCTCTTCTTCCACCTCCAGAAAAAATTGTTTCGCAGCTCAAACCCGTGTTCTTGCTCATTTGGCTGTGATTTTTGATCTCCTTGCTCAAAGCACCATTCTCTGAACCATTTTGGGGAAATTACTCCTTCGTAAGTGACTCCTCTATTGGTCCAATTAGTTTTTGCTCTAGTGCTTTATCCTTCGCGAATTCTTGCTACCTTGGTGACCCTGTTCTTGAGCTAGAAATGTTGATTTTAGTTGGTCCCAAGTAGTTTACGCATGATACGGTCTCTAGGCACTAGTAGGAGTAGTTGCTACTAGGTGTGATGGGTCTTTATTCACTTTTCTCTTGAACTTTGAAAATTTCAGCATAAGGAAATTATGTTCAGGAGGAAGTTTCATGGTGGTTCCTCAAGTAAGAAGGGTCCTCGTCTCTCCTTTCGGGAGCCCGAACCTTTTCAACTAAGGGACGCACCGGTACAACCATGTGAATGGCCTTCCGATGAGTTCATGTTCGAAGCAGGTTTCAAGGATGAGTTTGATGCACTTGTCCGCAATGCCGGGTTAGAAGAATTCCTCTCAGATAAATGTGAACAGTATGCTATGCTCACTACCTCTTTCGTGCGTAGATTTAAATTTTAAGCTTGTCATGACTCATCCATACTGTTTGATCTATACGATAAATCCTATACCGTGGATCTGGAGGATTTCAATAGGATTTGCAAGATACCCGATTGGGGTAGTGTTAATGATCCTCCTAAGTCTTCGGTCAGAGACTTTGTCTCCATTATAACTGTTGGAGAAACCAGAGATATCACGCAAGCCACTATAGGAAGCATTTTTTCCCTGCCTTGCACTATCTTGCCCTCTTCATAGTTAGGCGCATTAATGGCAAGGGTGCACATTGTCACCTATGCGCTTCCGACCTTAGTATCCTTAAGAGCGCAGTAACAGGTGACACGAGCTTCAATATGGGAGCTATAATAGCAAGGAGGCTGAATAAAAATGCCAGTGAGGGGGATTTCTGTTGGGGAACGTCGCATGGGAAACAAAAATTTTCCTACGCGCACGAAGACCTATCATGGTGATGTCCATCTACGAGAGGGGATGAGTGATCTACGTACCCTTGTAGATCGTACAGCAGAAGCGTTAGAGAACGCGGTTGATGTAGTGGAACGTCCTCACGTCCCTCGATCCGCCCCGCGAACAATCCCGCGATCAGTCCCACGATCTAGTACCGAACGGACGACACCTCCGCGTTCAGCACACGTACAGCTCGACGATGATCTCGGCCTTCTTGATCCAGCAAGAGAGACGGAGAGGTAGAAGAGTTCTCCGGCAGCGTGACGGCGCTCCGGAGGTTGGTGATGATCTCGTCTCAGCAGGGCTCCGCCCGAGCTCCGCAGAAACACGATCTAGAGGAAAAACTATGGAGGTATGTGGTCGGGCAGCCGTGAGAAAGTCGTCTCAAATCTGCCCTAAAAACCCCATATATATAGGAGGAGGGAGGGGGACCTTGACTTGGGGTCCAAGGGATCCCCAAGGGGTCGGCCGAGCCAGGGGGGAGGACTCTCCCCCCCCAAACCGAGTCCTACTTGGTTTGGTGGGAGGGAGTCCTTCCCCTTCCCCACTTCTTCCTTTTTTTTTCTTTCCTTTGATTTTTTCTTCCTTGGCGCATAGGGGATTGGTGGGCTGTCCCACCAGCCCACTAAGGGCTGGTGTGACCCCCCCAAATACCTATGGGCTTCCCCGGAGTGGGTTGCCCCCCTCCGGTGAACTCCCGGAAGCCATTCGTCATTCCCGGTACATTCCCGGTAACTCCGAAAACCTTCCGGTAATCAAATGAGGTCATCCTATATATGAATCTTCGTTTCCGGACCATTCCGGAAACCCTCGTGACGTCCGTGATCTCATCCGGGACTCCGAACAACATTCGGTAACCAACCATATAACTCAAATACGCATAAAACAACGTCGAACCTTAAGTGTGCAGACCCTGCGGGTTCGAGAACTATGTAGACATGACCCGAGAGACTCCTTGGTCAATATCCAATAGCGGGACCTGGATGCCCATATTGGATCCTACATATTCTACGAAGATCTTATCGTTTGAACCTCAGTGCCAAGGATTCGTATAATCCCGTATGTCATTCCCTTTGTCCTTCGGTATGTTACTTGCCCGAGATTCGATCGTCAGTATCCGTATACCTATTTCAACCTCGTTTACCGGCAAGTCTCTTTACTCGTTCCGTAATACAAGATCCCGCAACTTACACTAAGTTACATTGCTTGCAAGGCTTGTGTGTGATGTTGTATTACCGAGTGGGCCCCCGAGATACCTCTCCGTCATACGGAGTGACAAATCCCAGTCTTGATCCATACTAACTCAACTAACACCTTCGGAGATACCTGTAGAGCATCTTTATAGTCACCCAGTTACGTTGTGACGTTTGATACACACAAAGCATTCCTCCGGTGTCAGTGAGTTATATGATCTCATGGTCATAGGAATAAATACTTGACACGCAGAAAACAGTAGCAACAAAATGACACGATCAACATGCTACGTCTATTAGTTTGGGTCTAGTCCATCACGTGATTCTCCCAATGACGTGATCCAGTTATCAAGCAACAACACCTTGTTCATAATCAGAAGACACTGACTATCATCGATCAACTGGATAGCCAACTAGAGGCATGCTAGGGACGGGGTTTTGTCTATGTATCCACACATGTAAATGAGTCTTCATTCAATACAATTATAGCACGGATAATAAACTACTATCTTGATACAGGAATTATAATAATAACTATACATTTATTATTGCCTCTAGGGCATAATTCCAACAGTCTCCCACTTGCACTAGAGTCAATAATCTAGCCCTCACATCACCATGTGAATTACATTGTAATAAATCTAACACCCATACAGTTCTGGTGTCGATCATGTTTTGGCCGTGGAAGAGGTTTAGTCAGTGGGTCTGCTACATTCAGATCCGTGTGCACTTTGCATATATTTACGTCCTCCTCCTCGACATAGTCGCGGATGAGGTTGAAGCGTCATTTCATGTGTCTGGTCTTCTTGTGAAACCTTGGTTCCTTTGCTAAGGCAATGGCACCAGTGTTGTCACAGAACAAGGTTATTGGATCCAGTGCACTTGGCACCACTCCAAGATCCGTCATGAACTGCTTCATCCACACACCCTCTTTAGCCGCCTCCGAGGCAGCCATGTACTCCGCTTCACATGTAGAATCTGCTACGACGCTTTGCTTGGAACTGCACCAGCTTACTGCACCCCCATTAAGAATAAATACGTATCCGGTTTGCGATTTAGAGTCGTCCGGATCTGTGTCAAAGCTTGCATCGACGTAACCTTTTACGGCGAGCTCTTCGTCACCTCCATACACGAGAAACATCTCCTTAGTCCTTTTCAGGTACTTCAGGATATTCTTGACCGCCGTCCAGTGATCCACTCCTGGATTACTTTGGAACCTACCTGCCATACTTATGGCCAGGCTAACATCCGGTCTAGTGCACAACATCGCATACATGATAGAACCTATGGCTGAAGCATAGGGGACGGAGCGCATATGCTCTCTATCTTCATCAGTTGCTGGGCACTGAGTCTTACTCAATCTCGTATCTTGTAACACTGGCAAGAACCCTTTCTTGGACTGCTCCATTTTGAACCTCTTCAAAACTTTATCAAGGTAAGTGCTTTGTGAAAGTCCTATCAGGCGTTTTGATCTATCCCTATAGATCTTAATGCCTAGAATGTAAGCAGCTTCTCCTAGGTCCTTCATAGAGAAACTTTTATTCAAGTAACCTTTTATGCTCTCCAAAAGCTCTACGTTGTTTCCAATCAGTAATATGTCATCAACATATAATATTAGAAACGCCACAGAGCTCCCACTCACTTTCTTGTAAATACAAGATTCTCCAACCACTTGTATAAACCCAAATGCTTTGATCACCTCATCAAAGCGTTTGTTCCAACTCCGAGATGCTTGCACCAGTCCATAAATGGATCGCTGGAGCTTGCATACTTTGTCAGCATTTTTAGGATCGACAAAACCTTCGGGTTGCATCATATACAATTCTTCCTTAAGGAAACCGTTAAGGAACGCTGTTTTGACATCCATCTGCCAAATTTCATAATCGAAAAATGCAGCTATTGCTAACATGATTCTGACGGACTTAAGCATCGCTACGGGAGAGAAAGTCTCATCGTAGTCAATTCCTGGAACTTGTGAAAAACCCTTTGCCACAAGTCGAGCTTTATAAACGGTTACATTACCGTCAGCGTCCGTCTTCTTCTTAAAGATCCATTTGTTCTGAATAGCCTTGCGGCCCTCAGGCAGCATCTCCAAAGTCCACACTTTGTTCTCACACATGGATCCTATCTCGGATTTCATGGCTTCTAGCCATTTGTTGGAATCTGGGCCCACCATTGCTTCTTCATAATTTGCAGGTTCATTGTTGTCTAACAACATGATTGATAAGACGGGATTACCGTACCACTCTGGAGCAGCGCGTGATCTCGTCGACCTGCGTGGTTCAACAGAAACTTGAACTGGAGTTTCATGATCATCATCATTAACTTCCTCCTCAACCGGCGTCGCAATGACAGAGGTTTCCCCTTGCCCTGCGCCACCATCCAGAGGGATGAGAGGTTCGACAACCTCGTCAAGTTCTATCTTCCTCCCACTCAATTCTCTCGAGAGAAACTCCTTCTCGAGAAAAGTTCCGTTCTTAGCAACAAACACTTTGCCCTCGGATTTGAGATAGAAGGTGTACCCAACTGTCTCTTTTGGGTAACCTATGAAGACGCACCTTTCCGCTTTGGGTTCCAGCTTTTCAGGCTGAAGCCTTTTGACATAAGCATCACATCCCCAAACTTTAAGAAACGACAACTTTGGCCTTTTGCCATACCACAGTTCGTATGGTGTCGTCTCAACGGATTTCGATGGTGCCCTATTTAAAGTGAATGCAGCTGTTTCTAATGCATAACCCCAAAACGATAACGGCAAATAAGTAAGAGACATCATAGATCGCACCATTTCTAATAAAGTACGATTACGACGTTCGGACACACCATTACGCTGTGGTGTTCCAGGCGGTGTTAACTGCGAAACAATTCCACATTGTCTTAAGTGAGTACCAAACTCGAAACTCAGATACTCACCCCCACGATCAGACCGTAGGAACTTGATCTTCTTGTTACGATGATTTTCCACTTCACTCTGAAATTGCTTGAACTTTTCAAATGTTTCAGACTTGTGCTTCATCAAGTAGACATAACCATATCTACTTAGATCGTCCGTGAAGGTGAGAAAATAACGATATCCGCCGCGTGCCTCCACGCTCATTGGACCACACACATCGGTATGTATGATTTCCAACAAGTCACTTGCACGCTCCATTGTTCCGGAGAACGGAGTCTTAGTCATCTTGCCCATGAGGCATGGTTCGCACGTGTCAAGTGAATCAAAGTCAAGTGACTCCAAAAGTCCATCAGCATGGAGTTTCTTCATGCGTTTTACACCAATATGACCCAAGCGGCAGTGCCACAAAAATATGGCGCTATCATTGTTTACTCTAACTCTTTTGGTCTCAATGTTATGTATATGCGTATCTCTATCAAGATTCAATATGAACAATCCTCTCACATTCGGTGCATGACCATAGAAGATGTTACTCATAGAAATAGAACAACCATTATTCTCAGACTTAAAAGAGTAACCGTCTCGCAATAAACAAGATCCAGATATAATGTTCATGCTCAACGCAGGCACTAAATAACAATGATTTAAGTTCATCACTAATCCCGATGGTAGTTGAAGTGACACTGTGCCGACGGCGATTGCATCAACCTTGGAACCGTTTCCTACGCGCATCGTCACTTCGTCTTTCGCCAGCCTTCGTCTATTCCGCAGTTCCTGCTTCGAGTTGCAAATGTGAGCAACAGAACCGGTATCGAATACCCAGGCACTACTACGAGAGCCGGTTAAGTACACATCAATAACATGTATATCAAATATACCTGATTTTTCTTTGCCCGCCTTCTTATCTGCCAGATACTTGGGGCAATTGCGCTTCCAGTGACCCATACCCTTGCAATAGAAGCACTCTGTTTCAGGCTTAGGTCCAGCCTTGGGTTTCTTCGGCGGATTGGCAACAGGCTTGCCGCTCTTCTTCGAATTGCTCTTCTTGCCTTTGCCGTTTCTCTTGAAACTAGTGGTCTTGCTCACCATCAACACTTGATGCTCTTTACGGAGTTCAGACTCTGCGACTTTCAGCATCGCAAACAACTCGCCGGGAGACTTGTTCATCCCTTGCATGTTGTAGTTCAACACAAAGCCTTTATAGCTTGGCGGCAGTGATTGAAGGATTCTGTCAGTGATAGCTTCTTGCGGGAGTTCAATCCCCAGTTCAGCTAGACGGTTTGAGTACCCAGACATTTTGAGCACATGTTCACTGACAGACGAGTTTTCCTCCATCTTGCAAGCATAGAATTTATCGGAGGTCTCATACCTCTCGATCCGGGCGTTCTTCTGAAAGATGAACTTCAACTCCTGAAACATCTCAAATGCTCCATGACGCTCAAAGCGACGTTGAAGTCCCGGTTCTAAGCCATACAAGACTGCACATTGAACTATTGAGTAGTCCTCCTTACGCGCTAACCAAGCGTTCTTAACATCCTGATCAGCCGTAGCGGGTGGTTCATCTCCTAGCGCAGCATTAAGGACATAATCCTTCTTTCCAGCTTGTAAGATTAGCTTAAGATTACGAGCCCAGTCTACAAAGTTTGCTTCCATCATCTTTCAACTTAGCTTTCTCTAGGAACGTATTAAAATTGAGGATGACACTTGCGTGAGCCATGATCTACAACACAAATATATTCAAAGTGGACTTAGACTATGTTCAAGATAATTAGAGTTCAACTTAATCAAATTACATGCTAAACTCCCACTCAAAAAGTACATCTCTCTAGTCATTTGAGTGGTTCATGATCCACCTACACTATCCCAAGTCCGATCATCACGTGAGTCGGGAGTAGTTTCAGTGGTAAGCATCCCTATGCTAATCATATCTTCTATATGATTCATGATCGACCTTTCGGTCTCATGTGTTCCGAGGCCATGTCTGCACATGCTAGGCTCGTCAAGCTTAACCCGAGTGTTCCGCGTGCGCAACTGTTTTGCACCCGTTGTATGTGAACGTTGAGTCTATCACACCCGATCATCACGTGGTGTCTCGAAACGACGAACTGTAGCAACGGTGCACAGTCGGGGAGAACACAATTTCGTCTTGAAATTTTAGTGAGAGATCACCTCATAATGCTACCGTCGTTCTAAGCAAAATAAGGTGCATAAAAGGATTAACATCACATGCAATTCATAAGTGACATGATATGGCCATCATCACGTGCTTCTTGATCTCCATCACCAAAGCACCGGCACGATCTTCTTGTCACCGGCGCCACACCATGATCATCCATCAACGTGTTGCCATCGGGGTTGTCGTGCTACTTATGCTATTACTACTAAAGCTACATCCTAGCAAAATAGTAAACGCATCTGCAAGCACATATGTTAGTATGAAGACAACCCTATGGCTCCTGCCGGTTGCCGTACCATCGACGTGCAAGTCGATATTTCTATTACAACATGATCATCTCATACATCCAATATATCACATCACATCATTGGCCATATCACATCACAATCATACCCTGCAAAAACAAGTTAGACGTCCTCTAATTTTGTTGTTGCATGTTTTACGTGGTGACCAAGGGTATCTAGTAGGATCGCATCTTACTTACGCAAGCACCACAACGGAGATATATGAGTTGCTATTTAACCTCATCCAAGGACCTCCTCGGTCAAATCCGATTCAACTAAAGTTGGAGAAACCGTCACTTGCCAGTCATCTTTGAGCAAAGGGGGTTACTCGTAACGATGAAACCAGTCTCTCGTAAGCGTACGAGTAATGTCGGTCCAAGCCGCTTCAATCCAACAATACCGCGGAATCAAGAAAAGACTAAGGAGGGCAGCAAAACGCACATCACCCCCCACAAAACCTTTTGTGTTCTACTCGAGAAGACATCTACGCATGAACCTAGCTCATGATGCCACTGTTGGGGAACGTCGCATGGGAAACAAAAATTTTCCTACGTGCACGAAGACCTATCATGGTGATGTCCATCTACGAGAGGGGATGAGTGATCTACGTACCCTTGTAGATCGTACAGCAGAAGCGTTAGAGAACGCGGTTGATGTAGTGGAACGTCCTCACGTCCCTCGATCCGCCCCGCGAACAATCCCGCGATCAGTCCCACGATCTAGTACCGAACGGACGGCACCTCCGCGTTCAGCACACGTACAGCTCGACGATGATCTCGGCCTTCTTGATCCAGCAAGAGAGACGGAGAGGTAGAAGAGTTCTCCGGCAGCGTGACGGCGCTCCGGAGGTTGGTGATGATCTCGTCTCAGCAGGGCTCCGCCCGAGCTCCGCAGAAACACGATCTAGAGGAAAAACTATGGAGGTATGTGGTCGGGCAGCCGTGAGAAAGTCGTCTCAAATCTGCCCTAAAAACCCCATATATATAGGAGGAGGGAGGGGGACCTTGACTTGGGGTCCAAGGGATCCCCAAGGGGTCGGCCGAGCCAGGGGGGAGGACTCTCCCCCCCCAAACCGAGTCCTACTTGGTTTGGTGGGAGGGAGTCCTTCCCCTTCCCCACTTCTTCCTTTTTTTTTCTTTCCTTTGATTTTTTCTTCCTTGGCGCATAGGGGATTGGTGGGCTGTCCCACCAGCCCACTAAGGGCTGGTGTGACCCCCCCAAATACCTATGGGCTTCCCCGGAGTGGGTTGCCCCCCTCCGGTGAACTCCCGGAAGCCATTCGTCATTCCCGGTACATTCCCGGTAACTCCGAAAACCTTCCGGTAATCAAATGAGGTCATCCTATATATCAATCTTCGTTTCCGGACCATTCCGAAAACCCTCGTGACGTCCGTGATCTCATCCGGGACTCCGAACAACATTCGGTAACCAACCATATAACTCAAATACGCATAAAACAACATCGAACCTTAAGTGTGCAGACCCTGCGGGTTCGAGAACTATGTAGACATGACCCGAGAGACTCCTTGGTCAATATCCAATAGCGGGACCTGGATGCCCATATTGGATCCTACATATTCTACGAAGATCTTATCGTTTGAACCTCAGTGCCAAGGATTCGTATAACCCCGTATGTCATTCCCTTTGTCCTTCGGTATGTTACTTGCCCGAGATTCGATCGTCAGTATCCGTATACCTATTTCAACCTCGTTTACCGGCAAGTCTCTTTACTCGTTCCGTAATACAAGATCCCGCAACTTACACTAAGTCACATAACAATAGGAGAGGCAGAGGAGTATGAGAGGGAGGCGACGGCTGCTCGACTTCGTGAGGCAGCTATTCTGGCAGTGGCTGCAGCACTCCCATATAACACCCATTATGACTTTGGGTTTTGCTAGGATCATCCATGGGAGTATACCAAGCTAGGCCAAAAGCCTAAGCTTGGGGGAGTACTTGTTCTCACCGACTTTACATTCATCCTTATGCTTTCACTTTGTTAGCCGGTGTTTACACTTTGCCACTGTATTATCCATGCTAGTTTCTTTTCGTTTTCTTGTTTTCTTGTTTTGTGTCCTTTTGAGAAAACCCAAAAAGATTTTTCTTTCTTCTTTTGCTTGTTGCGAGCTTTCCCGTGTAAATAGTTTTGTTTTTCTTTGTGTCAAGGTAGAAGATATTGGTTACAATGTTTAGTGGTTCCTACATGCTTACCTGTTTAGCTTTCAAAGAGCCATATTATTTTGTCTTCTCCTTTGTGTTTGCCTGCAGATTCAGCTTAGTCCAATGCGCTTATTATTGTTCACATCGTTCGATCGTGCAAATGAAAGGCAACAATGATGATATATGATGAAGTGACTGAGACTGAAAAGCTGGTATTAACTCTATCTATTTTGTTTTTGTAAATATGACTAGCTTGTCGACCCAGATTTAGCTTTGTTGTGAGAGAACCATGTTTGCAATGACAACTTAGAGATCATAGTTTCTGATGCCATGCTTATTTAGCTGAGAGCTTATAATGGTTTGTCTTGAATGCCAACATAGATTTTGAGATGACTATGATGTAGTATGATAGGATGGTATTCTCCTTTGAATGTTTCAAGTGGCTTGACTTGGCGCATGTTCATGCATGTAGTTGAAACAAAATCAACATAGCCTCTATGATGTTTGTGTTCATGGTGACTTATATCCTGTTCATGCTTGCATTCAATGTTAGTCAAACGCATTGCATCTTGATGACTGTTGTCGCTCTCTAGTTGGTCGCTTCCCAACCTTTTGCTAGCCTTCACTTGTACTAAGCGGAATACTACTTGTGCATCCACTTCCATAAACCCAAAAGTTTTTCCATGAGAGTCCACCATACCTACCTATTTGTGGTATCTACTTGCCGTTCCAAGTAAATTTGCATGTGCCATTCTCTAAACCTTCAAGAAATAATCCGTTTTGCATGCCCGAACCGCTCATGTGGTGACAGAGGGCTATTGGTATCTTCCATGCTAGGAGTGTTATCCTCGACATGTGTTTATTGACTGCCATTCACGAGAAAGGGGCCGGTATTTGGAATGCCCAGTTCCAGGCTTAAATCGAAAACATAACTGAAAACAAGACTCCCCTCGGATTGATGTTAGTATGGACGATACCCGAGGATTCGGCTAGCCGTGGAGTGTGATTGATTGGTGGTGGGGGAGTTAAAACTTTACTTTTCTGTTTGGGAACCACCTATAGCATGAGTAGCATGGAAGATATTGAGAACTCTTGGTCATTGCGTTGACAATGAAAGCATGCCACCCAAAATTATTATCTCTATTTTCAAAGCTTGAGCTCTGGCACCTCTACAAATCAATGCTTCCCTCTGCGAAGGGTCTGTCTATTTATTTTCCTGTCGAGTCATCCTCCTCTTATATAAGTACCAATTAAAGAGCACCTCTATCATTTTTATACTTTGCTTTTGATTGATATTGAGTATGACTATGACTGGATCTTCGTTGCTATGAATTACAATGTTTAGTCAGCCCTTGATCTTTGAAAGTGCTCTGCATTTATGTTTTGCGGTCTCAGAAAGAGCTAGCGAGATACCACTTATTCATATTGCTTCATGCTTGTTTTGATTGAAGTGTTGGTATTTGAAACTCATTATTATTTGCTCGTTAGTTGATTATGCCATTGATATTAGTTTACCGTGAGACCTTTGTGTCATTTGCTTACGTGGTTAACTTGTGATCTTGCTGAAATTCTGGTTATGAGTTAGACATAGTTGCAACAACAAGATCAAACAGAGTTTGTCAAAGTTTTTCTTTCTCTCTCAGTTTGTCAACTGAGTTGCTTGAGGACAAGCAAGGTTTTAAGCTTGGGGGAGTTGATACGTCTCCATCGTATCTACTTTTCCAAACTCTTTTGCCCTTATTTTGGACTCTAGTTTGCATGATTTGAATGGAACTAACATGGACTGACGCTATTTTCAGCAGATTTGCCTTGGTGTTATTTTTGTGCAGAAATCAAAGTTCTCCAAACGTCCTGAAAATTTACGGGGAGCAGTTTTGGAAAATAAGAAAAATATCTGCGCCTAGTTCCACCTCAGGGGGAAGGCCAGTGGGCCACAAGCCCTAGCTCCGCCACCCCCCTGGTGGCAGTGGGCAGGCTTGTGGGGCCCACACGGCTCTGCCGCCCCCAATCTCAGGTCTATAAGATCCATTTCGTCCTAGAAAAAATAAAAAGAGAAGTTTTCGTCGCGTTTTCGATACGGAGGCGCCGCCACCACCTGTTCTTCATCTGGAGGGCAGATCTGGAGTCCGTCTTGGGCTCCGGAGAGGGGAAATCGTCGCCATCGTCATTATCAACCTTCTTCCCTCTCTAATTCCATGAAGCTCTTCGTCGTTCGTGAGTAATCTATTCGTAGGATCGCTGGGTGGTGATGAGTAGGATGGGATCTATCATGTAATCGAGTTTGTTTTGATGGGGATTACTCCCTAGTATCCACTATGTTCTGAGATTGATGTTGCTACGACTTTGCCATGCTTAATGCTTGTCACTAGGGCCCGAGTGCCATGATTTCAGATATGAAATTATTATGTTGTCACCAATATATGTGTGTTTTAGATCCGATCTTGCAAGTTGTAGTTACCTACCATGTGTTATGATCCGGCAGCCCCGGAGTGACAATAATCGGAACCACTCCCGGTGATGACCATAGTTTGAGGAGTTCATGTGTTCACCAAGTGCTAATGCGTTGGTCCGGTTCTTTATTAAAAGGAGAACCTTAATATCCCGTAGTTTCCTTTTGGACCCCGCTGCCACGGGAGGGATGGATAATAGATGTCATGTAAGTTCTTTTCCCTAAGCACGTATGACGACACACGGAATGCATGCCTACATCACATTGACGAACGGGAGCTAGCCACATATCTCTTCGTGTTATAGCTGTTGCATGATGAATACCATCCAAACAAATCACTAACCCATTGCCTACGAGTTTGTCCTACTGCTATTACTTGTCTTGCTCTGCTGCTGCTACCGCTGTTGCTACTGCTGTTACTTGTTTTGCTCTGCTGCTGCTACTACTGTTGCTATTACTGTCGCTTGTTACTGTTGCTACTTGCTACTGCTGTCACTACTGCTGTTCCTTGCCGCTGCTAGTGCTCGTTACACTGCCGTTACTCGCTACTTTGCTGTTACTACTGTGCTTGCAGATACTAATCTTTCAGGTGTGGTTGAATCTGACAAATTCAGCTGCTAATACTTGAGAGTATTCTCTCACCTCCTGTCGTGCGAATCAACAAATTTGGGTTGAATACTCTACCCTCGAAAACTACTGCGAACCCACGCGCTGGTGGGCCATCAACAACATTCTTCTAGTTTCATTGCTGGGGAGTGCTAGTAGCATTCTTCTGGTGCTGTTGCAGGGGAAGGTTTGTTGTCATCAGCATTCGTCTAGCCATCGCCAGAGATTGCAATCAATCATCTCACCAAAGAACTACTTGTTACCGATAATTTCAGTGCTTGTAGATATTACCTTGCTGAAAACCAGTTGTTAGATCCTTCTGCTCCTCGTTGAGTTCGACACTCTTACTTATCGAAAGGACTACGATAGATCCCCTATACTTGTGGGTCATCACAGCCCGGTGACGTCTCCTGTAAGGAGGAGGGAGAGGTTGGGGAAGAGCTCCGGTAGCACGACGGTGTGGCGACGATGGAGCGATGAGGTCTCCCGGCACGGCTTTGCCAAGCACCGTGGGAGAGGAGGAAGAAGAGAGTCAGGGCTGCGCCGAGAGAGAGATGGAATTTCTTATCTCCAATGGCCAAAACCCCCGCTATATATAGGGGGAAGGGAGGGTGGCGCCCCCCTTAGGATTCCCACCCCTAAGGGGTGCGGCAGCCCTAGATGGGGGGAGGGGTGGCGGCCAGGAGGAGAGGAGGGGGTGGCGCACCTCCTGGTGGGCCTTAGGCCCACCTGCGCTAGGGTTCCCCCCTTCCCCCTCTTAGGTGCCATGGGCTGGGTGTGGGGGGCGCACCAGCCCACCTAGGGGCTGGTTCCCTCTCACACTTGGCCATGTAGCCCCCTGGGGCTGGTGGCCTCTCCTGGTGGGCCACCGGAACCCTTCCGGTGGTCTCGGCACTTTGCCGGTGGTGTCCGAAACATTTCCGGCGTCCAAACCCATCCATCCTATATATTAATCTTTACCTCCGGACCATTTCGGAGCTCCTCGTGACGTCCGGGATCTCATCCGAGACTCCGAACAACCTTCGGTAACCTCGTATAACAATTCCCTATAACCTTAGCGTCATCAAACCTTAAGTGTGTAGACCCTACAAGTTCAAGAGGCATGCAGACATGAACGAGACACCTCTCCGGCCAATAACCATCAGCGGGGTATGGATAACCACGGTGGCTCCCACATGTTCCACGATGATCTCATCGGATGAACCACGATGTCAAGGATTCAATCAATCCCGTATACAATTCCCTTTGTCTATCGGTATAGAACTTGCCCGAGATTCGATCGTCGGTATACCCATACCTTGTTCAATCTCGTTACCGGTAGGTCTCTTTACTCATTCCGTAGCACGTCATCCTGTGACTAACTCCTTAGTCACATTGAGCTCATGATGATGTTCTACCGAGTGGGCCTAGAGATACCTCTCCGTCACATGGAGTGACAAATCCCGATCTCGATTCGTACCAACCCAACATACACTTTCGGAGATACCCATAGTGCACCTTTATAGTCACCCAGTTATGTTGTGACGTTTGATACACCCAAAGCACTCCTACGGTATCCGGGAGTTGCACAATCTCACGGTTGGAGGAAAATACACTTGACATTAGAAAATCTTTAGCATATGAACAACACGATCTAGTGCTATGCTTAGGATTGAGTTTTGTCCATCACATCATTCTCCTAATGATGTGATCCCGTTATCAATGACATCCAATGTCCATGATCATCTATTGATCAACGAGCTAGCCAACTAGAGGCTTGCTATGGACACATTGTGATCTATTCATTCACACATGTATTACTGTTTCCTGTTAATACAATTATAGCATGAACAATATACGATTATCATGAACAAGGAAATATGATAATAACCATTTTATTATTTCCTCTAGGGCATATTTACAATAGTCTCCCACTTGCACTAGAGTCAATAATCTAGTTACATTATGATGAATCGAACACCCATAGCATTGTGGTGTTGATCATGTTTTGCTTGAGGAAGAGGTTTAGTCAACGGGTGTGCAATATTCAGATCTGTGTGTACTTTACAAATATCTATTACTCCTCTCTGGACCTGGTCCTGGATGGAATTGTAGCGGCGTTGGATCTGCTTGGTCTTCCTGTGAAATCTGGGCTCCTTGGCTATGGCAATGGCTCCAGTGTTATCACAGAAGAGTGTCATCGGACCTGACGCGCTTGGAACCACTCCAAGGTCGGTGGTGAACTCCTTCATCCAGATCCCTTCATGAGCCGCTTCCGAAGCAGCTATGTACTCCGCTTCACATGTAGATGCTGCCATGACGTCCTGCTTGCTGCTGCACCAGCTCACTGCCATGCCGTTCAAAACATACACGTATCCGGTTTGTGACTTAGAGTCATCCGGACCTGTGTTGAAGCTAGCATTGGTGTAACTCTTTACGACGAGCTCTTCGTCACCTCCATAAACGAGAAACATCTTCTTAGTCCTTTTCAGGTACTTCAGGATATTCTTGACCGCTGTCCAGTGTTCCATACCGGGATCACTTTGGTACCTCCCTACCAAACTTATGGCAAGGTTTATATCAGGTGTGGTACACAACATGTCATACATTAGAGAACCTACAGCTGAAGCGTAGGGGACAATACTCATCTTCTCTCTATCTGCTGTCGTGGTCGGTGACTGAGTCTTACTCAATCTCTTACCTTGCAAAACAGGCAAGAACCCCTTCTTTGAGTTTTCCATATTGAACTTCTTCAATATCTTGTCCAGGTATGTACTTTGTGAAAGACCTATGAGGCGTCTCGACCTATCTCTATAGATCTTGATGCCTAATATGTATTGAGCTTCTCCAAGGTCCTTCATTGAAAACCTATTGTTCAAGTAGGCCTTTATGCTCTCCAATAGCTCTATATTATTCCCCATCAATAGTATGTCATCCACATACAGTATGAGGAAAGGTACAGAGCTCCCACTCACTTTCTTGTACAGACACGCTTCTCCATAAACCTGTATGAACCCAAACGCTTTAATCACCTCATTAAAGCGAATGTTCCAACTCCGAGATGCTTGCATCAGCCCATAGATGGAGCGATGGAGCTTCCATACCTTATTAGCACTCTTAGGATCGACAAAACCTTCTGGTTGCATCATATACAACTCTTCCTTAAGATACCCGTTAAGGAACGCTGTTTTGATGTCCATTTGCCAAATTTCATAATCATGAAAAGCGGCAATTGCTAACATGATTCGGACTGACTTTAGCTTCGCTATGGGAGAGGAAGTCTCATCGTAGTCAACTCCTTGAATATGTTGAAAACCCTTTGCGACAAGTCGAGCTTTGTAAACGGTCACATTACCGTTTGCGTCAGTCTTCTTCTTGAAGATCCATTTATTCTCTATGGCTCGCCGATCATCGGGCAAGTCCACCAAAGTCCATACTTTGTTCTCATACATGGATCCTATCTCAGATTTCATAGCCTCAAGCCATTTGTTGGAATCCAGGCCAGCCATTGCTTGTTCATAGTTCGAAGGTTCACCGTTGTCTAACAACATGATTTCCATCACAGGGTTGCCGTACCACTTTGGTGTGGAACGTGCCCTTGTGGACCTTCGTGGTTCAGTAGCAACTTGATCCGAAGCTTCATGATCATCATCATTAACTTCCTCTCCAGTTGGCGTAGATGCCACATGAACAATTTCCCGCGCTGCGCTACTCTCCGGTTCGAGAGGGGGTGTAATTACCTCATCAAGTTCTACTTTCCTCCCACTTACTTCTTTCGAGAGAAACTCTTTCTCTAGAAAGGATCTGTTCTTGGCAACAAAGGTTTTACCTTCGGATCTAAGATAGAAGGTATAACCAATAGTTTCCTTAGGGCATCCTATGAATACGCATTTCTCCGCTTTGGGTTCGAGATTTTTTGGTTGAAGTTTCTTCACATAAGCATCGCAGCCCCAAAATTTTAGAAACGACAGCTTAGGTTTCTTGCCAAACCATAGTTCATACGGTGTCGTCTCAACGGATTTAGACGGTGCCCTATTTCAAGTGAATGCTGCAGTTTCCAATGCGTATCCCCAAAATGATAGCGGTAAGTCGGTAAGAGACATCATAGATCGTACCATATCTAATAAAGTGCGATTACGACGTTCAGACACCCCGTTACGTTGCGGTGTGCCAGGCGGCGTCATTTGTGAAACAATTCCACACTTCCTTAGGTGTGTGGCAAACTCGTGACTCAAATATTCTCCTCCACGATCAGATCGTAGACACTTTATTTTTCTGTCACGTTGATTCTCAACCTCACTCTGAAATTCCTTGAACTTTCAAACGTTTCAGATTGGTGCTTCATCAAGTAGATATACCCATACCCACTCAAATCATCGGTGAATATGAGAACATAACGATAGCCACCGCGAGCTTCAACGTTCATTGGACCACACACATCAGTATGTATTAGTTTCAATAAGTCGGTTGCTCTCTCCATTATTCCTGAGAATGGAGTCTTAGTCATCTTTCCCATGAGGCACGGCTCGCATGTGTCAAATGTTTCAAAGTCAAGAGACTTCAAGAGTCCATCAATATGGAGTTTCTTCATGCGCTTAACACCGATATGACCAAGGCGGCAATGCCACAAGTATGTGGGACTATCATTATCAACTTTGCATCTTTTGGTATTCACACTATGAATATGTGTAACATCACGATCGAGATTCATCAAGAATAAACCATTCACAAGTGGAGCATGACCATAAAACATACCACTCATATAAATAAAACAACCATTATTCTCTGACTTAAATGAGTAGCCGTCTCACATTAAACAAGACCCTGATACAATGTTCATGATCAAAGCTGGTACTAAATAACAATTATTAAGGTTTAAAACTAACCCCGACGGTAGATGTAGAGGCAGCGTGCCGACGGCGATCACATCGACCTTGGAGCCATTCCCGACGCGCATCGTCACCTCGTCCTTGGCCAGTCTCCGCTTATTCCGCAGTTCCTGCTTTGAGTTGCAAATGTGAGCAACAACACCGGTATCAAATACCCACGAGCTACTACGAGCGTTGGTAAGGTACACATCAATAACATGTATATCATATATACCTTTAACGTTGTCGGCCTTCTTGTCCGCTAAGTACTTGGGGCAGTTCCGCTTCCAGTGACCTTTTCCCTTGCAATAGAAGCACTCAGTCTCAGGCTTGGGTCCATTCTTTTTCTTCTTCCCAGCATCTGGCTTACGGGGCGCGGCAACGACTTTGCCGTCTTTCTTGAAGTTCTTCTTACCCTTGCCCTTCTTGAAACTGGTGGTCTTGTTGACCATCAACACTTGATGCTCTTTCTTGACTTCTACTTGTGCAGATTTCAGCATCGAGTACAACTCGGGAATGGTCTTCTCCATCCCTTGCATGTTGTAGTTCAGCAGAAAACCCTTGTAGCTTGGTGGGAGAGACTGGAGGATTCTGTCAATTACAGCGTCATCCGGAAGTTCGACTCCAAGCTGAGTTAGACCATCGTGCAACCCAGACATTACGAGAATATGCTCACTAACAGAACTGTTATCCTCCATCTTGCAGCTAAAGAACTTGTTGGAGACTTCATATCTCTCGACCCGGGCATGAGCTTGAAAAACTAGCTTCAGCTCCTGGAACATCTCATATGCTCCATGTTGCTCAAAACGCCTTTGGAGCCCCGGTCCTAAACTATATAACATGCCACACCTAACCGGAGAGTAGGCATCACTCCGCGCTTGCCAGACGTTCTGAACATCTTGGGATGCCGCGGGAACAGGGGGTTCACCTAGTGGCGCATCAAGGACATAAGCCTTCTTGGATGCAATGAGGATGAGCTTCAAGTTGCGGACCCAGTCCGCATAGTTGCTACCATCATCTTTCAGCTTGTTTTTCTCTATGAACGCGTTGAAATTGAGGTTGAGAGGTGCGTTGGCCATTGGATCTACAATATTTGTAAAGACAAATTTTAGACTGAGTTCATGATAATTAAGTTCATTTAATCAAATTAAGTATGAACTCCCACTTAAATCGACATCCCTCGAGTCATCGAAGTGATACATGATCGATGTCGACTAACCCGTGTTCGGTCATCACGTGAGACGGACTAGTCGTCATGGTGAGAAACTTCATGGTGATCGTATTCAACCATATGACTCATGTTTGACCTTTCGGTCTCTCGTATTCGAGGTCATGTCTGTACATGCTAAGCTCGTCGAGTCAACCTAAGTGTTTCGCGTGTGTAAATCTGGCTTACACCCGTTGTATGCGAACGTTAGAATCTATCACACCCGATCATCACGTGGTGCTTCGAGACAACGATCCTTCGCAATGGTGCACACTTAGGGGAATACGTTCTTGAAAGTTTATGAGGGATCATCTTATCATGGTACCGCCGTTTTAAGGAATAAGATGAAAAACAAGATAAACATCACATGCAATCATATAGTGACATGATATGGCCATTATCATCTTTGCTCCTTGGATCTCCATCTTCGGGCATCGCATGATCATCATCGTCACCGGCGTGACACCATGATCTCCATCATCATGATGTCCATCATCGTGTCTCCATCATGCCAACTACTACTACTACTACTACCACTACTACTACAGCTAACCGTTAGCAATGAAGTAAAAGTAGTAAACACATGGCATTACATCTCATACAATAAATTAAGACAACTCCTATGGCTCCTTCCGGTTGTCATACTCATCGACATGCAAGTTGTGAATCCTATTACAAGAACATGATCATCTCATACATCACACATGTAATATCACAACTTTTGGCCATATCACATCACATGCAAAACCTTGCAAAAACAAGTTAGACGTCCTCTAATTGTTGTTGCAAGTTTTACGTTTGGGTTTCTAGAAAGAATGCCTTCTTACCTACGTGACAGCCACAACGATGATATGACAAAGCTATTTACCCTTTATAAGGACCCTTTTCATCAAATCCAATCCGACTAGAGTGGGAGAGACAGACACCCGCTAGCCACCTTATGCACCTAGTGCATGTTAGCAGGTGGAACCAGTGTCACGTAAGCGTATGTGTAAGGTCGGTCCGGGCCGCTTCATCCCACAATACCGCCAGAAAATAATAAGACTTAGTAGCGACAAGCAATTGACAAAATCAGCGCCCACAACCTTTTTGTGTTCTACTCACGCAATGAATCTACGCATAGAAAACCTCGCTTGGATGCCAGTGTTGGGTAATGTAGCAAAAATTCAAAAAATTCCTACGCCATATTCAGATCTTCCTATGGAGAGACCAGCAACAAGAGAGGGGTGAGTGCATCTTCATACCTTTGAATATCGCTAGAACACGGTTGATGAAGTCGTACTCGCGGCGATTCAGATCGCGGTGTGATTCCGATCTAGTGCCGAACCACGACACCTCCGCGTTCAACACACGTGCAGCCCGGTGACGTCTCCCACACTTTGATCCAGAAAATAGGAGGGATAGGTTAGGGAAGCACTCCGGAAACACGACGACGTGGTGACGATGGAGCGATGAGGTCTCCCGGCAGGGCTTCACCAAGCACCGTGGGAGAGGAGGAAGAAGAGAGACACGGCTGCGCTGAGAGAGAGATGGAATTTCGTATCTCCAATGGCCAAAGCCCCCGCTATATATAGGGGGAAGGGAGGGTGCCCCCCCTAGGGTTCCCACCTCTAACGGGTGCAGAAGCCCTAGATGGGGGGAGGGGTGGCGGCCAGGAGGGGAGGAAGGGGTGGCGCACCCCCTGGTGGGCCTTAGGCCCACCTGTGCTAGGGTTCCCCCCTTCCCCCTCTTAGGCGCCATGGGCTGGGTGTGGGGGGCGCACCAGCCCACCCAGGGGCTGGTTCCCTCTCACACTTGGCCCATGTAGCCTCCTGGGGCTGGTGGCCTCTCCCGGTGGGCCTCCCGAACCCTTCCGGTGGTCCCGACACTTTGTTGGTGGTGCCCGAAACATTTTCGGCGTCCAAACCCATCCATACTATATATCAATCTTTACCTCCGGACCATTCTGGAGCTCCTCGTGACATCCGGGATCTCATCCAGGACTTGCAACAACCTTCGGTAACCTCGTATAACAATTCACTATAACCCTAGCGTCATTGAACCTTAAGTGTGTAGACCCTACGGGTTCGGGAGGCATGCAGACATGACCGAGACACCTCTCCGGCCAATAACCATCAGCGGGGTCTGGATACCCATGGTGGCTCCCACATGTTCCATGATGATCTCATCGGATGAACCACGATGTCAAGGATTCAGTCAACACCGTATACAATTCCCTTTGTATGTCGGTATAGAACTTGCCCGATATTCGAACGTCGGTATACCCATACCTTGTTCAATCTCGTTAGCGGTAAGTCTCTTTACTCGTTCCATAGCACATCATCCTGTGACTAACTCCTTAGTCACATTGAGCTCATGATGATGTTCTACCGAGTGGGCCCAGAGATACCTCTCTGTCACACGGAGTGACAAATCCCGATCTCGATTCGTACCAACCCAACAGACACTTTCGGAGATACCCGTAGTGCACCTTTATAGTCACCCAGATACGTTGTGACGTTTGACACACCCAAAGAACTCCTACGGTATCCGTGAGTTGCACAATCTCACGGTCGGAGGAAAAGACACTTGACATTAGAAAATCTTTAACATACAAACAACACGATCTAGTGCTATGCTTAGGATTGGGTCTTGTCCATCACATCATTCTCCTAATGATGTGATCCTATTATCAATGACATCCAATGCCCATGATCAGGAAACCATGATCATCTATTGGTCAACGAGCTAGCCAACTAGAGGCTTGCTATGGACACATTGTGATCTATTCATTCACACATGTATTACTGTTTCCTGTTAATACAATTATAGCATGAACAATAGACGATTATCATGAACAAGGAAATATTATAATAACCATTTTATTATTACCTCTATGGCATATTTCCAACACCCAAGGGTTTCATGGTGCCACATAAAGAAAATACCAAAAGAAAAGAAAAAGAAAAAGGAAAGAGGGAGGTGGGAAGGAAGAGGACTCCTCCTCCTTTCCAAACCGAATTGGAGGAGGAGTCCTCCTCCTGGCGGCTGATACGTCTCCAACGCATCTATAATTTTAGATGGTTCCATGCAATTATCTTGTAAAACTTTGGATGTTTTGTATGCCTTTTATATCTTTTTTGGGACTAACTTATTAACTCAGTGCCAAGTGCCAGTTCCTGTTTTTTTCCGTGTTTTTGACCCTTTTCAGAGGAGAATATTAAACGGAGTCCAAACGGAATAAAACCTTCGAAAAGATTTTTTTCCGGAACAGAAGATACACAGGGAGCTTGAGAACGAAGGCAGAGGGCACCACAGGAGGCCACAAGTCCCCTAAGCGCGGCCTGGGGGGGGGGGGCGCCTAGCAGGCTTGTGGGCCCCCTGTGGCTCCTCTGCCCTACTTCTTCCGCCTATAAATCTCTGAAAAATCCAAAACCACGAGAGAGATCCACGAAAATACTTTTCCGCCGCTGCAAGCTTCTGTCTCCGAAAGATCCCATCTGGGGCACGTTCTGGTGCCCTGTCGGAGGGGGGGATTCGGATACGGAGGGTTTCTTCATCAACACCATTGCCTCTTCGATGATGCGTGAGTAGTTCACCATAGACCTTCGGGTCCATAGCTAGTAGCTAGATTGCTTCTTCTCTCTCTTGGATCTTCAATACAAAGTTCTCCATGATCTTCATGGAGATCTATCCGATGTAATCTTCTTTTGCAGTGTGTTTGTGGAGATCCGATGAATTGTGGATTTACGATCAGATTATCTATGAATCTTATTTGAGTTTCTTCTGATCTCTTATATGCATGATTTCATATCCTTGTAATTCTCTTCGAGTTGTGGGTTTTGTTTGGCCAACTTGATCTATGATTCTTGCAATGGGATAAGTGCTTGGTTTTGGGCTCATACCGTGCGGTGAGCTCACCCAGTGACAGAAGGGGTAGCGAGGCACGCATCGTGTTGTTGCCATCAAGGGTAAAAAGATGGGGTTTATATCCATTGCATGAATTTATCCCTCCACATCATGTCATCTTGCTTAAGGCGTTACTCTGTTTGTCATGAACTCAATACACTAGATGCATGCTGGATAGTGGTCGATGTGTGGAGTAATAGTAGTAGATGTAGAAAGTATCAGTCTACTTGTCTCGGACGTGATGCCTATATGTATGATCATTGCCTTAGATGTCGTCATGACTTTGCGTGGTTCTATCAGTTGCTCGATAGTAATTCGTTCACCCACCGTAATATTTGCTATCTTGAGAGAAGCCTCTAGTGAACACTATGGCCCCCGGGTCTACTTCACATCATATTTTCAGCCCTACACTTTTACTTTGTTGCATTTTCCGCCTTCAAATCTCATCTTGCAATCAATCGTGAAGGGATTGACAACCCCTTTGTAGCGTTGGGTGCAAGTTTTCTATTTTTGCGCAGGTACATTGGTGCCTCATCTTGATACTACTACTGGATTGATACCTTGGTTCTCAAACTGAGGGAAATACTTACTGCTACTGTGCTGCATCACCCTTTCCTCTTCAAGGGAAAAAACCAATGCAAGCTCAAGAGTTAGCAGCGGCCGGCGCACCTTGAGGGCCTTGTCCCTCAAGGCTACTAGGCTAGCCCCTCCCCCTCCCTTCTATATATAGTGGTGGTTTAGGGATTTTTGAGACACAACTTAGCCACGTGCAGCTCTAGCCTATACCACACAGTTTCACCTCTAAATCGGATTTCTGCGGAGCTCGGGCGAAGCTCGAGCGGAGCCCTGCAGGAGTAGATCATCACCACCATCGGAGCGCCGTCACGCTGCCGGATAACTCATCTACTTCTCCGTCTTGCTTGCTGGATCAAGAAGGCCGAGATCATCGTCGAGCTGTACGTGTGCTGAACGCGGAGGTGCCATCCATTCGGCGCTAGATCAGAACGGATCGTGGGATGGATTGCGGGACAGTTCATGGGACGGTTCGAGGGACGTGAAAACGTTCCACTACATCAACTGCGTTTCTTAATGCTTCCTGCTGTGTGATCTACAAGGGTACGTAGATCCAATCTCCACTCATAGATGGACATTACCATGATAGGTCTTCGTGTGCGTAGGAAATTTTTTGTTTCCGATGCAACGTTCCCCAACAGTGGCATCATGAGCTAGGTTCATGCGTCGATGTTATCTCGAGTAGAACACAAAAGATTTTGTGGACGATGATGTTCGATTTGCTGCCCTCCTTAGTCTTTTCTTGATTCAGCGGTATTGTTGGATTGAAGCGGCCTGGACCGACATAACTCGTACGCTTACGAGAGACTGGTTTCATCGATTGACATGCAACCTCGTTGCATAAAGATGACTGGCGGGTGTCGATTTCTTCAACTTTAGTTGAATTTGTTTTGACCGAGGCGGTCCTTGGAGAGGTTAAATAGAAATTTGCACATCTCCGTTGTGGTTTTTTGTAAGTAAGATGCGATCATACTAGATATCCATAGTAGCCACGTAAAACATGCAACAACAAATTAGAGGACGTCTAACTTGTTTTTGCAGTGTATGCTTGTGATATGATATGGCCAATGACGTGATGTGATATATTAGATGTATGAGATGATCATGTTGTAATAGTCAATATCGACTTGCACTTCGATGCTACGGCAACCGACAGGAGCCATAGGTTTGTCTTTAAATTAATGTTTGTGTTTGCAGATGTGTTTACTATATTGCTAGGTCGTAGCTTTAATAGTAATAGCATAGATAGCACGACAACCTCGATGGCGACACGTTGATGGAGATCATGATGATGGAGATCATGGTGTGGCACCGGTGACAAGAAGATCATGCCGGTGCTTTGGTGATGGAGATCAAAAAGCAAAAGATGATGGCCATATCATGTCACTTAAGAATTGCATGTGATGTTAATCCTTTTATGCACCTTATTTTGCTTAGAACGACGATAACATTATAAGGTGATCTCTCACTAAAATTTCAAGACGAAATTGTGTTCTCCCCGACTGTGCACCGTTGCTACAGTTTGTCGTTTCGAGACACCACGTGATGATCGGGTGTGATAGACTCAACATTCACATACAACGGGTGCAAAACAGTTGCACACGCAAAACAATCAGGTTAAACTTAACGAGCCTAGCATGTGCGGACATGGGCTCATAACACATGAGAACGAAAGGTCGAGCATGAATCCTATAGTTGATATGATTAGCATAGAGATGCTTACCACTGAAAGTATTCTCAACTCATGTGATGATCGGACTTGAGTTAGTGAATTTGGATCATGTACCACTCAAATGACTAGAGAGATGTACTTTTTGAGTGGGAGTTTAGCAAGTAATTTGATTAGTTAAACTCTAATTATCTTTGAACATAGTCTAAGTCCACTTTAAAATATTTGTGTTGTAGATCAATGGCTCACGCGACAGTCACCCTGCATTTTAATACGTTCCTAGAGAAAGCTAAGTTGAAAGATGATGGAAGCAACTTTGTAGACTAGGCTCGTATTCTTAAGTTGCTCCTGCAAGCTGGGAAGATGGATTATGTCCTTAATGCCGCGCTAGGAGATGAACCACCCGCTACGGCTGACCAAGATGTTAGGAATACTTGGTTAACACGTAAGGAGGACTACTCAGTAGTTCAATGTGTCGTCTTATATGGCTTAGAGCCGGGACTTCAACGTCGCTTTGAGCATCATGGAGCATATGAGATGTTCCAGGAGTTAAAGTTTATCTTTCAGAAGAACGCCCGGATCGAGAGGTATGAGACCTCCGACAAATTCTATGCTTGCAAGATTGAGGATAATTCGTTTGTCAGTGAACGCCCCTGGTTCGGGAAAACCGCCAAACGGGTTTTGACGTTGATTAGGTGCACCGAACTGTTCCTACCGTTGGCCCTGGTCACCGGTTTGTCCCTTCTTGATTGCCTCCGCCTGAAATTCCTGCATCAAGTAACAGTCTTCCCAAGAGTGAGTCGCCGGTCCATCCGCCATGGCATGGTGCGGGCAGGGGCCCTTAAGTATCTCATTATAGTTGCGCGGCTTCTTGCCACTGTAACCCCTCTTCTTCTGGCATTGATTGCCGTTGTTAGCACTGGTGTTGGCGACGAAGTCCGTGGATCCTTCCTGCTGCCTTCTTTTGCCGTTTCCGCCATGATTATGGTGGGCGCGTCCCTGAAACCGGGGGTGATTTTTGGATGCCTTGCCTTTCCTCGGCGAGTTGGCTTTGCTGCCGTCCTCTCCTGGATCTTTAGTATCGTCTGCTTCGGCGTACCGAGTGAGGGTGTCCATCAATTCGCCCATATCCTGGACCTTCCACTTGAGTCGCCCCAGCTTCTGTACCAAGGGCTCATAGTGGCAGTTTTGCTCCAAGATCAACACAGCTTGAGCCGCCGTCATGCCATCTGACGAGTGGATGATTTCTGCAACCCGCCGCGTCCTGTGTTGGGCTGACTCATCGGGGCGCTGAACGCAGTGTTGTAAGTCGACGATCGTCATCGGGCATTTGCAAGTTCCCCGAAAGTTTTTGACGAAACGTTCTTTCAGTTCAGCCCAATTCTGGATGGAGTTGGGTGGCAGGTTTTTCAACCAAGTGCGCGCCGTCCCTTCGAGCATCATTGTAAAGTACCTGGCACAGACCGCTTCACTTACATCGAGCATGTCCATTGCGATTTCATAACTCTCAACCCATGACGCCGGCTCAAGGTCCGGAGTGTAATTGGGCACCTTCCTTGGCCCTTTAAAATATTTCGGCATCCGCTCATTGCGAAGGGCGGGGGCTAAGCATGGCACCCCTACTTGCCTGGCACCTCCGATAAGCGGCGCTGGGCTGGTTTGAATGTCCTGGTGATCCCGGCTAGGCGGGTCTCGATGGTCAGGCTGGTTAACCTGAGGTAGGTGTCGCGGTCCGCTGGTTATGGCGGGTTGGTCCTATGGCCAGATTCTGGTGCGGCTCGCCTCGGGGGGGGGGGGGGGGGTGGAGTGCAGCCGATCAAGGCTGTGCGGAATTGCACGTTCTGAACCACCGCCGTCTTCAACATCTCAATGGCGTTTCTTGCTTCTATTTCAGCCGGGGTGTTGCCATAAATCAGAAGGGATTCTAAGTGGCGAGTTGCGGCGAGCACGTTGTCCACGGGGTTGGAAAAGTGGCCCTGAGGCGTCTGGAAACGGGGAACACGATCAACTGCTGGCTGAAGCGACGGGTTTGGTGGCTGAGCCGGCCCTCCTCGTGGAACGGTTCCTGTCCCAGGGTGCGCGGAGTGTCGAAAAGGTGGGTAGGGTTCAGATCAGGGGTAAACGCCCCTGGTGCCTCTTGTGATGAACGGCGTCGGACGCGCACTGATGCCTTTCGAGTCGCCAGTTCTCGGTGTTCAAGCAGGTTGTCTCAACGGTGATCTGAGCTTGCCGGGTCTCAATCCTGGCGGCTTCTGCCTCAGCATCTCGCTGAGCCTTCGCCATCTCATCTCGTAGCTTTGCCAACTCGACATTTATCGTGCCCTGGTTTTCTGCCGTTACACGGGTCGCCATGATCCTTGTTATCTCCACCGACAGGTCCACCAAGATCGCAGCTGGGCTCTTGGATGTTTCGCCAACCTCGTTGTTGCCTGCAGGGTTTTGCTGGGACTGACGGCGGGTCCGACCGAGGACCTCGGGATCCATTGCCAGCGACAGATCTCCAAGGCAGCCCCCGTGCAGAGGCTGAATTGAATCTGTGTCGCCCATGGATGACTCGTCGTCCATGTTGACCGGCGTAGTCTCCTGAGTCGCTGATCGCTTTGGTTCATCAGAGCCCTCCGTGAAGCCAACGAAGACCGGGCGTGTCAGGTTTGGCATCATAACGGGACGGATATACCTGGCCGGCTCGACGATGTCGGTGGAGGTGTCCGGCTCAGGCACGGGTGCTCCGACCATGCCGATGAAGATGTTGACCTTGCCAAAGGGAACTCTGTAGCCGGATTCGATTGAATCGGCCTCGGGCCCCCACAGCGAGTTGTCGATGTTGTACTTTCCGCGGTGGCTCCGGGTCATGAGCCCAGCCGTGTAGCTCCCTGACCCTGGTAGGGCTCCCTTTGAGAACTCAACTCCACCGTGCGTAGGCCCCACGGTGGGCACCAACTGTCGTGGTTTTGTCACGACAGATGTCCTAGTGAAAGGACTTAGTGTTGGAGCCATCGCACCTTGGTGACGACTCAAAGGGGTTGAACAGGAGCGGGACTCAGATTTACCCAGGTTCGGCCCCTCGTGAGGGGGTAAAAGCCTACGTCCTGCTTTGTGTTGTATTGATGATGTTTCGATTACAAGGAGGGTGTAACTCGCCTGACCTAGCTCTCGATGATTTCTAACCTGCCCTCTCCTTCCCAGGGACTCGCCTTTATATACAGGTCGAGCCCTTAGGGTTACAAGAGTCCTTTCCATCACGTAAGTCATGATTCTTTCTATCTCTAAGTCGTCGTGCTTTCCAAGATGGGAGAACTCCCCGATAATTGGTTCTCCATCAGGATCTTGAACCGCCATCCAACTCCTGGGCCTACTGGGCCAAAGCTTGAATCGCCGAAGGATGAGTCGCCCACTTGGTGACCCGGCCCAACTAGGCGGGTCAAACCGCAGATAATATCCCCAACAGATGTGATGCTTATGTCAAAAAGCTTCAGCCCGAAAAGCTGGAACCCAAAGTGGAAAAGTGCGTCTTCATAGGTTACCCAAAAGAGACAGTTGGGTATAACTTCTATCTCAAATCCGAGGGCAAAGTGTTTGTTGCTAAAAATGGAGCTTTTCTTGAGAAGGAGTTTCTCTCGAAAGAATTAAGTGGGAGGAAGATAGAACTTGATGAGGTTGTCGAACCTCTAATCCCTCTGGGCAAGGGGAAACCCGTGTCGTTGCGACGCAGGGCAAGGGGAAACCCGTGTCGTTGCGACGCCGGGTGAGGAGGAAGTTGATGATGATGATCATGAAACTTCGGATCAAGTTCCTATCGGACATCGTAGGTCGAGAAGATCACGTACTGCTCCTGAATGGTACGGTAATCCTGTCTTATCTATTATGTTGTTAGACAACAATGAACCTGCAAATTATGAAGAAGCAATGGTGGGCCCGAATTCCAACAAATGGCTGGAGGCCATGAAGTCCGATATAGGATCCATGTACGAGAACAAAGTATGGACTTTGGAAGTACTACCTGAAGGCCGCAAGGCTATTCAGAACAAATGGATCTTTAAGAAGAAGACATACGCAGACGGTAATGTGACCGTTCATAAAGCTCGACTTGTGGCAAAGGGTTTTTCACAAGTTCAAGGAGTTGACTACGATGAGACGTTCTCACCGGTAGTGATGCTTAAGTCTGTCCGAATCATGTTAGCAATAGCTGCATTTTTTCGATTATGAAATCTGGGAGACGGATGTCAAAACGGCGTTCCTTAACGTTTTTCTTAAGAAAGAGTTGTATATGATGCAACCCGAAGGTTTTGTCGATCCAAAGAATGCTAACAAAGTGTGCAAGCTCCAGCGATCCATTTATGGTCAGGTGCAAGCATCTCGGAGTTGGAGTAAGCGCTTTGATGAGGTGATCAAAGCATTTGGGTTTATACAAGTGGTTGGAGAATCTTGTATTTACAGGAAAGTGAGTGGGAGTTGTGTGGCGTTTCTTATATTATATGTGGATGACATATTGCTGATTGGAAACAACGTGGAGTTTTTGGAGATTATAAAGGATTACTTGAATAAAAGTTTCTCTATGAAGGACCTAGGACAAGCTGCTTACATTCTAGGCATTAAGAACTATAGGGATAGATCGAGATGCTTGATAGGACTTTCAGAAAGCACATACCTTGATAAAGTTTTGAATAAGTTCAAAATGGATCAATCCAGGAAAGGGTTCTTGCCGGTGTTACAAGGTATAAAATTGAGTAAGACTCAGTGCCTAGCAACTGCGGAAGATAGAGAACAAATGAGTTCCGTCCCCTATGCTTCAGCCATAGGTTCTATCATGTATGCAATGCTGTGCACTAGACCAGACGTCAGCTTGGCCATAAGTATGGCAGGCAGGTTTCAAAGTAATCCAGGAGTGGATCACTGGACGACGGTCAAGAATATTCTGAAGTACCTGAAAACGACTAAGGAAACGTTTCTCGTTTATGGAGGTGATGAAGAGCTCGTCGTAAAAGGTTACGTCGACGAAAGCTTTGACACCGATCCGGATGACTCTAAGTTCAAACTGGATACATATTTATTCTTAATGGGGGTGCGGTAAGCTCGTGTAGTTCCAAGCAAAGCGTCGTAGACATGTGAAGTGGAGTACTTGGCTACCTAGGAGGCAGCAATGGAGGGTGTTTGGATGAAGCAGTTCATGACAGATCTTGGAGTTGTGCCAAGCGCACTGAATCCAATAACTCTGTTCTGTGACAACACTGGTGCCATTGCCCTAGCAAAGGAACCAAGGTTTCACAAGAAGACCAGACACATCAAATGACGCTTCAACCTCATCCGCGACTACATCGAAGGAGAGGACGTGAATATTTGCAAAGTGCACACAGATCTGAATGTAGCAGACCTGCTGACTAAACCTCATCCACGGGCAAAACATGATCAACACCAAAACTGTATGGGTGTTAGATTTATTACAATGTAAATCACATGGCGATGTCAGGACTATATTATTGACTCTAGTGCAAGTAGGAGACTATTGGAAATATGCCCTAGAGGCAATGATAAATAGTTATTATTATATTTCCCGTTTAAAGATAATCGTTTATTATCCATGCTATAATTGTATTGAATGGAAACATAGATACATGTGTGGATACATAGACAAAACAATGTCCCTAGCAAGCCTCTAGTTGGCTAGCCAGTTGATCAATGATAGTCAAGGTTTTCTGACTATATGCAAGTGTTGTCGCTTGATAACTCGATCACATCACTAGGAGAATCATGTGATGGACTAGACCCAAACTATGAACATAGCATATTGATCGTGTCGTCTTATTTCTATTATTTCCTGCGTGTCAAGTATTTGTTCCTATGACCATGAGATCATATAACTCACTAGCACCGAAAGAATACCTTGTGTGCATCAAACGTCGCAACGTAACTGGGTGACTATAATGGTGCTCTACAGGTATCTCCGAAGGTGTCCATTGAGTTAGTATGGATCAAGACTGGGATTTGTCACTCTATGTGATGGAGAGGTATCTTGGGGTCCACTCGATAATACAACATCACACACAAGCCTTGCAAGCAATGTGATTAAGTGTAAGTCATGGGATCTTGTATTACGGAACGAGTAAATAGACTTGCCGGTATCAAGATTGAAATAGGTATGCGGATACCGACGATCTAATCTCGGGCAAGTAACATACCGAAGGACAAAGCGAATGACATACGGGATTATATAAATCCTTGACACTAAGGTTCAACCGGTAAGATCTTCGGAGAATATGTAGGATCCTATATGGGCATCCAGGTCCCGCTATTGGATATTGACCGAGGTGTGCCTCGGTTCATGTCTACATAGTTCTCGAACCCGCAGGGTTTGCACACTTAAGGTTCGATGATGTTTTAGTATAGTTGAGTTATATATGTGGTTACCGAATGTTGTTCGGAGTCCCGGATGAGATCACAGACGTCACGAGGGTTTCCAGAATGGTCCGGAAACGAATATTGATATATAGGATGGTTTCATTTGGTCACCGGAAAGTTTCGGGCAATTCCGACAGTGTACCGGGAGTGACGAATGGGTTCCGGGTGTTCACCGGAAGCGGCCTACCCACCCGGGAGTGAGCCCAAGGCCCTAGGTTGGCGTCACAAGTCCTTAGTGGGCTGGTGGAGTCAGTCCAAGGGGTCCACGGCACCACATAAAGAAAATACCAAAAGAAAAGAAAAAGAAAAAGGAAAGAGGGAGGTGAGAAGGAAGAGGAGGACTCCTCCTTCCCAAACCGAATTGGAGGAGGAGTCCTCCTCCTCCTGGCGGCCGGTGCACCTTGAGGGCCTTGTCCCTCAATGCTAGCCCCTCCCCCTCCGTCCTATATATAGTGGTGGTTTAGGGCTTTTTGAGACACAACTTAGCCACGTGCAGCTCTAGCCTATGCCACACAGTTTCACCTCTAGATCGGATTTCTGCGGAGCTCGGGCGGAGCCATGCAGGAGTAGATCATCACCACCACTGGAGCGCCATCACGCTTCCGGATAACTCATCTACTTCTCCGTCTCGCTTGATGTATGAAGAAGGCCGAGATCATCGTCGAGTTGTACGTGTGCTGAACGCGGAGGTGCCGTCCGTTCGGTGCTACATCGGAACGGATCGTGGGACGGATCGAGGGACGGTTCGTGGGACGGTTCGAGGGATGTGAAGACGTTCCACTACATCAACCGCGTTTCTTAACGCTTCCTGCTGTGCGATCTACAAGGGTACATAGATCCAGTCTCCACTCGTAGATGGACATCACCATGATAGGTCTTCGTGTGCGTAGAATTTTTTTTGTTTCCCATGCAACGTTCCCCAACATTACCAGCCTCCCTCAAGGCTGATGAGCGAAAAAACTCCCATCGCGAGTTAAACACTTAGCATGGAATATATTGACCACCCAACCGCTTCATGATCTTTGGGGCACACAAGACAAATTTTTATTCGAAGGTTTAGAGATGTTACATGCAAATCTAGATGGAATGACACGGTAATATCATATATAGGTTGGACTCTTATGTTATAACTTTGTTTCAGGATTTTGGACGCACAAGCCATATTTGCGCTTAGTAGATGCGGAGACTAGCAATAGATTGAGAAGCGATCATCTACAGAGCGACAATATTCATAATCATGCATTTTGTATAATTAATATTAAACATGAGCATCAGGAGGATATAAACACTTTGAACATAAATATCATAGAGGTAATATTAGGTTTGAATCAATTACATGCACAAACATGTGCCAAGTCAAACCACTTGAATTATTTAGAGAAGGATACCATCCTAATATACTACATCATAATCATTTTAGTGCATGTTGACACACATGATAACATATTATTCACTCCTACCTACTTAAGGATGATATGAACAACTATAATCTCTAATTATTGTCATACACATGGTTACCTGTACTAAATTGAATCATGATCACTCGGATAGACATATTTCCAAAAATAAAAATAAGTTCATACTAGCTTCTCTATGCCACAATCACCTCATCAAATCATTGTGATTATTGCATTTCGCTTGTGTGACTGAATGATATGGAAAATATAATATGGTGCAAATGTGTCGTGGACTAAGCTGAAATCCGCAGAGAGGAGAAGACATAGAAATATTTGGTCATTTGTTAGAGCAACAATTAAGCATATGAGAGCCACTTGAGAATTCTTTTTAACGTCTTCTCTTTCAAAACATGACTCAATGAGATGCAAGGAAATTCAGAGAAACGACAAAGAAGAAAAGAGCAAAAAGGAACAACAAAGAAGAAACGAAAGAGAAATAAGAGAAATCTTTTTGTTCATTTTTGAAATTTGTAACTAAAAAGAAGAGTTCAAAGAAACATGGTGAAATATTTTTTAGAGTTTTTAGTTTTTATGAAGAAAGTGAAAAGAAAGAAAGTAGAAAAATGAAAAGCGAGAAAACATTTACGTCGAAGACCTCCCAATAAATAAAGGAGCACGATAAATCTTTTTGTTTTTTAATACAACAACAAGCAACTAAGGAAAGAAAATAAAAAAGAAGCTAGAACTATTTTTAAATTGTTGAAATTTGTTAAACATGCGAAAGAAACAAATAAAAGAAAAACATGGATGCACAAAGAAAATGATGAACACCGACAAGTATAAATAATGTGTGAACATGAATGAGAAGTCAGTGAGAAAACATACTTCCCAAGCTTATGGTTTTGGGCTAGTTTGGTGATCACCACTAGTGATCTCGGTAAAACCCGTGATGGTAAATTGGATTAGCAGTCAATGTAGCTTCTTCTACGAGGCGAGTGGTCTCTACTATCGCCTTGTGTGCCTCGGCATCCTCCAAAAAGACAAAATATATATGTCTAACCTGAAAGTCAAATATTGTAGGTGCAAGCAAAACGATAGAGGCAACATGGTATTTGTTTATGGTTAGTATATATTAGTACTGGGTCATCCCATACTCAATAAATATGTGGCGATGCATCGCCACGAAATCCAAGAAGTTAAGAGGAAGCTCAGGATCATCGGGTCTAATAGAGACTCCAAGACCACTGTCTAAGCGAGAAGCATAATCCCTCCATACAAATCACCATCACACGCATTCCTGCCTAGGTGGCATGCAATTATGGACCTAAGGTTATTTTTTTAGAACTATATAAATAAGAATGGACGATACTTAAATTAGGGGCACCAGTGACACTACGACCACGTTTACCAGCCAAGCATCATCAATTTTTTTTAGAAAAGGAGGATGACCCCCGGCCTCTGCATCACGGAGATGCATGCGGCCATTTTATTGATTATTCTCGAGGACCTTACAAAGTATTACAACAATATGTCTGAATCCGCCATCTTCGCAACATCTGTCGCTACTCCTATCCATATGATGAAGGGGTGCTAGCTGGGCCACATACCCAGATCACTTACCTAAGCCTAACATCAAAAGTCAGAAGCCCCAGCAGATCCGGTCAAACCATCTGCCACATACCGGGTCTAGGGCACACAACCGATCTGACGCACTCGTGTGCTATCGCCCAATGAACAAGGTAATGTAATGAACAACAGGAACGTGAATGCTCCTAATCCTAACCTACGTGACACCTCTATCTTCCCCATTACAAATACTCCCAAGAAATCCTTCATAACCATTCTTCTGTGGTTAACTGAATGAACCGATACATAATTTTACAAATATAAAAAAATTCTTCCAAGGACAAACTAAAGGATTTTTCATATTAGGCGAAGGAGGACTCTAGGTGCAGTATGGGTTGATACATATTGAAAATGTTGCACAAAGGTATCAATGAGATGATAGTACTTCGTACACTTATCTCATAGGAAGTCGAACAGATCGTCATTTCTATATATTGGTCGAACCCTTGCTTGATTCTTGCGCCCACCATAAAAGTGTCATAAGGCCATGGACAGTATTTCACATCGCCACGTCATGAATAATTCTCCTAGGCCTAATGATATGTTGGTCGTGCTGTGCTACGGCTTGAAGAGCCTCGAGAGAAAATTCTTCTAAACATTTCTCTCTTTCTGGATTTTTTAGGCAACACATAAGAAGTGAACAAAACTAAATAATACAGGCAACAACTACTCTCACAAGTGTCTACTAGCTATATCAAGCATCAAAACTACCTAGAACCAAGTAAACCAAACTTGTACGCTCATTTTCGTGGTCACCAACAATAAAAAATAGGTAAAGTATAAACCACTAGAAAAAACACTAACTCGACCATTGGAGCAGTCGCATACCAAGGAGAAATTTCTTCGAAAAGTTTGAGAAATGGAGCCATGAGCATGGAGATCGAAAATTGTGCGTGTATGAGCAAGACCTTGAGCAATAGAGGTGGGATTTTTCTACTCGAGGTGGAAAATGATGTGGGAATGGAAACTAAGTGAGTGGGGACCTGTGGACCCCACGAGGCACATGGGCGCATCCTGGAGGGGGTATCAGTGTGCTTTATGCTTAGTAGTAGTTTCACATTTGGCTTAGAAAATAAAATCTATTGAAGTTTGACAATCAAAATATTGGTCATACAAGCAATTCATGAATGACTAGTATAAGAAAGAGAACTTTCACATAGAAATATATTATCTTGGACATCTTTTATGATTCTAAATACCAATTAATTATTTTCAACCTTGATCAAATTATTGAAGATGGACAAGAAAGACAACATAATGGTTATGTGTGGGTATATTTGTAGGAAGTTATATTGTTATGGATCCTCCAACATGTGATGCTTGTTTAGAACCTTTTGCTAGACAAAACTTCGTACGAAGTAGAGATCCTCCAACAAGTTTCTTTCATGCGAGTCCACCATACCTACCTATGTATGGTATTTCACTGCCGTTCCAAGTAAATTTGCATGTTCCATCTCTAAAACCTCCAAATAAACTTTTGTTTTGTGCGCTCGTATGATAACCCACAAGTATAGGGGGCCGCGACAGTCTTCACACGTAGTATTTCACCCTAATTTATTAATTCGACACAAGGGGAGCCAAAGAATACATATTGGCCATAACATTTGAATTGTCAATTCAACCTGTTGGAAATATGCCCTAGAGGCAATAATAAAGTGGTTATTATTATATTTCCTTATCCATGATAATCATTTATTATCCATGCTACAATTGTATTGATTGGAACCTCAAATACGTGTGTGGGTACATAGACAACACTGTGTCCCTAGTGAGCCTCTAATGGACTGGGTCGTTGATCAAAGATGGTCAAGGTTTCCTCGCCATAGTCATGAGTTGTCATTTGATAACGGGATCACATCATTAGGAGAATGATGTGATGAACAAGACCACTAGTAGAAAACAAGGATTTAGTCCTTGTTCCAGAGGGGCTTTAGTCCTGGTTCTTCAACCGGGGCAAAACAATCGGGACTAAAGGCCCAAACCTTTAGTCCCGGTTGACTTACGAACCGAGCCCAAAGGATCTCCACGTGGCCGGTGATACCTCTCCGTCGTATCTATAATTTTTGATTGTTTCATGCCAATATTCTATAACTTTTATATACTTTTGGCAACTTTTATACTATTTTTGGGACTAATATATTGATCCAGTGCCTAGTGCCAGTTCCTCTTTGTTGCATGTTTTTTGTTTCACAGATTATCCATACCAATCGAAGTCCAGCGCAATAAAAAAACATACGGGGATTTTTTGGAATATTTATGATTTTTGGGAAGAAGAATCAACGCGAAACGATGCCCGAGGGGGTCACAAGCCCCCTAGCCGCATCCTAGGGGTGGGGCCGTGCCTAACAGGCTTGTGACCAATCCCTAAGGCGGTTGGGGCCCTTCTTTCGCCACAAGAAATATAATATCCGGAAGAAAATCGTGTTAAAATTTCATTCCAATCGGAGTTATGGATCTCCGAGAATTTGAGAAACGATGGAAGGCCAGAATCTCGGAGCGCAGAAACAGAAGGACACAGAGAGAGAGATCCAATCTCGGATGGGCTCTTGCCCCTCCGCCGCCATGGAGACCATGGACCAGAGGGGAAACCCTTCTCCCATCTAGGGAGGAGGTCAAGGAAGAAGAAGAATAAGGGGTGCTCTCTCCCCCTCTCTCTCGGCGGTGCCGGAACGCCGCCCGGGACATCACCGTGTGACGGTGATCTACACCAACACCTCTGTCATCTCCACCAACACCTCCATCACCTTCCCCCATCTATATTCAGTGGTCCACTCTCTCGCAACCCGCTGTACCCTCTACTTGAACATGGTGCTTTATGCTTCATATAATTATCCAATGATGTGTTGCCATCCTATGATGTCTGAATAGATTTTCGTTGTCCTATCGGTGATTGATGAGTTGCTATGATTGGTTTAATTTGCTTGTGGTTATGTTGTTGTCCTTTGGTTCCCATCATATGAGCACGCGCGTGGATCACACCATATGGTTAGTAGTATGTTGATAGGACTATGTATTGGAGGTCAAGGGTGACATAAGCTTCAGCCTAGCGTAGAAATTGATAAATACGGGCTTGAAGGGGACCAATTTATCTTGTTGCTATGGTTGGGTTTTACCTTAATGAACGTTAGTAGTTGCGGATGCTTGCTAATAGTTCCAATCACAAGTGCATAGGATTCCAAGTAAGGGATGACATGCTAGCAGTGGCCTCTCCCACATAAAACTTGCTATCGGTCTAGTAACGTAGTCAATTGCTTAGGGACAATTCCGCAACCCCTACCACCACTTTTCCACACTCGTTAAACTAACGTAATTGTTTCTTTATCTAACCAGCCCCTAGTTTTTAATTACGTGTTCTTTCTTTTCTTGCAAACCTATCCTATCACACCTACAAAGTACTTCTAGTTTCATACTTGTTCTAGGTAAAGCGAACGTAAAGTGTGCGTAGAGTTGTATCGGTGGTCGATAGAACTTGGGGGAATATTTGTCCTACCTTTAGCTCCTCGTTGGGTTCGACACTCTTACTTATCGAGAAGGGCTACAATTGATCCCCTATACTTGTGGGTTATCAAGACCTTTTTCTGGCGCCGTTGCCGGGGAGAGATAGCGTGGGGTGAATATTCTCGTGTGTGCTTGTTTGCTTTATCACTAAGTAGATTTATTTGCTGTTCTAAGTTGTTCTCTATCTTTAGTTATGGATATGGAACATGAAATACCAAAAAAATTAGGTGTACTTGCTTCTCATCGAGATGGGGAACCTCCTAAAACCCTCGATGCTCGTTATGTGGAAAATATTATGCACTTCTTTAATAATCCTGAGAAAACCCCATTAAATTATATAATGGGATACATGTTGGATCAATGTGAATACTTTAGGGATTATCGCTTGACTCAAAAAGGGAAACTATTATGGGATCAAATTCATATGTTGAAATGGTATGCCTGGGAGCTATGCTCGAGATATGATATTACTTGTTGCTCTAGGATGAAGGCTAAACACCTTCCCTTTTCTTGTAAATTTAATGCTGATGAAACCTTGGCTTCTTATGCTAATGGTATATATGATTACTATGATGTGGAACAAATAGAAAAGTTTGTTGCTTTTATGGGTGCTTATGAAATTGAAGCTCTGTTTAAAGGGTGTGATGATAATGATGTTGCTGCTTACCAATGTGAAAATTTGGTTATGCTTCGTTATTGTTACACTAATTATGAATATAATGCCCATATTGATCGATTTATGGAGAAATTCTATGCTGCCCAAGAAGAGATTAATATTTTGCAAGAAATTATGGAAGAAGAAAATGCTGAAACTGTGAGCTCATTAGATGAAAAAGATGACGAGGAGAGCGAAGAACAAAAGGAGGAAGAGCGTACTAGCAACCCGTGCCCACCTTCTAATCAGAGTAACTCTTCAACTCATACATTGTTTAATTCCCCTTCGTTCTTACCGAAGGATGAATGCTATGTTGATTGCTATGATCCCTTGGATTCGTTTGAAATATCCCTTTTTGACGAACTTGATGCTTGCTATGCTTGTGGCCATGATGCCAATATGAATGATGCTTATGAAGATGAACTTTCTGTAGTTCCTTATGTTAAACATGAAATTGTTGCTATCGCACCCACTTATGATAGTCCTATTATCTTTTTGAACTCTCCCAACTACAATAAACGGAGAAGTTTGCTCTTATTAGGGATTACATAGATGGGCTGCCTTCTACTATTACACATGATGATTTTGATGAATACAATATGCATGTGCTTTCTGCTCCTACTTGCAATTATTATGAGGGAGGAACCACATCTCCACCTCTCTATGTTTCCAATACGATAAAATTGCAAGAAACTGCTTATGCTATGTATTGGCCTTTACTTGATGTGCATGAATTGTTCTTTTATGACATGCCAATGCATAGGAAGAGAGTTAGACTTCGTCATTGCATGATATAAGTTACCTTGTGCTCACTACTAAATTACAAATCATTGTTAATTAAAATTGGCTTTGATATACCTTGCAATCCGGGTGGATCCATTACTTGAGCACTTTATGCCTAGCTTAATGGCTTTAAAGAAAGCGCTGCCTGGGAGATTACCAATACTTGTGGGTTATTTGTCCTACCTTTAGCTCCTCGTTCGGTTCGACACTCTTACTTATCGAGAAATGCTACAATTGATCCCCTATACTTGTGGGTTATCAGCCGCCACAAGGCGCCCACGCAGGAGGACTATTAGTACCAACCGGGACCAAACTGCAGCCACACGTCAGCAGCTCGCAGGCGCTGGATTTTTTTTGAAATGGGGGGGGGTGTTATGGGTTTTGGTGTGTTTTATTAGGGGTTTCATATTGTGTTCGCTAGCTACTACATATAGAAAGAAGTGATCTCTCTTTCTCCGTGCTTGGTCGATGGTACCTACTACATATAGAGAGAACTCGACGCTAGCTAGTAAGCAAATGAAGGAATGATTAATTACACAACATCATATATAGAGAGAAGTGACCTCTCTTTCTCCGTGATTGGTCGAACAACTCGACACTACTACATATAGTACACGATCATGCATATATACAATATATAACATCTCTTGCAATCCCTCACTAGCTAATATCTATTGTCCACAAAATCGGTAAGGAAATCATGATGATATTCCCCGTCTGAATGACATGCTCAACAAAGAATCCCGCCAATTCCTCTTGAATTGCTCGTATGCGATCAGTTGGTAGGAGTTCGTCCCGCTTCCGCTTGATCGAGTTTAAAGAAGGGTATATATATATATATATATATATATATATATATGAATGAAACTCCACACAGTTGATGGTAATAAAATAAAAATGTGAATATTGTTTCGTACATCAAGTTGTTTAAAACATCTGCCCTTCTCAGAGGTCGTCTGGTGAATCCACTCGCAAACGAAGAATCCACATAAATTAGTCCTGGCTTCATGTCTCAAGCAGTACTTTACGAGAATAGAGTTCAATCAAAATAATAATCAATCATGATAATGGTATTGAAACTAGAATCAATGAAAATCAAGATGCGCGGAACTAGCTAGTACTACTTACTTAGGAGAAGGTAAATCACAGCTCCTTATTCCATTCACCTTTAGCTTTCTGGGTGAACTTTTTCCAAACCCTTCACGGCAAAGAAAATGATTACTTGATATCACGAAATGAAAGGAAGTTGTCGATATGGTGCGGTAATGATTGTGTTGGAAATATGCCCTAGAGGCAATAATAAATTGGTTATTATTATATTTCCTTGTTCATGATAATCGTTTATTACCCATGCTAGAATTGTATTGATTAGAAACTCAAATACATGTGTGGATACATAGGCAACAATCTGTCCCTAGTAAGCCTCTAGTTGACTAGCTCATTGATCAAAGATGGTCAAGGTTTCCTGGCCATAGACAAGTGTTGTCACTTGATAATGGGATCCCATCATTAGGAGAATGATGTGATGGACAAGACCCAAACTATGAACGTAGCATATGATTGTGTCAGTTTATTGCTACTTTGTTCTACACGTCAATGTATCTGTTCTTAATACCATGAGATCATGCAACTCCAGGACACCGAAGGAATACCTTGTGTGTATGAAACGTCGCAACATAACTGGGTGACTATAAAGGTGCTCTACAGGTATCTCCAAAAGTGTTTGTTGGGTTGGCGTGGATCTAGACTGGGATTTGTCACTCCGTATAACGGAGAGGTATCTCGGGGCTCACTCGGTAATACAACATGACAATAAGCCTTGCAAGCAATGTGGCTAAGGAGTTAGTCACGGGATCTTGTATTACGGAATGAGTAAAGAGACTTGCCGGCAACAAGATTGAACTAGGTATGGAGATACCGACGATCAAATCTTGGGCAAGTAACATACTGATGGACAAAGGGAATAGTGTACGACATTAACTGAATCCTTGACATAGAGCTTCATCCGATAAAGATCTTCGTAGTATATGTAGGACCCAATATGGGCATTCAGGTCCCGTTATTGGTTATTGACCGGAGAATGTGTCAGGTCATGTCTGCATAGTTCTCGAACCCGCAGGGTCTGCACACTTAAGGTTCGGTGACGTTTCGGTATAGTTGAGTTATAGGTGTTGGTGACCGATGGTTGTTCGGAATACTCGGATGAGATCCTGGACGTCACGAGGAGCTCAGGAATGGTCCAGAGGTAAATACTGATATATAGGAAGTCCTGTTTTGGTCGCCGATTTTTTTGGGCTCATCGATAGTGTACCGGGAGTGCCGAGAGGGTACCGAGGGACCACCGGGATGGGTGTGACGACCCAAGGGCTTCATGGGCTATGAGAGGAGGCAGACCTACCCCTGGTGGGCTGGCTGAAGCCTCCCCTAAGGGCCCATGTGGCTGGAATGGAGGGATAAGGCAAAAAAGCCAAAAGGTGGAAAGAGTTTCCAAATTAGGAAGGAGTCCTAATAGGATTCCACCTCGCTTGTGGGAGGTGGATTCCTCCCTTGTTTGGTTCGGCTGAACCTGCTTGGAGTCGGGGCCAAGGCAGCCTCCTCTCCTTTCCTCCTATGTATATTGATGGATTTTGAGGGCAGCCCGAACCCTAATTTCCACGTGCTACCCTGTTCTTCCTCTCGATCTGTTTCTCCTCGAGTATAGTTCAACAGTGCTTAGGCGAAGCTGTGTTGGATTTGTTCACCACCAGTACCACCACCACGCCGTCGTGTTGGAGAACTCATCTACCTCTCCGCCCCTCTTGCTGGATCAAGAAGACGGGGATGGTCATCAAGCTGTACGTGTGTTGAACGCGGAGGTGCCGTCCGTTCGACACTAGATCGGGATGGATCATGATGAGATCACGGGACAGGATGTGATTTGGATCGCGAAGATGTTCCACTACATCAACCGCGTTATATACGCTTCTGCTTAGCAATCTACAAGGGTATGTAGATTCACTCTCCCCTCTCGTAGATGATCATCACCATGTATAGGTATTGCGTGTGCGTAGGCAATTTTTTGTTTCCCATGCAACGTTCGCTAACAGTGGCATCATGAGCTAGGGTTCATGCGTAGATGATATATCGAGTAGAACACAAAAGAGTTTGTCAGCGTTGATGTTCAATATTCTGCCCTTCTTAGCCTTTTCTTGATTTGGCGGTATTGTTGGATTGAAGCGGCCCGGACCAACATTACTCGTACGCTTGCGAGAGACCGGTTTCATCAACTAAAATGCAATTTGTAGCATAAAGATGACCGTCGGGTGCCTGTTTCTTCAACTTTAGTTGAATCAGATTTGACCGAGGCGGTCCTTGGAGAAGGTAAAATAGGAACTTGCATATCACCGTTGTGGCTTTGCGTAAGTAAGATGCGATCATACTAGATACCCATAGCAGCCACGTAAAATTTGTAACAACAAATTAGAGGACGTCTAGCTTGTTCTTCCAGGGTATGCATGTGCCATGATATGGCCAAAGACATGATATGATATATTGGATGTATGAGATGATCATGTTGTAATAGTTAAATATCGACTTGCACGTCGTTGCTACGACAACCGGAAGGTGCCATAGGGTTGTCTTTAATTATTTTGCGCTTGGAGATGCTTTGCTTTATCGCTAGTAGTAGCTTTAGTAGTAACAACATAGTTAGCACGACAACCTCGATGGCAGCACAATGATGGAGATCATGGTGTGGTGCTGGTGATGATGGAGATCATTGTCGGTGCTTTGGTAATGGAGATCAAGAAGCACAAGTTCATGACCTAATCATGTCACTTATGATTTGCATGTGATGTTAATCCTTTTATGCACCTTATTTTTCTTAGGACGACGGTAGCATTATAAGGTGATCCCTCACTAAAATTTCAAGATAAAATTGTGTTCTCGCCAACTGTGCACCATTGTGACAGTTCGTCATTTTGAGACACCATGTGATGATCGGGTGTGATAGACTCAATGTTCACATACAACGGGTGCAAAACAGTTGCACACGCGGAACACTCGGGTTAAACTTGACGAGCCTAGCATGTACAGACATGGCCTTGGAACATAGAAGACCGAAAGGTCGAGCATGAGTCACATAGTGGATATGATCAACATGGAGATGTTCATCATTGAAGCTAAACTCAACTCACGTGATGATTGGACTTGAGTTAGTGAATTTGGATCATGTACCACTCAGATGACTGGAGGGATGTCAAGTTGAGTCGGATTTATTAAGAAATATGATTAATTGAACTCATTATCATGAACATAGTCAAAATGTCTTTGCAAATTATGTTGTAGCTCGCGATGTAGCTCCACTATTTTTGATACGTTCCTAGAGAAAATTTAGTTGAAAGATGATAGTAGCAATTATACAGACTGGGTCCATAAAGTGAGGATTGTTCTCATTGCTGCATAGAAGGCTTATGTCCTTAATGCACCGCTCGGTGTGCTACCCCCCGAGCGTCGTCTGTGGATGTTGCGAACATCTGACATACACGTTTTTGATGACTACGTGATAGTTCAGTGCGTAATGCTTAACAACTTAGAATTGAGGCGCTGAAGATGTTTTGAACGTCACGGGACATATGAGATGTTCGAAGAGCTGAAATTAGGATTTCAGACTCGTGCCTGTGTTTAGAGGTATGAAACCTTCGACAGGATTCTCTGCGTGCAAAGTAAGGGAGAAAAGCTCAATCGTTCAGCATGTGCTCAGATTGTCTGGGTGCTACAATCGTTTGAATTGAGTGGGAGTTGATCTTCCGGATAAGATAGTGAATGACATAGTTCTCCGAAGTCACTGCCACCAAGCTACTGGAGCTTCGTGATGAACTATAGAATATCAGGGATGCACAAGATGATCCCTGAGTTATTAGCAATGTTTGACACCGCGAAAGTAGAAATCAAGTAGGAGCATCAATTGTTGATGGTTAGTAAAACCACTAGTTTCAAGAAAGGCAAGGGCAAGAAGGGATACTTCATGAAGGGCAAACCTGTTGCCGCTCTAGTAAAGAAACCCAAGTTGAACCCAAACCAGAGACTAAGTGCTCAGGGGAACACTCACAGAAGCGGAACTACCCAAGGTACTTGGTAGATAAGAAGGCTGGCAAAGTCAACGAAAATATATTGGATATACATAATATTGATGTGTACCTTGCTAGTAGCACCAGGGTATTAGATACATGTTCAGTTGCTAAGTGTTAGTAACTCGAAATTATAGCTACAGAATAAACAATTACTAGCAAGGGTAAGGTGACGATGTGTCTTGGAAGTAATTCCAAGGTTGATGTGATCAAACATCGCACGCTCCCTCTACCTCCGGAATTAGTGTTGAATCGAAATAATTGTTATTTGGTGTTTGCGTTGAGCATAGACATTATTAGATTGTGTTTATTGCAATACAATTATTCATTTAAGGAGAATAATGGTTACTCTGTTTACTTGAATAATACCTTCAATGGTCTTGCACCTAAAATGAATGGTTTATTAAATCTCGATCGTAGTGACACACATGTTCATAATATTGATGCCAAAAGATACAAAGTAGTAATGATAGTACCACTTACTTTTGGCAGTGCCGCTTGAGTCATATTAGTATAAACGCATGAAGAAGTTCCATGCTAATGGATCTTTGGACTCACTCGTTTTGAATCGTGTAAGACATGTGAACCATGCCTATTGGTATATACACATGAAGAAACTCCATGCAGATGGATTGTTTAGACTCACTTGATTTTGAATCACTTGAGACATGCAAATCATGCCACATGAGCAAGATGATTGAAGGCCTCGTTTTCAGTGAGATGGAACGAGTAAGTGACTTGTTGGAAATTATACATTCTGATGTATGCAGTCTAATAAGTGCTAAGGCACGCATCAGATATCGTTATGTTATTACTTCACCGATGATTTGAGTAGATACGAGTGTATTTGCTTGATGAATTACAAGTCAGAAATATTGAAAAGTTCAAGCAATTTCAGAGTGAAGTTGAAGATCGTCGTGATAAGAGGATAATATGTCTGCGATGTGATCATGGAGGTAAATATATATCTGAGTTGCGAGTTTGGTAAACATCTAAGACACTCTGAAAATTGTTTCACAACTCATGCCACCAGGAACACCATAGTGTGATCGTGTGTGTGAATGTCATAGCCGTGCCCTATTGGATATGGTGCATACTATGATGTATCTTATCGAATTACCACTATCGTTTTTGGGTTAGGCATTAGAGACAACCGCATTCACTTTAAATAGGGCACCACGTAATTCCGTTGAGATGACACCGTATGAACTATGGTTTGGAGAAAGCTAAGCTATCGTTTCTTAAAAGTTTTGGGCTACAACACTTATGTGAAAAAGTTTCAGCCTAATAAGCTTGAACCCAAAGTGGATAAATTCATCTTCATATGATACCCAAAACAGTTGGGAATACCTCCTATCTTAGATCGAAAAGCAAAGTGCTTGTTTCCAGAAAAGGGTCCTTTCTCAAGAAAAGGTTTTTCTCGAAAGAATTGAGTTGGAGGATGGTGGAAACTTGGTAAGGTTATTGAACCATCACTTCAACCAATGGGTAGCAGGGCGCAGGAAATTGTTCATGTGGATCCTACAATAGTTGAAGTGGAAGCTGATGATGTTGATCATAAAGCTTCAGATCAAGTTACTACCAAACCTCATAGGTCGACAAGGACGCCTATTGCTCCAGAGTGGCACGGTAATCATTTCTGGGAGGTCATGTTGCTGGACAACAATGAACCTATGAGCTATGGAGAAGCGATGGTGGGACCGGATTCCGACGAATGGCGGAAGGCCATGAAATTCGAGATAGGATCCATGTATGAAAACAAAGTGTACAATTTGGAAGAACTACTTGATGGTCATAAGGCTATTAGGTACTTATGGATTTTTAAAAGGAAGACGAACAATGATGGTAAATGTCACCATTAAGAAAGCTCAACTTGTCTCAAAGATGTTTCTGACAAGTTCAAGGAGTTGACTACGATGACATGCTAAAGTATGTTGGAATTATGTTAGCAGTTGATGCATTATTTATGATGAAATCTTGTAGATAGGATGTCAAAACATTGTTTCCTCGACGGGTTTCATCGTCTTTCCCAGCGTGGGGCACTATTCCTAGTTTTTCAACAACTCAAAGATTTTGGCGCTGCTCTGCTTACGTGGAGGTCCTCGATGCTCAGCCTCACCGTTGAATAGATGTCCACGGTTTCTACATGGGTCGTCCTTCTCGAGCCATCTTCGATGCCCCATGTACACGATTTTCCCAGACCCGCCATCTTTTCTTGACGTTAGCTGCTGAGACGTCGTATCATCCATGCACCGCGTGCATCCGCAATATCCACGGCACACCTATCCTGCGACATATCCATAACCGAGATAGTCATGCACCGTCGTGATCAACGCGGCTCTCATATAGAAATAATCGCCTTTGCTGGCGTCCCATGTCCTTGCCAGTGTTTTCCATAACGTGTCTAACTCCTCTTGAAGTAGCCCCAAATACAGATTAATATTATTTCCCGGTTGTTTCGGCCCTTGAATCAGCATGCCCATGTGTATGTAATTCGACTTCATGCACAACCAGGGGGGAGCTTGTACATCCATACAAACATGGGCCATGTGCTATGGTTGGTGTTATGGTTGCCAAACGGATTCATGCCATTGGTACACGCGTCGAGCATGATGTTCCTTGCATCACATGCAAAATATCAATATTTGCCATTGAACGCTCTCCACCGGCTTCCATCCACGACGTGTCTCGGCTTCGAATCATCTCCATCGTTGGGCTTATTCCTCTCCGCGTGCTAGGGCATGAGCTTTGGCTCCTTGGGATCTATGAAATACCGCTGGAGACGGGGAGTGATCGGTAAGTACCATACAACTTTCTGGGGAGATTTCTTCCCGGCCTTCTTCGAGAAGCATTGCACACCGGCAGCTTGTTTTTCCGCGTGCTCCTTGTGATGAATTATGCAATCATTGATGCATGCATGGTATCTAACGTGTGGCAGATCAAGAGGGCACACGATCTTATTGGCCTCATCCACACTAGTAGGACATAGATTCACCGCGGGAAGAACATCCTTTAGGTACCCGAGAAGCTCATCGAGACTAGTGTTGGTACATTTGTTTTTAGCCTTCGTCTTCAGGTGTTCGAGCGTGAAATTCAAGCGGGTCACCTCAGGATTGCAACCATGATACAATGGAGTGTTCGAGTGTACCACCAATTGCTGCATCTTGGCCTCCTCTCTAGAAGCAGCTCTCTCAGTACTTGTCTCCTTAAGAAGCAGTGCTTGAACATGAGGGTCCCACACGATTGAACTTAGTACCGACGAATTCTATGGCGTCGAGTCCACGTTTTGTCTGCCGCCATGTCTGGCCCCTTCTCTGCCGCCATGTCCAGCGCCCTCTTCCCTGCCGCCATGTACGACCCCTTCTCCACCGCCATGTCCAACCTCTTCCCCACCGCCATGTCCGACCTCTTCCCCGCCGCCATGTCTGGCCCCTTCTCCGTCGCCATTATCGATCATCTCTTTGTCTTGCCCTATGTCGTCATTGCCTGCCCCGTCAGGGTCCTCAACATCATCATCCTCATCTTCAATTATCCACCGAGTATAGCCATCCATGAAACTAGTCATGAGCAGGTGCGCCATCACACGGCCATCGTCATAGGGGTCTAGCCAATCTCGTCCTTTGCATCTTTGACACAGACATAAAACCTCGGTCAGGTTATTTTCTTTCATGTCATGCATTGCCGACCGCAACCACCTGTCCACCACCGTTCCACTGACCATCATGAACGTCTGATCGGTAATAATAAAAAAATTGTTTATAAAAATGCATGCATGCATCAAAGTCATGCAAAAATTCAGCATGACCTTCCCTAAAAATAGGACATATAGAGTTCGCCCGGAATTCGCCGAAACGGAAAGAAATTGACATTTCGGCAAAACATAGGCAACTCACAAGCACAATTCGGCGGCAACTCATGCCACACAGACAATTTCCATCATATCACCAGATTATTTCATATCGCACACATACACATATTTCCATTCTTGCAAAAGCATACATTTTTAATCACCTATCTCGAGATCGAGCACGGTGATGATGATGTCGATAGGTGTCTCCACACACACCTATGGAATGATCAAAAGTGAACAAATCTCTTCTTGACAAGGCTATAGATCTAGTTAGGGAGGTACATAGGTCACTTCACTAAATGCTAGCTAGATCTACCTAGCTTGCTAGTTTGGGAGGAGACAAGTTCAACTAGTGGAGGGGCAAGGAAAAAAGAGAAAGGAGATGCATTAATGGAGGTTGGTGTAGTTATCTAGGAGTAGTAAAGAGAGGGAAAGATAGGTAGAAGAAGGAGAGTAATGGGGGGAGAAGTAGTGAGGAAGAAGCAAAGTGAGGGAGAGAGGAGGTGGGAGCAAGGGGAAAGTGAGGAATAGAGGAGGGGAGGGGAGAGGGGAGGAAAAAGGTGGTATGGTTGTGGCTTAGCAGTAGCGCTAGTATAAAAATGCGCTACTTCTAATAATATAGCAGTAGTGCTTCTTTGTCACACGCGCTACTTCTAAGCGGGGCCCGCTGATGACCCACAAGTATAGGGGATCGCAACAGTTTTCGAGGGTAGAGTATTCAACCCAACTTTATTGATTCGACACAAGGGGAGCCAAACAATATTCTCGAGTATTAGTAGTTGAGTTGTAAATTCAACCACACCTGAAAGACTTAGTATCTGCAGCAAAGTTTTAGTAGCAAAGTAGTGTGATAGTAACGGTAACAGCAGTAACAGTAGCAGTAGTGACAGCAGTAGCTGTAAAGTAACTTAGCAAGGACCAGTATAGGAAAAGCTCGTAGGCATTGGATCGGTGATGGATAATTATGTCGGATGACATTCATCATGTGACAGTTATAACATAGGGTAATATGTAACTAGCACCAGTTCGTTAATGTAATGTAGGCATGTATTCCGTATTTAGTCATACGTGCTTATGGAAAAGAACTTGCATGACATCTTTTGTCCATCCCTCCCGTGGCAGCGGGGTCCTCATGGAAACTAAGGGATATTAAGGTCTCCTTTTAATAGAGAACCGGAACAAAACATTAGCACATAGTGAATACATGAACTCTTCATACTATGGTCATCTCCGGGAGTGGTTCCGGCTATTGTCACTCCGGGGTTGCCGGGTCATAACACATAGTAGGTGACTACAACTTGCAAGATAGGATCAAGAACACACATATATTGATGAAAACATAATAGGTTCAGACGTGAAATCATGGCACTCGGGCCCCAGTGACAAGCATTAAGCATAGGGCTAGCAAAGTAGTAGCAACATTAATCTTAGAACATAGTGGATACTAGGGATCAAACCCCATCAAAACTAACTCGATTACATGATAGATCTCATCCAACCAATCACTGTACAGCAAGCCTATGATGATATTACTCACGAACGATGAAGAGCATCATGGAATTGGCGATGGAGGATGGTTGGTGATGACGACGGCGTCGATTTCCCCTCTCCGGAGCCTAGAACGGACTCCAGATCTGCCCTCCAGAGGAAGAACATGTTGGAATTATGCCCTAGAGGCAATGATAAATAAGTTATTATTATAATTCCTATATCAAGATAATCGTTTATTATCCATGCTATAATTGTATTGAATGAAGACTTAGATACATGTGTGGATATATAGATAAAACACTGTCCCAACAAGCCTCTAGTTGGCGAGCCAGTTGATCAAGGATAGTCAGGGTCTTCTGACTATGTACAAGGTGTTGTTGCTTGATAACTGGATCACATCATTTTGTGAATCATGTGATGGACTAGACCAAAACAAATAGACGTAGCATGTTGATCGTGTCATTTTGTTGCTACTGTTTTCTGCGTGTCAAGTATTTATTCCTATGACCATGAGATCATATAACTCACTGACACCGGAGGAATGCTTTGTGTGTATCAAACATCGCAACGTAACTGGGTGACTATAAATATGCTCTACAGGTATCTCCGAAGGTGTCCGTTGAGTTAGTATGGATCAAGACTGGGATTTGTCACTCCGTGTGACGGAGAGGTATCTCGGGGCCCACTCGGTAATACAACATCACACCCAAGCCTTGCAAGCAATGTGACTTATTGTAAGTCACGGGATCTTGTATTACGAAACGAGTAAATAGACTTGCCGATAAACGAGATTGAAATAGGTATGCGGATACTGACGATCGAATCTCGGGCAAGTAACATACCGAAGGACAAAGGGAATGACATACGGGATTATATGAATCCTTGGCACTGAGGTTCAAACGATAAGATCTTCATAGAATATGTAGGATCCAATATGGGCATCCAGGTCCCGCTATTGGATATTGAGCGAGGAGTCCCTCGGGTCATGTCTGCATAGTTCTCGAACCCGCAGGGTCTGCACACTTAAGGTTCGGCGTTGTTTTATGCGTATTTGAGTTATATGGTTGGTTACCGATTGTTGTTTGGAGTCCCGGATGAGATCACAGATGTCACGATGGTTTCCAGAATGGTCCAGAGACGAAGATTGATATATAGGATGACCTCGTTTGATTACCGGAAAGTTTTCGGCATTACCGGGAATGTAGCAGGAGTGATGAATGGGTTCCGGATGTTCACCGGGGGGGGGGGGGGCAGGCCACCCCGAGGAAGCCCATAGGCCTTAGGGGTGCCGCACCATCCCTTAGTGGTGTGGGGGGGAAGCCCAAGAAGGCCCCTGCGCAGGATAAGACAAAATCAACGAGAAAAAAGGGGAAGTGGGGAAAGAGAGAAGGACTCCACCTTCCAATCCTACTTGGACTAGGATTGGAGGAGGACTCCTCCTCCGCCCTTCGGCCTAACCCCTTGGGGATCCTTGAGCCTCAAGGCAATGCCCCTCCCCTCCGTCCTATATATACTGAGGTATTAGGGCTGATTTGAGACAACTTTGCCACGGCAGCCCGACCACATACCTCCACGGTTTTTCCTCTAGATCGCGTTTCTGCGGAGCTCGGGCGGAACCCTGCTGAGATTAGATCACCACCAACCTCCGGAGTGCCGTCACATTGCCGAAGAACTCATCTAACTCTCCGTCTCTCTTGCTGGAACAAGAAGGTTGAGATCATCGTCGAGCTGTACGTGTGCTGAACGCGGAGGTGCCGTCCGTTCGGCACTAGATCGGAGTGGATCGTGGGACGGATCGCGGGACGGTTCGTGGGACGGTTTGCGGGGCGGATCGAGGGAAGTGAGGACATTCCACTACATCAACCGCGTTTATTAACGCTTCTGCTGTGCGATCTACAAGGGTACGTAGATCTGAAATCCCCCTCATAGATGGACATCACCATGATAGGTCTTCGTGCGCGTAGGCAATTTTTTGTTTCCCATGCGGCGTTCCCCAACAGTGGCATCATGAGCTAGGTTCATGCGTAGATGTCATCTCGAGTAGAACACAAAAGTTTTTGTGGGCGGTGATGTGCGATTTCCTTCCCTCCTTAGTCTTTTCTTGATTCCGCGGTATTGTTGGATCGAAGCGGCTCAGACCAACATTACTCGTACGCTTACGAGAGACTGGTTTCATCGCTACGAGCAACCCCGTTGCTCAAAGATGACTTGCGAGTGTCGGTTTCTCCAACTTTAGTTCAATCGGATTTGACCGAGGAGGTCCTTGGATGAGGTTAAATAGCAATTCATATATCTCCGTTGTGGTGTTTGCGTAAGTAAGATGCGATCCTACTAGATACCCATGGTCACCACGTAAAACATGCAACAACAATTAGAGGACGTCTAACTTGTTTTTGCAGGGTATGCTTGTGATGTGATATGGCCGACGATGTGATGTGATATATTGGATGTATGAGATGATCATGTTGTAATAGTTAATATCGACATGCACGTCGATGCTACGACAACCGGCAGGAGCCATAGGGTTGTCTTTAAACTAATGTTTGTGCTTGCAGATGCGTTTACTATATTGGTAGGATGTAGCTTTAGTAGTAATAGCATGAGTAGCACGACAACCCCGATGACGACACGTTGATGGAGATCATGGTGTGGTACCGGTGACAAGAAGATCGTGCCGGTGCTTTGTTGATGGAGATCAGGAAGCACGTGATGATGGCCATATCATGTCACTTATGAATTGCATGTGATGTTAATCCTTTTATGCACCTTCTTTTGCTTAGAACGACGGTAGCATTATGAGGTGATCTCTCACTGAAATTTCAAGACGAAATTGTGTTCTCCCCGACTGTGCACCGTTGCTACAGTTCGTTGTTTCGAGACACCACGTGATGATCGGGTGTGATAGACTCAGCGTTCACATACAACGGGTGCAAAACAGTTGCACACGCGGAACACTCGGGTTAAGCTTGACGAGTCTAGCATGTGCAGACATGGCCTTGGAACACATGAGACCGAAAGGTCGATCATGAATCATATAGTTTATATGATTAGCATAGGGATGCTTACCACTGAAACTATCCTCAACTCACGTGATGATCGGACTTGAGCTAGTGGAATTGGATCATGAACCAATCAAATGACTAGAGAGATGTACTTTTTGAGTGGGAGTTTAGCAAGTAATTTGATTAAGTTAAACTCTAATTATCTTGAACATAGTCTAAGTCCACTTTGAATATATTTGTGTTGTAGATCAATGGCCCACGCGACAGTCACCCTGAATTTTAATACGTTCCTAGAGAAAGCTAAGTTGAAAGATGATGGAAGCAACTTTGTAGACTGGGCTCATAATCTTAAGTTGCTCCGGCAAGCTGGGAAGAAGGATTATATCCTTAATGTTGCGCTAGGAGATGAACCACCCTCTACGGCTGACCAAGATGTTAAGAACGCTTGGTTAACACGTAAGGAGGACTACTCAGTAGTTCAATGTACAGTCTTGTATGGCTTAGAGTTGGGACTTCAACGTCGCTTTGAGCATCATGGAGCATATGAGATGTACCAGGAGTTGAAGTTTATCTTTCAGAAGAACGCCTGGATCGAGAGGTATGAGACCTCCGATAAATTCTATGCTTGAAAGATGGAGGATAATTCGTCTGTCAGTGAACATGTGCTCAAAATGTCTGAGGTACTCAAACCGTCTAGCTGAGCTGGGGATTGAACTCCCGCAAGAGGCTATCACTGACAGAATTCTTCAATCACTGCCGCCAAGCTATAAGGGCTTAGATTTATTACAATGTAATTCGCATGGTGCTGTGAGGGCTAGATTATTGACTCTAGTGCAAGTGGGAGACTGTTGGAATTATGCCCTAGAGGCAATGAAAAATAAGTTATTATTATAGTTCCTATATCAAGATAATTGTTTATTATCCATGCTATAATTGTATTGAATGAAGACTTAGATACATGTGTGGATACATAGACAAAACACTGTCCCTAGCAAGCCTCTAGTTGGCTAGCTAGTTGATCAAGGATAGTCAGGGTCTTCTCACTATGTACAAGGTGTTGTTGCTTGATAACTCGATCACATCATTGGGTGAAGCATGTGATGGACTAGACCCAAACTAATAGACGTAGCATGTTGATCGTGTCATTTTGTTGCTACTATTTTCTACGTGTCAAGTATTTATTCCTATGACCATGAGATCTAAAGATGCTCTACAGGTATCTCCGAAGGTGTCCGTTGAGTTAGTATGGATCGAGACTGGGATTTGTCACTCCGCGTGACGGAGAGGTATCTCGGGGCCCACTCGGTAATACAACATCACACACAAGCCTTGCAAGCAATGTGATTTATTGTAAGTCATGGGATCTTCTATTACGGAACGAGTAAAGAGACTTGCCGGTAAACAAGATAGAAATAGGTATGCGGATACTGACGATCGAATCTCGGGCAAGTAACATACCGAAGGACAAAGGGAATGACATACGGGAATATATTAATCCTTGGCACTGAGGTTCAAACGATAAGATCTTCGTAGAATATGTAGGATCCAATATGGGCATCCAGGTCCCGCTATTGGATATTGACCGAGGAGTCCCTCGGGTCATGTCTGCATAGTTCTTGAACCCATAGGGTCTGCACACTTAAGGTTCGGCGTTGTTGTATGCGTATTTGAGTTATATGGTTGGTTACCGAATGTTGTTCGGAGTCTCGGATGAGATCACAGACGTCATGAGGGTTTTCAGAATGGTCCGAAGAAGAAGATTGATATAGAGGATGACCTCATTTGATTACCGGAAAGTTTTCGGCATTACCGGGAATGTACCGGGAGTGACGAATGGGTTCCAGATGTTCACCGGTGGGGGGGGGGGGCAGCCCACCCCGGGGAAGGCCATAGGCCTTAGGGGTGCCGCACTAGCCCTTAGTGGGCTGGTGGGCAAGCCCAAGAAGGCCCCTGCGCAGGATAAGAGAAAATCAAAGAGAAAAGAAAAAAAGGGAAGTGGGGAAAGAGAGAAGGACTCCACTTTCCAATCCTAGTTGGACTAGGATTGGAGGAGGACTCCTCCTCCCCCCTTCGGCCGAACCCCTTGGGGCTCCTTGAGCCTCATGGCAAGGCCCCTCCCCTCCCTCCTATATATACTGAGGTATTAGGGCTGATGTGAGACAACTTTGCCACGGCAGCCCGACCACATACGCGTGGTGGCGGCGGCTCCATGTCGTGAAACGTGATGAACTCTTCTCCCTTAATTTTTCCCGTGCGAGAGAGACTTTATAGAGTTGGAGTTGGAGGCTGCGGAGCTACGTGGCCCCCACAAGCTTGCTAGGCGCGCCGTAGGGGGGCGCCTCCTGGGCTTGTGGGCTTCTGGCTCCGTGTCTTCAGGTAATTCTTGCGCCAGTATTTTTTTATATATTCCACAAGAAATCTTCGTAAGTTTCCAGGTTATTCCGAGTACTTTTATTTCTGCACAAAAACAACACCATGGCAATTCTGCTAAAAACACCGTTAGTCCGGGTTAGTTCCATTCAAATCATGCAAATTAGAGTCCAAAACAAGGGCAAAAGAGTTCGGAAAAGTAGATCCGATGGAGATGTATCAACTCCCCCAAGCTTAAAGCCTTGCTTGTCCTCAAGCAATTCAGTTGACAAACTGAAAGAGACAAAAGAAAAACTTTTACGAATTCTGTTTGACCTTGTTGTAGTAATTATGTCTAACTCATATTCGGATTTTCAGCAAGATCATAAGCTAACCACATAAGCAATAACAATTAGGTCTCATGATGTACTCATATCAATGGCATAATCAACTAGCGAGCAATAATAATAAGTTTCAAACGTCAACACTTCAATCAAAACAATCATAATACAATATGAACAGATGGTATCTCGCTAGCCCTTTCTGAGACCGCAAAACATAAATGCAGAGCACCTTCAAAGACCAAGGAGTGACTGAACATTGTAATTCATGGCAAAGAAGATCCAGTCACAGTCATAATCAATATCAATTAATAGCAAAGCATAAAAATGACGGAGGTGCTCTCTAACTGGTGCTTTTTAATAAGAAGAGGATGACTCAACATAAACGTAAATAGATCGGCCCTTCGCAGAGGGAAGCATTGATTTGCAGAGGTGCCAGAGTTCAAGCTTTTTAAAACAGAGATAAATAATTTTGGGTGGCATGCTTTCATTGTCAACGCGATGACCAAGAGTTTTCACCATCTTCCATGCTACACATATTACAGGTGGTTCCCAAACAGAAAAGTAAAGTTTTGACTCCCCCACCACCTATCAATCACACTCCACGACTAGCCGAATCCCGTGGTGCCGTCCATACCAACAATAATCCAGGGGGAGTTTTGTTTGCAATTATATTTTCGATTTGAGCATGGAACTGGGCATTCCGATTACCGGCCCTTTTCTCGTGAGTGATAGTGAATAAACACGTATCAAGGATAACACGCCTAGCATGGAAGATACTGACCTCCCCTTGTCACCACATGAGCGGTTCGGGCATACAAAGGAGATTATTATTTGAAGGTTTAAAGAGTGGCACATGCAAATTTACTTGGAACGGCAGGTAGATACCGCATATAGGTAGGTATGGTGGACTCATATGGAACAACTTAGGGTTTATGGAAGTGGATGCACACACAGTATTCCCGCTTTGTACAAGTGAAGGCTAGCAAAAGACTGGGTAGCGACCAACTAGAGAGCAACAACAGTCATCAATATGCATTGAAATTAACCAATGTTTAGTGCAAGCATGAGTAGGATATAAATCACCATAAACATGAATATCATAGAGGCTATGTTGATTTTGTTTCAACTACATGCGTCAACATGTGCCAAGTCAAGCCACTTGAATCATTCAAAGGAGGATACCATCCTATCATACTACATCATAATCATCTTGAAATTCATGTTGGCATCCAAGACAAACCATTATAAGCTCCTAGCTAATTAAGCATGGCATCACAAACTATGATCTCTAAGTTGTCATTGCAAACATGTTTCTCTCATAACAATGCTGAATTAGGAACGATGAGCTAGTCATATTTACAAAAACAAAATAGGTTGAGTTCATACCAGATTTTCCAGGCTCAGTCACTTCATCATATATCGTCATTATTGCCTTTCACTTGCACGACCGAATGATGTGAATAATAATGAGAGTGTTCGTGCATTGGACTAAGCTGGAATCTGCAAGCAAACTCAGAGGAGAAGACAAATTAATACGGGCTCTCTGACGGATAAACAATTATGCAAATGAGAGACACTAAACATTTTAATCATGGTCTTCTACCTTGACCCAAAGAAAAAGAAAACTATTCACACGGGAAAGCTCCCAACAAGCAAAAGAAGAACATGAAATCTTTTTGGGTTTTCTCTTTAATTACCACTAAGCAAGCTGGAAAGTAAACTTACAACTTTTTGTTTTTGTTTTCCTCAGTTTAAACAAACACACGAGAAGAAAGCGAGAAAAAGAAATAAACTAGCATGGATAATACAATGGCAAAGTGTGAACACCGACTATCAAAGTGAATGTGTGAGCATAAATATAAAGTCGGTGAGAAACATGTACTCCCCCAAGCTTAGGCTTTTGGCCTAAGTTTGTCTACTCCCACGACTGGTCCGGGCGATATCCAAAATCATAATGGGGGTTGTACGGGAACGCGGCAGCTACCGCCTGAATAGCTGCCTCACGGAGGCGAGCAGCCTTCGCCTCCCTCTCATACTCCTCTGCCTCTCCTGTGGTTATGTAATATCTCCGTTTTCCCTGAAAGTCAAAGAAGGCAGGAGCAGGAATGGTAATATGGAAAACATGTTGTCGGTTAAATATTAACCGGTATAGGAGGGATTCATTATCCCTCTCAAGGAACTGATAACGCATCATAGCGGCGCAATCAAGGAAATCTGTATGGTGCGGGGGATCTCCTGTGTGGATGGGTATTCCAAGAAAATTTGCTATGCGAGTGGCATAGATCCCACCAAAGAATTCCCCTTCATTAGCATTATTATTTAGCCTCCTCGCAATTATAGCTCCCATGTTGAAACTTCTATCACCCGTTACTGCGCTCTTAAGAATACTAAGGTCAGGTGCGCAGAGGTGACAATGCTCATGCTTGCCGTTAATGCATCTACATATGAAGAGGGCAAAATAATGTAAGGTAGGAAAATGAATGCTCCCCATGGTAGCATGCGTAATATCTCTAGTTTCTCCAACAGTTATACTAGAAATAAAATCTCTAACCAAAGATTTAGGAGGGTCATTGGGACTACCCCAATCAGGTATCTTGCAAATTCTATTAAAATCCTCTAAATCCATGGTATACGATTTTTCATAAAGATCAAACTGTATGGATATGTCACGGCCAACTGAAAATTTGAATCTACGAACAAAAGAGGCAGTGAGTGTAGTATATTGTTCACATTTATTGGAGATGAATTATTCGAGCCTGGCGTTGTGAGCAAATGTATCAAACTCGTCCTTGAAACTTGCATCAATCATGAATTCATTGGAAGGCCATTCACATGGTTGCACATGTGCGCTCCTCGGCTGATAAGGATCGGGCTCCCGAATCGCGAGACAGGGACCCCTTTTGCTTGATGAACCACCATGATAGTTTTTCCTGAACATCTTCTTTTTCTGAAATTTTTATTGACTCGAAAGAAAAGTGAACAAGGCTCAACAAAACTCATAGCAACTACTCCTACAAGTGCCTAGAGGCCATAACATGCATCAAAACTACTTGGGACCAACTAAAATTAACATGCAAAGCTCAAGAACAGGGTCACCAAGGCAGCAAAAATATGCAACGAATAAAGCACTAGAACAATAACTATTTGGACCAATGGAGGAGTCAAATACCAAGGAACAATTCCCCAAAATAGTTTGGTGAATGGCGCTTTGCACAAGGAGATCGAAAAATGCAGCACAAAGAGCAAGAACACGGGTTTGAGCTGTGGAATGATTTTTTTCTGGAGGTAGACGAAGGAGATGGGAGCTGGAATAAGTGGAGGGTGCCACGTGGGGCCCACAAGCATGCCAGGCGTGCCCAGGGGGGCGCCTTCTGGGCTTGTGGCCCACTGGCGCATCCCCTGACTAGCTTTCTATCTCAGAAATTTTCAAATATTCCAGAAAAAAATCATACTTGAATTCCATGGTATTTGGAGAACTTTTATTTTTGGGTCACTTTTCTATTGAACGGAAAACGCGGGAAACAGGAAAATAAAGCTAAATTTATTAATTTTCTTCTAAACAACAGAAAGTAAAAGTTGGGAACCGAAGGTTGTGACCCCTAGATTCATCCATCTCATGGTCATCAAAAGAAATCCGTCAATGAGGTTGATCAAGTCTCCTTGACAAACTTTTTTCAAATCACATAAAACCAGAGAATTTTCGAATAATCACTAGGTTACCTCAACTGGGATGTGCATATCCCCAACAAGTAAATCGTACTTCATCTTGACAGTAGGTATACGGCATTCAAAGCTTCCAATAATAATCGATGAAGATTTTTCAGTAGCATTGATGCAATGAACTCGATATTGTTTCTTCGGAAAGTGCACCGTGTGCCCATTACCATTGACATGGAAAGTGACATTACCTTTGTTGTAATCAATAACAATCCCTGCAGTGTTTAAAAAGGGTCTTCCAAGGATGACCACCATGGCATCATCCTCGGGAATATCCAGAATAACAAAGTCCGTTAAGATAGTAACGTTAGCAACCACAACAGGCACATCCTCGCAAATGCTGATAGGAAAAGGAGTTGATTTGTCGGCCATTTGCAAAGACATTTCAGTAGGTGTCAACTCATCCAATTCAAGTCTACGATATAAAGAGAGAGGCATAAGACTAACACCGGCTCCAAGATCGCATAAAGTAGTTCTAACATAATTTCCTTTAATGGAGCAAGGTATAGTGGGCACTCCGGGATCACCTAGTTTCTTAGGAGTCCCACCCTTGAAGGTGTAATTAGCAAGCATGGTGGAAATCTCAACCTCAGGTATCTTCCTTTTATTAGTCACAATATCTTTCATGTACTTAGCATAAGGAGACATTTTAAGCATATCAGTCAAACACATTTGCAAAAAGATAGGTCTAATCATTTCAACAAAGCGCTCAAAATCCTCATCATCCTTTTTCTTGGATGGTTTGGGAGGAAAGGGCATGGGTTTCTGAACCCATGGTTCTCTTTCTTTACCATGCTTCCTAGCAATAAAATCGTTCTTATCATATCTCTTGTTATTAGGTTGTGGGTTATCAAGATCAGGTTCAATCTCCACATCCTTATCATTACAAGGTTGAGCATCAACATGAACACCATTATCAATATTTTCACTAGGCTCATGTTCATCACCAGATTGTGTTTCGGCATCAGAAATAGAGACATTATTTGGATTCTCGGGTGTAACAGCAGCAGGTTTGCTATGATGCAAGTTCATATCATCTTTCTTTTTCTTCCTATTACCAGGATGACTAGGTGCATCCGTGTTAACTCCTTGAGAATCTTGTTCAATTCTATTAGGATGGCCCTCAAGATACAAAGGTTCCTGAGTCATTCTACCACCTCTAGTGACAACTCTAACAGAATTGTCATTCAACTCATTAAGCAAGTCTTTTTGAGCCTTAAGTACTTGTTCTACTTGAGTAGTGACCATAGAAGCATGTTTACCGAAAATATTAAGATCATTGATATTTCTATCCACACAAGCACTTATATGATTAATCATACACGCATTTTGTTTCAATTGTCTGCTAACATAATCATTAAAACTTTGTTGTTTGGCAAAAGTTATCAAATTCATCTAAGCATAAGCTAGCAGGTTTATCATATGGAATATCACTCTCATTGGATCTACAAAGATAATTTAGCTCTACTACCTGTGTCGGGTTACCAAGACCATGTATTTCTTCGATAGGTGGTAGATTCTTAACATCTTAAGATTTAATACCTTTCTCTTGCATAGATTTCTTGGCTTCTTGCATATCTTCAGGACAGAGGAATAAAATAGCTCTTTTCTTCGGAGTTGGCTTCAGAGGTGGTTCGGGAATAGTCCAAGCATTATAATTGCTCAAGATATTATTCAATAAAATTTCAGCTTGTTCCATAGTTCGTTCCCTGAAAACACAACCAGCACAACTATCTAGGTGGTCCCTAGAAGCATCGGTTAGTCCATTATAAAAGATATCAAGTATTTCATTTTTCTCAAGAGGGTGATCAAGCAAAGCATTCAGTAACTGGACAAGCCTCCCCCAAGCTTGTGGGAGACTCTCTTCTTCAACTTGCACAAAGTTATATATATCCTGCAAGGCAGCTTGTTTCTTATGGACAGGAAAATATTTCTTAGAGAAGTAGTATATCATATCCTGGGGACTACGCACACAACTAGGAGCAAGAGAAGTAAACCAAGTTTTAGCATCACCCTTTAGTGAGAAAGGAAACAACTTAAGGATATAGTAATGGCGAATTTCTTCCTCATTCGTGAATATGGTGGCTATATCATTCAGTTTAGTAAGATGTGCTACAACCGTTTCAGACTCATAACCATGAAAAGGATCAGATTCAACCAAAGTGATTAAGTCAGGATCGACAGAGAATTCATAATCCTTATCAGTAACAAAGATGGGCGAAGTAGCAAACTTAGGATCATATTTCATTCTAGCATTCACAGATTTTTGTTTCCACTTGCGTAATAAATTTTCAAGATCATAGCTATCCTTACAAGCAAGAAAGTCTTCAGCTACCTCTCCCTCCATAACATAACCGTCAGGTATATCAGGCAATTCATATCTAGGAGAGCTAGGTCTAACAGGTGTAACAACAAGTTCCACTTCAATAATTTCATCAGTTTCAGAAGTATCATCACATTCAGCAGTAACTCTAGCAATTTGTGCATCAAGAAATTCACCCAGTGGCATATCATTATCAAGCAAAGCGTCATCATAAGCATCATGGATATCATAAGTAGCATCATCAAGCACATGCGACATATCAGAATTACCAATAGGTGGTGGTGTCGCAAATTTACTCATAAGTGAAGGTGAATCAAGTGCAGAGCGAGATGGCAATTCCTTACCTGTCCTCGTAGTTGAGGGCAAGACTTCAGTTTTTGGATCTCTCGGATTCCTCATAGTGATCAACAGACGTAAATCCCAAGTGACTTAGAGAATAGAGCTACGTTCCCCGGCAACGGCGCCAGAAAAAGGTATTGATAACCCACAAGTATAGGGGATCGCAACAGTTTTCGAGGGTAGAGTATTCAACCCAAATTTATTGATTCAACACAAGGGGAGCCAAATAATATTATCGAGTATTAGCAGTTGAGTTGTCAATTCAACCACACCTGAAAGACTTAGTAAGTGCAGCAAAGTTTTAGTAGCAAAGTAGTGTGATAGTAACGGTAGCACCGGTAACAGTAGCAGTAGTGACAACAGCAGTAGTGACAGTAGTAGCGGTAAAGTAACTTAGCAAGGACCAGTACAGCAAAAGCTCCTGGCATTGGATCGGTGACGGATAATTATGTCGGATGAGATTCATCATGTAACAGTTATAACATAGGGTAATATGTAACTAGCTCCAGTTCGTCAATGTAATGTAGGCATGTATTTCGTATTTAGTCATACGTGCTTATGGAAAAGAACGTGCATGACATCTTTTGTCCACCCCTGACATGCCAGCGGGGTCCTAATGGAAACTAAGGGATATTAAGGTCTCCTTTTAATATAGAACCGGAACAAAGCATTAGCAGATAGTGAATACATGAACTCCTCATACTATGGTCATCTCCGGGAGTGGTGATTGCAATCCCTGGCAATGGTGCCAGAACAATGCTTGATGTCAACTGTTCTTCCCCTTTGCGACGGTACCAGAAGAATGCTGCTAGCACTCCCCGGCAACGAAACTAGAAGAATGTTGTTGATGGCCAACCAGCGCGTGGGTTCGCAACAGTTTTCGAGGGTCGAGTATTCGACCCAAATTTGTTGATTCGCACGACGGGAGGTGAGAGAATACTCTCAAGTGTTAGCAGTTGAATTGTTAGATTCAACCACACCTGAAAGATTAGTATCTGCAAGCAACGTAGTAACAACAAAGTAGCGAGTAACAACAGTGTAACGAGCAACGGTAGTGACAGCAGTAGAAAGTAGCAAGAGTAGCAAGCGACAGTAGTAGCAACAGTAGCAGCACAACAAGACAAGTAACAACAGTAGCAACAGTAGTAGCAGCAGCAGCAGAGCAAAACAAGTGACAGCAGTAGCACAAACTCGTAGGCAATGGGTCGGTGATTTGTTTGGATGATATTCATCATGCAACAGCTATAACACGGAGAGATATGTGGCTAGCTCCCATTCTTCAATGTGATGTAGGCATGCATTCCGCGTGTCGTCATACATGCTTAGGGAAAAGAACTTGCATGACATCTATTGTCCATCCCTCCCGTGGCAGCGGGGTCCAAAAGGAAACTACGGGATATTAAGGTTCAGCTTTTAATAAAGAACCGGACCAACGCATTAGCACTTGGTGAACACATGAACTCCTCAAAGTATGGTCATCACCGAGGGTAGTTCCGGTTATTGTCACTCCGGGGTTGCCGGATCATAACACATAGTAGGTAACTACAACTTGCAAGATCGGATCTAAAACACACATATATTGGTGACAACATAATAATTTCAGATCTGAAATCATGGCACTCGGGCCCTAGTGACAAGCATTAAGCATGGCAAAGTAGTAGCAACATCAATCTCAGAACATAGTGGATACTAGGGATCAATCCCCATCAAAACTAACTCGATTACATGATAGATCTCATCCTCCTCATTACCGCCCAGCGAGCCTACGGATAGATTACTCACGAATGATGAAGAGCTTCATGGAATTGGAGAGGGAAGAAGGTTGATGATGACGATGTTGACGATTTCCCCTCTCCGGAGCCCAAGATGGACTCCAGATCTACCCTCCAGATGAAGAACAGGTGGTGGCGGCGCCTCCGTATCGAAAACGCGACGAAAACTTCTGTTTTTATTTTTTTCTGGGACGAAAGTGAACTTATAGACCTAAGGTTGGGGGCGGCAGAGCCGTGTGGGCCCCATAAGCCTGCCTACCGACACCAGGGGGGTGGTGGCGGAGCCAGGGTTTGTGTCCCAATGGTCCACCCCCTCAGGTGGAACTTGGCGCAGATATTTTTTATATTTTCCAAAACTGCTCCCCGTAATTTTCAGGACGTTTGGAGAACTTTGATTTCTGCACAAAAATAACACCAAGGAAATTCTGCTGAAAACAGCGTCAGTCCAGGTTAGATCCATTCAAATCATGCAAATTAGAGTCCAAAACAAGGGCAAAAGAGTTTGGAAAAGTAGATACGATGGAGACATAACAACTCCCCCAAGCTTAAAACCTTGCTTGTCCTCAAGCAACCCAGTTGACAAACTGAGGGAGAAAGAAAAACTTTGACAAACTCTGTTTGATCTTGTTGTTGCAACTATGTCTAACTCATAACCAGAATTTCAGCAAGATCACAAGTTAACCACATAAGCAAATGACACAAAGGTCTCACGGTAAACTAATATCAATGGCATAATCAGCTAACGAGCAAATAATAATGACTTTCAAATACCAACACTTCAATCAAAACAAGTATGAAGCAATATGAATAGATGGTATCTCGCTAGCTCTTTCTGAGACCGCAAAACATAAATGCAGAGCACTTTCAAAGATCAAGGGCTGACTAAACATTGTAATTCATAGCAACGAAGATCCAGTCATAGTCATACTCAATATCAATCAAAAGCAAAGCATAAAAATGACAGAGGTGCTCTCTAATTGGTGCTTATATAAGAGGAGGATGACTCGACAGGAAAATAAATAGACAGGCCCTTCGCAGTGGGAAGCATTGAGTTGCAGCGGTGCCACAACTCAAGCTTTGAAAACTGAGATAATAATTTTGGGTGGCATGCTTTCATTGTCAATGCAATGACCAAGAGTTCTCAATATCTTCCATGCTACTCATGCTATAGGCGGTTCCCAAACAGAAAAGTAAAGTTTTAACTCCCCCACCACCAATCAATCACACTCCACGGCTAGCCGAATCCTCGGGTACCGTCCATACTAACATCAATCCGGGGGGAGTCTTGTTTTACAGTTATGTTTTCGATTTAAGCGTGGAACTTTGTATTCCAATTACCGGCCCCTTTCTCGTGAATGACAGTAAATAAACACATGTCGAGGATAACACTCCTAGCATGGAAGATATCAATAGCCCCCTGTGACCACATGAGCGGTTCGGGCATGCAAAATAGATTATTTCTTGAAGGTTTAGAGAATGGCACATGCAAATTTACTTGGAACGGCAGGTAGATACCGCAAATAGGTAGGTATGGTGGACTCTCATGGGAAAACTTTTGGGTTTATGGAAGTGCATGCACAAGCAGTATTCCGCTTAGTACAAGTGAAGGCTAGCAAAAGACTGGGAAGCGACCAACTAGAGAGCGACAACAGTCATCAAGATGCAATGAGTTTGACTAACATTGAATGCAAGCATGAACAGGATATAAATCACCATGAACACGAAGATCATAGAGGCTATGTTGATTTTGTTTCAACTACATGCATGAACAGGCGCCAAGTCAAGCCACTTGAAACATTCAAAGGAAATTACCATCCTATCATACTACATCATAGTCATCTCAAAATCTATGTTGGCTTTCAAGACAAACCATTATAAGCTTTCAGCTAAATAAGCATGGCATCAGAAACTATGATTTCTAAGTTGTCATTGCAAACATGGTTGTCTCACAACAAAGCTAAATCTGGGTCGACAAGCTAGTCATATTTACAAAAACAAAATAGATAGAGTTCATACCAGCTTTTCAGTCTCAGTCACTTCATCATATATCATCATTGTTGCCTTTCATATGCACGATCGAATGATGTGAACAATAATAAGAGCATTGTACGAAGATGAATCTGCAGGCAAACACAAAGGAGAAGACAAAGTAATATGGCTCTTTGAAAGCTAAACAGGTAAGCATGCAAGAACCACTAAACATTGTAACCAATATCTTCTACCTTGACACAAAGAAAAAGAAAACTATTTACACGGGAAAGCTCCCAACAAGCAAAAGAAGGAAGAAACATATTTTTGGGTTTTATCAGAAGGACAGAAAACAAGAAAACAAGAAAACGAAAATAAACTAGCATGGATAATACAGTGGCAAAGTGTAAACACCGGCTAACAGAGTGAAAGCATAAGCATGAATGTAAAGTCGGTGAGAACACCTACTCCCCCAAGCTTAGACTTTTGGCCTAGCTTGGTCTACTCCCAAGGTGGGAAATAACCAGCTCCAGGATACTCCAGAGCAGACTGTGGATGCCACTGTTGTGTGAGCTCCTCTGGCTCTCCCTGATAAACAGGCATCTGGTACTCGACTGGCGGCTCGGGCACAGGCGCCTGTGGTTGGGCCAAGCCCCAATATGCGAAGATGTCCGCGGGCATAATAGTCTACCTGCCTGCATGAAGATCGAACAAAGAAGGAGCAGGCAAAGTAATAGTCTCTCGAGTACCCTGACTAAATACCAGGTTATAAATCATCCGTTTACTATCATCTCTATTGAGAAAATCATGGCGAACCATGCTGTCATAATCCAGATATTTCTCAGGGAGAAGCATCTCTCCTTCCTCTCCCAGTATAATGGGTATCTCAAAGTATCTGGCAAGACGGGTAGCATAGATACCTCCATAGACAACACCTTTAGAACGGTTCAGGTTCAACCCTTGAGCTACTATAGCGCCCAAGCTATAAGTCTTATCGTTATAAAGGCCTTCGTGCAAAACCGCAAGGTCTGGAGAACTAAGTGATCCAGCCTCCCCACGGCCAATCAAACATTTTCCCACAAATAAAGAGAAGTACCGAAGCACAGGAAAATGAATGCTAGCAATTCTAGCGCGAGACCCTCCTCTCTCCTCTCCAACAGCAATAGAACTAATGAAATCCTCCAAGTCCTGTGGACGAGGGTCACGGATATCCGCAATATAAGGTAATTTGCATACATTGCAAAAGTCCTGCAGCGTCATGCAGTGGGGGACATCGTATATCATGAACTCAACCATGGGAGGATTCTTCCTCGGATAGAAGTTGAAGCTTCGAATGAAAATATTGGTGAGGAGGAGGTATTGTGGGCACTTATCTTCAACAAACGCAGTAAGACCTGCGTTCTCCGCCAAGTAATAAAAGTCTTCGTAAAGTCTGGCGGCGCGCAAAAATTCATCACTTGGCCACTCACACGCTCAAACTTTTGTGACTCGAGGGACTACGTACTTGGGGTGATTCTTCTCATCCTCCTTGGGGTTATGGCTTGAAGAGCCTCTCAAGAACCTCCTCATCTTTTCCTTATTCTAGCTCTGAAAAATTCTGAAATTTTTAGAGACTTCGAAATAAAAGTGAATAAGGATTAACCCAACTTGTAGCAACTACTCCTACTAGTGCCTAGAGACCGTATCACGCGCTAAAACTACTTGGGACCAGCTGAAATCAACTTTTCAAGCTCAAGAACAGGGTCACCAAGGTAGCAAGAATATGCGGAGGATAAAACACTAGAGCAAAAACTAATTGGACCAATGGAGGAGTCACTTACCAAGGAGTTATTTCCCCAAAACGGTTCGGAGAATGGTGCTTTGAGCAAGGAGATCGAAAATCACTGCCAAATGAGCAAGAACACGGGTTTGAGCTGCGAAACAATTTTTTCTGGAGGTGCAAGAAGAGGGTGAGAGCTGGGATGAGTGGAGGGGGTGCCTGTGGGCCCCACAAGCTTGCACCCTGCCACCAGGGGGCTAGGTCACGGTGGCAGGGCCCACTGGTAAAGCGCCCAGGCCAGCTCTCTGGCCCAGTAATTTTCAAAAATTCCAGAGAAAATCATACTAAATTTTCAGGACCATGGGAGAACTTTTATTTTCGAGGTATTTTTCTCCGGGACGCTAAAACAGAAAACAGGAAAAACTAAACTAATTCTATCATTTTTCTTCTAAGCAAAAGAAAATGAAAGCTTAAAACAGAGGTATGTGGCTCTTTGATTGATCCGTTTCATGGTCATCGAAAGAAATCCGTCAATGGGGTTGATCAAATCCTTATGACAAAACCTTCTCGAATCGCAAGAGAGAATGGAGAATTTTCTAATAGCCACTAAGTCACCTCAATGGGGATATGTATCTCCCCAACAAGCAAATCATACTTCATCTTGACACGAGGAATAGGGCATTCAACACTTCCAATGAGAATCGATGAAGCCTCTTCGATAGCATTGATGCAATGTAGTGGATATCATTTCTTCGGAAAGTAAACGGTGTGCTCATTAGCATTGACATGGAAAGTGACATTGCCTTTGTTGCAATCTATAACAGCCCCTGCCGTGTTTAAAAAGGGTCTTCCGAGGATGATAGCCATGGCATCGTCCTGAGGAATATCCAAGATACCAAAGTCTGTTAAGATAGTGGTGTTAGCAACCACAACAGTCACATCCTTGCAAATGCCGATAGGGAAAGCAGTTGATTTGTTGGCCATTTGCAGAGAAATTTTAGTGGGTGTCAACTTATCCAACTCAAGTCTACGATAGAGAGAAAGCGACATAACACTAACACCGGCTCCAAGGTCACATAAGGCAGTTCTTACGTAGTTTCCTTTAATGGAGCAAGGTATAGTGGGCACTCCGGGATCACCAAGTTTCTTAGGAGTTCCACCTTTAAAAGTGTAGTTGGCAAGCATGGTGGAGATCTCAAGATCTGGTATCTTCCATTTATTAGTCACGATATCTTTCATGTACTTGGCATACGGAGACATCTTGAGCATATCGGTTAACCACATCTGCAGAAAGACGGGTCTTATCATCTCAACGAAGCGCTCAAAATCCTCATCATCCTTTTTCTTGGATGGCTTAGGAGGAAATGGCATAGGTCTCTGAACCCATGGCTCCCTTTCTTTACCATGCTTCCCAGCAGTGAAGTCATTCTTGTCGTATTTCTTAGGCTGTGGGTTATCAGGATTAACCGTTGGTTCAATCTCCACATCCTCATCATTGCTAGGTTGAGCATTATTATGAACATCACTGTCCATATTGTCACCAGGTTCATGTTCATCACCAGATTGTGTTTCTGCATCACACGCATAAATATCATTAGGTTCTTCAGGTGTGACAGTATTTGGTGAACTGGCGTGCAGGTTTCTATCATTCTTCTTCGTCTCCTTAGGATGACTAGATGTATCAGCATTGATTCCTTGAGAATCTTGATCAATTCTCTTAGGATGACCTTCAGGATACAAGGGTTCCTGAGTCGTTTTGCCTCCTCTAGTAATGACTCTGACAGAGTTGTCATTTAATTCATTGAGCAAGTCATTCTGAGCTTTAAGTACTTGTTCTACCTGAGTAGTAATCATAGAGGCATGTTTACTCAGAAGCTTCAGATCATTGACATTTCTGACTACACAAGCACTTAAATGGCTAAGCATACGAGTACTTTGTTCCAAATGTCTGCTAACATAATCATTGAAACTCTATTGTTTGGCAACAAAGTTGTCAAATTCATCAAAGCATAGGCTAGCAGGTTTATCAAAAGGAATATCACTCTCATCAAACCTACGCTGATAATTCACTTCTACTACCTGTATCGGGTTATCAAGACCACGGATCTCTTCGATAGGTGTTAGGTTTTTGACATCTTCAGATCTAATACCTTTCTCCTGCATAGATTTCTTGGCTTCTTGCATATCTTCGGCACTGAGGAATAGAATACCTCTCTTCTTCGGAGTTGGCTTAGGAGGTGGTTCGGGAATAGTCCAAGCATTATCGTTGATCAAGAGGTTATTCAGTAGAGTCTCATCTTGTTCTACAGTTCGTTCCCTAAAAACACAACCGACACAACTATCTAGGTGGTCTCTAGAGGCATCGGTAAGTCCGTTATAGAGGATATCAAGTATCTCATTCTTCTTAAGAGGGTGATCAGGCAAAGCATTCTGTAGCTGGACGAGCTTCCCCCAAGCTTGTGGAAGACTCTCTTCTTGTAGTTGAGCAAAGTTGTATATTTCCTGCAAGGCAGCTTGCTTCTTATGGGCAGGGAAATATTTCTCACAGAAGTAATAGACCATCTCCTGGGGACTACACACACATCCAGGAGCAAGAGAGGTGAACCAGGCTTTAGCATCATCCTTTAGAGAGAAAGGAAACAACTTAAGGATATAGTAGTGGCGGATCTTCTCCTCATTAGTGAAAAGGTTGGCTATTTCGTGTAGTTTGGCAATCTGGGCTATGACCGTCTCAGACTCATAACCGTGAAAAGGATCAGATTCGACTAGAGAGATTATCTCTGGGTCGACAGAGAATTCATAATCCTTATCGGTGATAAAGATAGGTGAAGTGGCAAACTTCGGGACATATTTCATCCTAGCTTCACAAGATTTTTCCTTCCACTTGAGAAGTAATTTCTCAGCGTCATAGGCATCCTTACACGCAAGAAAATCCTCAGCTATCTCACCCTCCATAACGTAACCCTCAGGTATATCAGGCAATTCATATCTAGGAGAGCTAGATCTAACAGGAGCAAAAGCAGTTTCTATCTCAATAGTATCGGTAGTTTCAGAAGCATCACGAGCATTGGCAGTAACTCTAGCAATATGAGCATCAAGGAACACCCCTAGTGGAACATGAGGCAAAGTAGTATCTCTAGCAATATAAGCATAGCATCATTAGGCAAAATAGAATCTCTAGCATCATCAGGCAAAGCAGTATCAGGCATAGCATCTCTAGCAATATTAAGCATAGTATCATCAGGCGTAGCATCTCTAGCAGTATCAAGCATAGCATCATCAGGCATAGTATCTCTAGCAGTATCAAGCATAGCATCATCATGCATAGTATCTCTAGCAGTATCAAGCATAGCATCATCAGGCATAGTATCAAGCATAGCATCTGTAGCAGTAGCATCATAAGCATCATCAAGCACATGCGACATATCAAGATTTCTAGCAGGAGGTGATGTCGCAAACTTACTCATAACTGAAGGTGAATCAAGTGCAGAGCTAGATGGCAATTCCTCACCTCCCTCCTAGTTGAGGGCAAGACTTTGGTCTTCGAATCCTTCAGATTCTTCATAGTGATGAGCAGATATAAATCCCAAGTGACTCAGAGAATACAGCAATACCTCCCCGGCAACGGCGCCAGAAAAATGCTGATTGCAATCCCTCGCAATGGTGCCAGAACAATGCTTGATGTCAACTGTTCTTCCCCTTTGCAATGGTACCAGAAGAATGCTGCTAGCACTCCCCAGCAACGAAACTAGAAGAATGTTGTTGATGGCCCACCAGCGCGTGGGTTCGCAGCAGTTTTCGAGGGTAGAGTATTCGACCCAAATTTGTTGATTCGCACGACGGGAGGTGAGAGAATACTCTCAAGTATTAGCAGTTGAATTGTCAGATTCAACCACACCTGAAAGATTAGTATCTGCAAACAACGTAGTAACAACAAAGTAGCGAGTAACGGTAGTGTAACGAGTAGGAGTAGTGACAGCAGTAGCAAGTAGCAACAGTAGCAAGCGACAGTAGTAGCAACAGTAGCAGCACAGCAAGACAAGTAACAACAGTAGCAATAGTAGTAGCAGCAGAAGCAGAGCAAAACAAGTGACAACAGTAGCACAAACTCGTAGGTAATGGGTTGGTGATTTGTTTGGATGATATTCATCATGCAACAGCTATAACACGAAGAGATATGTGGCAAGCTCCCGTTCGTCAATGTGATGTAGGCATGCATTCCGTGTGTCGTCATACATGCTTAGGGAAAAGAACTTGCATGACATCTATTGTCCATCCTTCCCGTGGCAGCGGGGTCCAAAAGGAAACTACGGGATATTAAGGTTCAGCTTTTAATAAAGAACCGGACCAACGCATTAGCACTTGGTGAACACATGAACTCCTCAAACTATGGTCATCACCGAGGGTAGTTCCGGTTATTGTCACTCCGGGGTTGCCGGATCATAACACATAGTAGGTAACTACAACTTGCAAGATCGGATCTAAAACACACATATATTGGTGACAACATAATAATTTCAGATCTGAAATCATGGCACTCGGGCCCTAGTGACAAGCATTAAGCATGGCAAAGTAGTAGCAACATCAATCTCACAACATAGTGGATACTAGGGATCAATCCCCATCAAAACTAACTCGATTACATGATAGATCTCATCCTACTCATCACCGCCCAGCGAGCCTACAAATAGATTACTCACGAACGACGAATAGCTTCATGGAATTGGAGAGGGAAGAAGGTTGACAATGACGATGGCGACGATTTCCCCTCTCCGGACGCCAAGACGGACTCTAGATCTGCCCTCCAGATGAAGAACAGGTGGTGGCGGCGCCTCCGTATCGAAACGCGACGAAAACTTCTTTTTTTCTGGGACAAAAGTGAACTTATAGACCTGAGGTTGGGGGCGGCAGAGCCGTGTGGGCCCCACAAGCCTGCCCACCGCCACCAGGGGGTGGTGGCGGAGCCAGGGCTTGTGGCCCACTGGCCCACCCCCTCAGGTGGAACTTGGTGCAGATATTTTTTATATTTTCCAAAACTACTCCCCGTAAATTTTCAGGACATCTGGAGAACTTTGATTTCTACACAAAAAAACACCAAGGCAATTCTGCTGAAAACAGCGTCAGTCCAGGTTAGTTCCATTCAAATGATGCAAATTAGAGTCCAAAAACAAGGGCAAAAGAGTTCGGAAAAGTAGATACGATGGAGACGTATCAAGTGGTTCCGGCTATTGTCACTCCGGGGTTGCCGGGTCATAACACATAGTAGGTGACTACAACTTGCAAGATAGGATCAAAAACACACATATATTGATGAAAACATAATAGGTTCAGATGTGAAATCATGGCACTCGGGCCCTAGTGACAAGCATTAAGCATAGCAAAGTAGTAGCAACATTAATCTTAGAACATAGTGGATACTAGGGATCAAACCCATCAAAACTAACTCGATTACATGATAGATCTCATCCAACCCATCACCGTCCAGCAAGCCTCCGATGAGATTACTCACGAACGATGAAGAGCATCATGGAATTGGCGATGAAGGATGGTTGGTGATGATGACGACGTCGATTTCCCCTCTCCGGAGCCCAGAACGGACTCCAGATCTGCCCTCCAGAGGAAGAACATGTGGTGGCGGCAGCTCTGTGTCATGAAACGCGATGAACTCTTCTCCCTTAATTTTTCCTGGGCGAGAGAGACTTTATAGAGTTGGAGTTGGAGGCTACGGAGCTACGTGGGCCCCACAAGCCTGCCAGGCGCGCCCTGGGGGGGGGCGCCTCCTGGGCTTGTGGGCTCTTGGCCCCGTGTCTTGAGGTAATTCTTGCGCCAGTATTTTTTATATATTCCACAAAAATTCCTCGTAAGTTTCCAATCATGCAAATTAGAGTCCAAAACAAGGGCAAAAGAGTTTGGAAAAGTAGATACGATAGAGACGTATCACCCGCCATGTGGCCAATTTCAGAATTAGCCGTTGCGACATGAAAAAAGCGCGCTACTAATATCACGTTACCAGCAGCGTGGTTATTTTAAGCGCGCTACTACTATCACGTTACCAGCAGCGTGGTTATTTTAAGCGCGCTACTGCTAAACCTAGCGTGGCGGGAACGGTCGGTCAATTTTATTAGGAGCGCGGTTCTACCGAGTCTCGCTGTTGCTAAGTATATAACAGTAGCGCCTGTATTTAGAACATGCTGCTGCTAAGTAGCTGTAGCGCTCCGTCCTGTCCTGCGTTGTTGCTAAGATTCTGTAAATCGCCGAACCCATTGATGACAACAGAAGACCCAGATGCTGTAGTCATTACTGGCTCTGGCTTTTCCAAGCCGGCAGCGACATTTTTGTCCAAACATGTAGCATCCTCCTCTCAAGCCATTCCCGAGTCTGGGCTCTCCAAGGCGAAACTTTCCGACTATGCAAATCTGGAGTTTAAGGAACTTTGTTCTGGTTTTGCAAGTCGCCTGGAGGCGAGCTATGAGATGGAGAAAAATCTGCTAAAGATGTTAAACAACAAACATGAGGTAAACTTTGTTATACTTATACTATTCCCAGTAACCCCCAAGGGCCGGGTCATCAGTAAAAAGATGAGCCGGGTCTTGAAAATTTAGAAAAAGCTTCGCGACCAGTAACCCCCAAGGGCCGGATTATCAATAAAAAAGATGAGCCGGGTCTTGATTTCTATATAATTTCTCCTGAAGAAATTATACATTAGCCCCCAAGTGTCAGGGATATTGCTTTGCAGTAATTCTGAGACTTGTCTTTCTTTTAAACCTTCAATAGGAAAACCTTGCTCAGACCGAATTGGCGCTGAGCGATTTAAGGAAAAACTTAGCTGAACAACAAGACGCCCGAACTCAGTCAGAAGAGAAGTATAAATTGGCTCTGGCCGAACTGGAAAAACTCAAAGCCGAGTTAGAAAAAACTCAAGCTGACGAAAACGCCGCTTTGAAGAGAGCAGAGAAAGCTGAAGCGAAGCTGGTGACTGTTCAACAGGAGTTATCCGGCTGAAAACGTCATATCTCTAACATGACGCAAGCCATCTTTGGTAAGCCTGACCTAAATCTTCAACCTTATCCCCCCTTTTTTGTACTCAAATTTCTGATGTTAAGTCACTAATTATCAAATTCCAGGTCCAAGAGTCGCCAACCTGCAAGAAGACTGTGTGTTGATGCTGAAGGCGATTTACACGCTGACAGAGCAACTGTACACAGGCAGTGTGTTGACCGTCAAAGCTGTGATGGGTGCCAAAGAGCCTATTACTTCCATCAAGAAGGTACTTGGATGTTTGTCCACACTTCCTCCCCAGATCGGCGAGTTAACTCGGTCAGCCGCCCGGAAAGGTGTCCTGACTGCCCTGAGTCGCTGCTTAGCGTATGCCCCGGAGATCAATTTGGAAGAAGTAGCCGCTGGCTTCCCTCAGCTTAAAGACGATGGATCGAAATTTGTTGAAGAGGATTACCAGAAAGTTGTCAAGGATTCTCGGCTGGCTGCAACTCGACTCGCCGCAAGCCTCGATTTAACGAAGTACCAGGCGGCTTATGACAGTAAGAATAAGAAAGTCAGCCCGCCAACCTTCGTGGTGACCAACCTGATTCCTCGGCGACCCAAGAATCCTTTCGACTGGGAAGCAGACTTGTCATCAATTTTGACCGACGAAGACGACTTTGCTGCTTTGGCCAGGTGCAATTGGGTATTGGGCGATTTACAAATCGAAGTTGGTCAGAGCTCACGCCAGGATTTAGTGAAGTACACGTTCCTGAATTTGGCCTGCGAGCCATGTAATAGTCAGTACTATTTTTTGATGACATCTCCTGCGAGAAAAGAACCCTTATATCGCTTTTTAAGGCGACTTGAAATATTTGGCCCGCCTTTATAAGAATCTTCTATAATGCTTAATCCGCCAAGGATGAAACAAATCTTAGCACCCTCCTGTCGTAAACTTTGAAAACATCATCTGTGAAAACAAATGAACTATGGGTAGATTCAACAAGTATGTAGAAAGGGGAAATCATAATAAAAGTAACTTCGTCGGCTCATACGGTCGCGACAGGGGGAGGCGAGTCAGAAAGCTCGTGCACCCACCCAAAATGCAGGTTTCGTCGGCTCATACGGTCGCGACAGGGGGAGGCGAGTCAGAAAGCTCGTGCACCCACCCTAAATGCAAGTTTCTTCGGCTCATACGGTCGCGATAGGGGGAGGCGAGTCAGAAAGCTCGTGCACCCACCCTAAATGCAGGTTTCGTCGGCTCATACGGTCGCGACAGGGGAGGCGAGTCAGAAAGCTCGTGCACCCACCCTAAATGCATGTTCTGCCGGCTCATAAGGTCGCAACAGGATGACACAATTTGCACTTTTTTAACGAAGAAGCCCCCAAGTCGGGGAGTGTTTTATTACTTCATCATGAAACTGAAAAACTTACAAAACGTGGAGCTTTTAAGAGCTCAAGTGTAGTAAGGCCGCAAATGAGCAATATTCCAGGGGCGAGTTTACTCAGCCTCTGTAGTTGGTCGATTAGGCCGAAGATCCATCAAATAATAAGAGCCATTGCGGAGGTTTTTACTGACGACGAACGACCCTTCCCAAGGGGGTGATAGCTTGTGCATACCTGCCCGATCTTGTATCAGAGGAAGTACTAAGTCGCCCTCCTGAAAAGTTCGACTCTTAACCCGGCGACTATGATAACGCCGCAGATCTTGCTGGTAGATAGCCGAACGAGCCGCAGCCAGGTCACACGCTTCTTCCAAGGCATCCAAGGAATCCTAACGCGCCAACTCATTATCTTGCTCCACATATGCAGCGACTCTAAGAGAATCATGTCTTATGTCGGTAGGGAGGACAGCCTCTGCTCCATAGACCAAAAAGAAAGGAGTGAACCCCGTGGATCGATTCGGGGTGGTCCGAATACTCCACAATACCGAAGGTAATTCTTCAACCAAACATCCTGGAGTCCTTTCCAGGGGGACCATGAGCCGAGGTTTAATCCCTCGCAAGACTTCCTGATTCGCCCGCTCTGCTTGCCCATTGGACTGCGGGTGAGCAACTGCAGAAACATCAAGCCGGATATGTTCTCGACGACAAAAATCCAGCATTGCTCCTTGGGACAAGTTAGTACCATTGTCCGTGATAGTACTGTGCGGATACCCAAAACAGAAAATCAGCTTCTTCAGAAATTTGATCGCTGTCTCTGCATCGCAAGTCCCAACACGTTCCGCCTCAACCCATTTAGTGAACTTATCAACTGCCACCAATAAATGTGTTTTCTTGTTAGAGGACATTTTAAAAGGACCGACCATGTCCAGCCCCCAGACCACGAAGGGCCAAGTAATGGGAATCATCCTCAATTCTTGAGCCGGCACATGAGCCTGTCTCCCATATCCTTGGCAACCCTCGCACCACCGTACTATGTCTTCCGCATCTGCATGAGCCGTCAGCCAAAAGAAACCATGTCGAAAAGCCTTTGATACCAAAGAGCATGACCCGGCGTGATGCCCGCAGTCTCGAGAATGAATGTCATTTAGGATCACGCATCCTTCCTCGGAGGAAACACACCGTTGAAAGACCCCAGAAGCACTACGTTTATATAACTCGCCATTAATGATGACCATGGATTTGCTACGTCGAACGATCTGGCGAGCCAAAACCTCATCGGTGGGTAATTCGCCGCGAGTGAGATAAGCCAGATAAGGAAGAACCCAGTCCGGAGTGACATGGAGAGCCGCCACGAGCTGAGACTCGGGATCTGGTATCGCCAACTCCTCCTCCGTGGGTACAGCCACAGATGGTTTATGCAGGATATCCAAAAAAACATTAGGGGGGACCGGTTTTCTTTGTGAGCCGAGTCGCGAGAGGGCATCAGCTGCTTCGTTGAGTCGCCGATCAACATGATCCACCTGATATCCATGAAAATAACCCGCCACATCAGATACAGCTTGTCTGTAGGCCGCCATCATAGGATCCCGAGAGTCCCAGGTACCCGAAACCTGTTGCGCCACCAAATCTGAATCCCCAAAACATCTGACTCGGGTTAGGTTCATCTCTTTTGCCAGTCGCAAACCGTGAAGCAGAGCTTCATATTCTGCAGCATTATTCGTGCAGGGAAACATGAGTCGGAGAACATAACAGAACTTATCTCCTTGAGGGGATATCAGCACCACACCAGCCCCCGAGCCCTCCAACTGCCTGGATCCATCAAAGTAAATAGTCCAATAGGTAAGGTCAGGCCGATCTTCCGAAACCTGAAGTTCCGTCCAATCGTTAACGAAATCGACTAGTGCCTGGGATTTGATGGCTGTGCGGGGGGTATATTGTATGTGATGAGACCCAAGCTCTATTGCCTATTTGGCGATTCTCCCTGTTGCCTCCCGATTTTGGATGACGTCACCGAGGGGGGCGGAACTGACCACAGTGATCGGGTGCTCCTGGAAATAATTGTTAAGCTTTCGAATCGCCATGAACACCCCATAGACCAGTTTTTGCCAATGCGGGTATCGCTGTTTGGAAAGAGTTAACACCTCACTGATAAAGTATACCGGACGTTGCACCGGGTATTCCTTTCCTTCCTCCTTTCTTTCGACGACCACAGCCACGCTGACCGCCTTGGAATTTGCCGCGATATACAGGAGCATAGGCTCCTTTTCAGTTGGGGCTGCCAGGACCGGCGGGTTAACCAATTGATGTTTCAAGGCCTGAAGCGCCTCGTCTGCCTCCTCTGTCCATACGAATCGGTCGGATTTCCTCAACAATTGGTAAAGAGGAATCGCCTTTTCCCCAAGGCGGCTCACGAAACGACTTAGAGCCGCAATGCGGCCCGCCAGTCGCTGAACTTGATTAACATTCGTCGGCTTCCCGAGAGAGGTAACCGCTTCAATTTTGTCTGGGTTAGCCTCGATGCCGCGCTCTGATACCAAGAAACCCAGTAGTTTTCCTGCAGGTACACCAAAAACGCACTTGGTAGGATTTAGCTTCATCTGATATACTCGTAAATTATCAAAGGTTTCCTGAAGGTCTTCCAAAAGTGTCTCCCCCCGGCGGGTCTTGATCACAATGTTGTCAACATAAGCATGGACGTTGCGGCCAATTTGGTTATGAAGACAATTCTGGATGCAGCGTTGATAAGTCGCCCCTGCGCTCTTGACTCCGAACGGCATGGACACATAGCAAAAGGCCCCGAAGGGGGTTATGAAGGCCGTCTTCTCGTGATCTTCCACGGCCATCTTGATCTGATGATAACCTGAATAGGCGTCCAAAAAGCACAATCGTTCGCATCCCGCCACCGAGTCAATGATTTGGTCGATGCGGGGAAGAGCGAAAGGATCTTTGGGACAAGCTCTGTTGAGATCCGTATAGTCAATACACATACGGAAAGTGCCATTCTTCTTGAGTACCAACACCGGGTTAGCCAGCCATTTGGGGTGAAAAACTTCCACGATGAACCCGGCGGCTAAAAGACGGGCGACTTCTTCTCCAATCGCCTTGCGTCGCTCCTCGTTAAATCTGCGAAGGTACTGTTGGACAGGTTTGCATTTTGGGTCAATATTAAGATGGTGCTCAGCGAATTCTCTCGGTACACCCGGCATGTCAGAGGGCTTCCATGCGAAGATGTCCCGATTCTCACGGATGAATTCGATGAGCGCGCTTTCCTATATGGAGTCCAGACCCGTCCCAATGGTGAACTGCTTGGATGAATCGCCAGGAACGAAATGGATTGTCTTAGTATCATCCGTCGGTTTGAACTTGAGGGGCGATTCAGAATCTGTAGTCGGCTTCTTGAGTGGTGACATGTCTGCCGGGTCAACATTGGCCCGATGATGTTTGAGCTCTTCCGCCGCATAGGCGACTTCCGCATAAGCCGCGTCCCCTTCCTCACACTCCTTTGCGATTCTTCTATCTCCATCAATCGTGATGAGTCCTTTAGGACCAGGCATTTTGAGCTTGAGGTAGACGTAGCACGGGCGGGCCATGAAGCGGGCGTAAGCCGGTCGCCCGAACAGCGCATGATACGGGCTTTTCAGCTTGACCACCTCGAAGATTAGAGACTCCGACCTGTAATTCTGCGCAGTTCCAAACGCTACTGAGAGCCTGACCCGGCCTATGGGATAGGCCGACTTGCCCGGGACAATGCCGTGGAAAACCGTGGTTGAAGGCATCAAGTCTTTCTCCAATAGATTCATCCTCCTGAAGGTGTCGAAGTATAGGATATTAATGCTGCTGCCACCATCCATTAATACCTTTGACAGGGTGTAACCCCCCACTTGGGGAGCCACGACTAATGCCAGGTCGCCCGGGTTATCTATTTTTGGCGGGTGATCCTCTCTACTCCATGTTATGGTCTGCTCGGACCAGTGGAGATATCTAGGAATCGCTGGCTCAGTTACGCTGTACGCCCGGTGATTTACCTTTTTATCACGTCTGCAAGCATTAGTGGTGAAAACGTGGTACTGCCCATTACTTAGCTGTTTGGGATTGTTGCGGAAACCCCCGTTGTCATCCTGGTCCTGTGGAGCCCCCTGTGGGGGCGGCTGCTGGAAAACTCCCGGCGGGTTGTACCGCCGCTGGTGGTGCATCGGGTACTGGCCGCCGCCTGGTTGCGGGCCTCCCTGAGCCCCCTGTTCGGGAAAGCCGCCGAAGGGGTTCTGCCTTTGGTTGGGCGCGGCGAGTTGATCCTGGCGCCGGTTCGGGTCTTCGTTTTGGCTCTTCTTGATTGCCTCCGCCCGAAATTCTCGCATCACGAAACAGTTCTCCCAAGAGTGGCCCGCCGGGCCGTCGGCCGTGGCGTGGTGCGGGCAAGGGCCTTTGAGTAGCTCTTCATAATTACGCGGCCTTTTCCCACTGAAACCCCGATTCTTCTTTTTGCCGTCATTGGCATTGGTGTTGGCAACCAAATCCGAGGGCTCCTCCTGTGGCCTACGCTTGCCGTTGGTCCCCTGATTGTGACGGTTGCGGCCCTGGAAACGGGTGTGATTTTTTGTCGAATCAACCTTTTTGGGCGAGTTACCCTTACCATCCTCGTCGGGATCCTTGGTATCATCGGCCTCGACATACCTAGTGAGGGTGTCCATCAGTTCGCCCATGTCCTGAACTTTCCGTTTGAGTCGCCCCAATTTCTAGACCAACGGTTCATAGTGGCAGTTGTGCTCGAGGATAAGCACAGCTTGTGCTGCCGTGATACCATCTGATGAATGAATAATTTCTGCGACCCGCCGTGACCAATGGTGTACTGACTCATCCGGGCGTTGTACGCAGTGTTGTAAGTCGACAATCGTCATCGGTCGTTTACAGGTTCCCCGGAAGTTTTTGATGAAACGCTCTTTCAGCTCGGCCCAGGACTGGATAGAATTGGGAGGTAAGTTTTTCAGCCAAGTGCGCACCGATCCCTCGAGCATCATGGTGAAATATCTGGCGCAAACCGCCTCATTTATGTCGAGCATGTCCATGGCAATCTCATAGCCCTCGATCCATGATGTTGGTTCGAGATCTGGTGTGTAATTAGGCACCTTTCTTGGTCCTTTGAAATCCTTGGGCATTCTTTCGTCCCGAAGGGCTAGGGACAAGCACGGTACCCCAACTCGCCCTCCAGTCCCTGCGAGGGGGGTCTGGGCGTCTTGAATGTTGGGGAGATCTCTGCCTGGCGGGTTCCGCTCGGGCGGGTTGTCCTGCGGGAAGTGTCGCAGGCCACTGTTGACGGCTGGCTGATCCTCTGGCCTACTCCTGGTATAGCTCGCCTGAGGGGTGGAGTGCAATCTCTCAAGGCTGTGTGAGAACTGTGCGTTTTGAACCACCGCTGTTTTCAACATCTCGATGGCGTTCCTCGCTTCAATCTCAGCTGGGGTGTTGCCGTGAATCGGAAGAGACTCCAAATGGCGAGTTGCGGCAAGCACGTTATCCACCGGGTTGGAGAAGTGGCCTTGAGGGGTCCGGAAACGAGGAATTTGACCCTCAGTCGGCTGAACCGGCGGGTTAGGTGGGCGGCCCGGCCCTCCTGCTGGGGCGGCTCCCATCCCGGGGGTTCGACGAGTGTCGAACAGGCGGGTCGGGTTGAGGTCATGGGGTAGGCGACCCTGGTGTCTCCGCTGATGCACGGCGTCGGACACGCGCTGCTGTCTTTCGAGCCGCTAGTTGTCAGTGTTCAATCGCATCCTTTCGGCCGTGATTTGGGCCTGTCGAGTCTCGATCATGGCGGACTCCATCTCAGCATCGTGATGGGCCTTTGCCACCGCCTCTCTCAGCTTTGCTAATTCTGCATTTATCTCCTCTTGGTTCTCTGGCGTGAGGGGAGTTGACATTAGTCTCGTGATTTCCGCCGCTAAATCTACCAGGACAGCGGATGCACTTCTGGATGTCCCGCTGGTCCCATCGCCTCCAGTGGGGTTTTGTTCGGGTTGAGTTGCCCCAGCCATGTAGATGGCGATCTGGCGGCGGGTTCGATCAAGGATTTCCGGGTCCATGGCCAGTGACAAGCCCCCGAGGCCGTCTCCATGGAGAGACCGGATGGAATCTGAATCGCCCATGGATGACTCATCGTCAGAGTTGACCGGGGGAACCTCCTGAGTCGCCACGTGTTCTGGCTCCTCCGACCCCTGCGTGAACCCCACAAAGACCGGGCGAGTTAGATTCTGTGTTATGACTGGGCGGACGTACATGGCCGGCTCGACGATGTCGGTGGAGATGTCCGGCTCAGGAACGGATGATCCAATCATGCCGATGAAGATGTTGATCTTGCCGAAGGGGACCCTGTAGCCCGATTCGAGAGAATTCGCTTCACGTCCCCATCGTTGGTTGTCGATGTAGGTTATCCCGCGGCGGCTCCAAGTCATGAGCGTCGTCGCATAACTCCCAAACCCTGGTAGGGCTCCCTTTGAGAACTCAACTCCACCGTGCGTAGGCCCCACGGTGGGCGCCAACTGTCGTGGTTTTGTCACGGCAGATGTCCTCGTGAAAGGACTTAGTACTGGAGCCATCGCACCTTGGTGGCGACTCAAAGGGGTTAAACGGGAGGAATACGACGATTTACCCAGGTTTAGCCCCTCGAGAGGAGGTAATAGCCTACGTCCTGCTTTGTGTGTATTGATGTGGATTCGATTACAAGGGAGGCGTAACTCGCCTAACCTAGCACTCGATGATTTTCTAACCTCCCTTTCCTCCTTAAGACCCGCCTTTATATATAGGTCGAGGCCTTAGGGTTTACAAGAGTCCCTTCCTCCTTACAAATCGTGACCATTGTAGTCTCTAAGTCGCCGTCCTTCAAAACCCGGAGACCTTCCAGAAATCATAACCGTCCCGCGGCCTTGAACCGCCCAGGCTGAAGCCCAAGTAACCTAAAGGATGAATCGCCTTATTAGTAACCCGGCCCATCTTGGGCGGGTCACTTAATAAGTAATATCCCTAACAGTACGGATCTGAACATTCATGTCACGTGAAATAAGTTGCAAAGGACAACTATGCTAGGTAGCATTCCACATCAAAAATTCATTCTTTATCACTTCCCTACTCGAGGACGAGGAGGAGTTAAGCTTGGGGATGCTTGATACGTCTCCAACATATCTATAATTTTTGATGGTTTCATGCTATTATCTTGTCAAACTTTGGATGTTTTGCATGAATTATATATATATATATTTTTGGGACTAACTTATTAACTCAGTGCCAAGTGCGAGTTCCTGTTTTTTTCCATGTTTTTGACCCCTTTCACAGGGGATTTTGAAACGGAGTCCAAACGGAAGAAAATCCCCAAAAAGATTTTTTCTGGAACGATAGAAGACCGGGAAGCTTGAGAGCCAAGGCAGGGGAGCCTCAGGGGCCCCATAAGCCCCCACCCTGCGGCCAGGGGGGTAGGCCGCGGCCCACAGGCTTGTGCGCCCCCTGAGCGCCCCCTGACCTAGGGTTTGTGCCTATAAATTCCCTAAAAATCCCAAGAAAATCAAGAGATCATCTAAAGTACTTTTCCGCCGCCGCAAGCTTGTGTCTCCGCAAGATCCCATCTGGGGCACATTCTGGTGCCCTGTCGGAGGGGGATTCGGATACGGAGGGCTTCTTCATCAACACCATGACCTCTGCGATGATGCGTGAGTAGTTCACCATAGACCTACGGGACCATAGCTAGTAGCTAGATGGCTTCTTCTCTCTCTTGGATCTTCAATACAAAGTTCTCCATGATCTTCATGGAGATCTATCCGATGTAATCTTCTTTTGTGGTGTATTTGTCAAGATCCGATGAATTGTGGATTTATGATCAGATTATCTATGAATCTTATTTGAGTTTCTTCTGATCTCTCTTATGCATGATTTCATATCCTTGTAATTCTGTTCGAGTTGTGGGTTCTGTCTGGCCAACTAGATCTATGATTCTTTCAATGGGAGAAGTGCTTAATTTTGGGTTCATACCGTGAGGTGAGCTCACCTAGTGACAGAAGGGGTAGTGAGGCACGCATCGTGTTGTTGCCATCAAGGGTAAAAAAATGGGGTTTTCATCATTGGTTTGAGATTATCCCTCTACATCATGTCATCTTGCTTAAGGCGTTACTTTGTTCGTCATGAACTCAATACACTAGATGCATGCTGGATAGCGGTCGATGTGTGGAGTAATTGTAGTAGATGCAGAAAGTATCGGTCTACTTGTCTCGGACGTGATGCCTATATGTATGATCATTGCCTTAGATATCGTCATGACTTTGCGCGGTTCTATCAATTGCTCGACAGTAATTTGTTCACCCACTGTGATATTTGCTATTTTGAGAGAAGCCTCTAGTGAACACTATGGCCCCGAGGGTCTACTCCACACAATATTTTCAGCCTTACACTTTTCACTTCGTTGCACTTTCCGCCTTCAGATCTCACTTTGCAAACAATCTTGAAGGGATTGACAACCCCTTTGAACCGTTGGGTGCAAGCTTGTTTGTGTTTGCGTAGGTAGTCTGGACTTGACGAGGCCCTCCTTCTGGATCGATACCTTGGTTCTCAAACTGAGGGAAATACTTACTTCTCTTGTGCTGCATCACCCTTTCCTCTTCAAGGGAAAAAGGATGCAAACCAAAGAAGTAACAAGAAGAATTCCTAGCGCCAAGGAAGGACTTTTTTTGCCGCAACAATGTTCCACTACATAAACCACGTTATATACGCTTCTGCTTAGTGATCTACAAGGGTATGTAGATTCACTCTCCCCTCTCGTAGATGATCATCACCATGGATAGGTATGGCGTGTGCGTAGGAATTTTTTTGTTTCCCGTGCAACGTTCACTAACAAATTGAACTTACCTGTGGAGCATTTCAGTAACCGGCGCCAACTGTGTAGGGTCTTTACGTAGCGAGTCCAAGACAATTACTACTCCCTCTTCAAGCTTAATGATTAACAGAACAAAGTGAAACCTGCGCGCGCATAATTCATCAATTCCACTTAACCTCGAGTAAGCGAAACATAATGTGCAGAAGACAACTAGTAACACTCACCTAAAGTTGTAAGGAAATAGTATTTCCCTTCTGTCATGTTGTCGAAGTAACGCAGTTAGCAAGCCGTTATCTGTATCCTTGGATGTATTATATATGTTATGTGCATTTATGGTATCTGGGTTAATGAACCCAATGTCATATTTTTGTCCTCTTTTGCATTCGAGGATCTTCAATCTACATAATATAGCAAGGATAATTACACATGCAATAATGAAGGAGGTGAGCTAGAGACTTAATTACAAAAATAATACTTACAGACAATAGGAACTAACGATCGTTTTGTCGAGGGCCTCTTGATTGTATAACTGAAATAACTTGTCAAATTCAACAAACAGCGACCTGTTTCCACTGTAAAAGTGCTCATCTTTAAATCCCACATAGATACTGTTGATCGAATCATTGCAGGCATTCAAGTACCAATCATGCAGTCTTCGCATCATGGTTGATAGTTCCGTCAACTGCTCAGGTTTCACGAGAGGCTTCCCGTATTGGTATCTAATGGCTAATATCGGGGCAATTTCAAAGTGTACATCATCGCCTACGAAATCAGCAAGACTGAAACCAGGATAATTAGCGGCCACTACCCACAGATCAACATTAGCGACATCGGTAAACACCTTGAGCGGGGGGCATGATTACTTCTCCTGTTTGCTGAGCTAGGGATATTTTTCCCACTTCTAGAAACACTGGTAATTAAGCTTCCCGACTGCTTCGCTTTAGCATGTGTCTTTTGAATAATTCGCTCATAGTTTGATGTCAACGAAAGCGGTACCGATGGTGGTCGCTTAAGGGTATGCAGACAATGCTTCACTTTTACTGGATCAACTTTCTCCGCTAGAGGTGGACGTTTAGGTGCAAAAAGGGCCTTATTATAGGCAACCACGATTTCCGTGTTTTCCTCGGGAGTCATCTCATATGGTAACTTTGGAAGAGGTTTCAGGCTTGGACCATATTTGAATTTCTTCCTGCCTCCAGTACTTTTAGCCGCCGGAGCGGCAACATATCTCTTCCACCACTGCTGACGCGTCAGAGGAGGTGGAGGAGGAGGAGGATGAGTGCGCTCACGCGCTGGAGCAGGCAGAGTGTGCTCATGCGCTGGAGCAGGCGAAGTGCGCTCACGCACTGGAGGAGGAGGAGGAAGAGGAGGCGGAGTGCGCTCACACGCCAGAGGAGGCGAAGGAGGAGGAGGCGTAGTTCCCTCACACACGGGAGGAGGCAGAGTGCTCTCACGTGGATGCGGAGGAGGAGGAGACGAAGGAGGAGGAGGAGTCTGCTAAGGCGTCCAATGTGGAAGCTTGATGTAATCCTTTCTCCATAGACATGTAGACCTTAGGGCATTTTCTAGATGAATCTCCCCTTTACCTGTAGTGTAGTCAACTCCAGCTCCTCAAACCCCTCCATTATTTCATCCATTGTCAAAATAGCATAGCCATGTGGAATCGTACGGCAGTGGAAAGTTCACTCAACTTGACGATGTAGAACACAGCCGACCGCCGCCTTCAAAGTCAGGTTCTGGCATTTTGCCATTATCACACAATGTTCAGCCTCCGTGATACTATCCACGGGGTCGCAAGGAGTCGTGAAATCAGGATGAATGGGCTCCATGGAAGCAATGCTGCTTCTCCACTGAGATGGTGGGGTAGCTTCTGTGGCAGCGTTCAAGTAATGATCTCCGTGCCGCTAAGATGGTTGGTCGGTAGCTCACTGGCTCTCAAGTTCCTCTAGTTTCGCTAATCTTGCAGTGAGCTTCTGCATTTCGGTTGCTTCCTCTTTTTTCTTTCTCTGTCGGCTTCTATAACCATCACTGTCAGGAAATCCATGCACCCATGGAACGGATCCTGATGTGCCTCGTGTTCGTCTAGGGTGTTCAGGATTCTCGAGGGCCTCTGTAAGCTCGTCCTTCTCTCTATCGGGAATGAACGTCCCTTCCTGTGCTACCTTGATTGCCTTCTGAAGCTTGAAAATGAGTATTGCAAGTTGTTCGTTCGTCCACACACACTTCCCTGATTTTGGGTCCAAAGTTCCCCCCACCCCGAAGAACCAATTCCTTGACCGATATGGCGAGTGCAATGTCTCTGGTTGGACCCCTTTAGCAACCAGGTCTTGCTCAGCTTTTTCCCACAACAGTCGGGCTTTGCTATAGCCACCTGCCTCCGTGAGATGGTGATACTTCTTTAGTGAAACATTTTGCTTGTTTGTCTCTCACCTTTTCTTACCCTTGTTCGATTTCTTGTAGGCCACAAATGCGGGCCAGTGGTCTGTGATCTTCTCATATTGACCGATGAACTCTCGAGTCTCGTCTACCTTGACAAACTTTGTGTTCAAATGTTCCACCAATTCTTGAATAGTTCTGCCATCTTCTTTAGCGCAAACGCCTTGAACTTTCTCTCTATAACTGGGTTATTCGGATCCTCTGTGGTGGTAGGATGAAATTTGTCATCAACGAGGTCCAAAGATCATCTTTCAGTCTATCTTGGACACAAGAAACTTCAGGCTATGTGACCTATAATTCATAGCACATATATGATATATAGGTCACAACACATATATGATATACATATAAAGTTCATCCATGCCATTTGTTCATCAATGTACATCCCATATATCGAAAGAACCAACACATACAAAGTTTCATCCATATATACATATTGCTACTTCTCAAACAACAGCGCCAGGAATTGAGACGTTGACGGAGATTGGGCTTGCGTTGGTTTTCCCTTGAAGAGGAAAGGGTGATGCAGCACAGGAGCAGTAAGTATTTCCCTCAGTTTGAGAACCAAGGTATCGATCCAGAAGCTTGCACCCAACGCTTCAAAGGGGTTGCCAATCACTTCAAGATTGTTTGCAAAGTGAGATCCGAAGGCGGAAAGTGCAACGAAGTAAAAAGTGTAAGGCTGAAAATATGGTGTGGAGTAGACCCTCGGGGCCATAGTGTTCACTAGAGGCTTCTCTCAAAATAGCAAGTATTACGGTGGGTGACCAAATTACCGTCAAGCAATTGATAGAACCGCGCAAAGTCATGACGATACATAAGGCAATGATCATACATATAGGCTTCACGTCCGAGACAAGTAGACCGATACTTTCTGCATCTACTACTATTACTCCACACATCGACCGCTATCTAGCATGCATCTAGTGTATTGAGTTCATGACGAACAAAGTAACGCCTTAAGCAAGATGACACGATGCGTGCCTTGCTACCCCTTCTGTCACTGGGTGAGGTCACCACACGGCATGAACCCAAAATGAAGCACTTCTCCCATTGCAAGAATCATAGATCTAGTTGGCCAGACAAAACCCACAACTCGAAGAGAATTACAAGGATATGAAATCATGCATAAGAGAGATCAGAAAAAACTCAAATAAGATTCATAGATAATCTGATCATACATCCACAATTCATCGGATCTCGACAAACACACTGCAAAAGAAGATTACATCGGATAGATCTGCATGAATATCATGGAGAACTTTGTATTGAAGATCCAAGAGAGAGAAGAAGCCATATAGTTACTAGCTGTGGACCCGTAGGTCTATGGTGAACTACTCACGCATCGTCGGAGAGGTCATGGTGTTGATGGAGAAGCCTTCCGTGTCCGAATCCCCCCTCCGGCAGGGCACCAGGACGTGCCCCAGATGGGATCTTGCGGAGACAGAAGCTTGCGGCGGCGGAAAAGTGATTACGATGCTCCCTTGATTTTTTTGGGAATATTTGGGAATATATAGGCGCAAGATCTAGGTCAGGGGACCTCGAGGGGGCCCACAAGCCTGGATGGCACGCCCCCTGGCCGCGGGGTGGGGGCTTGTGGGGCCCTTCGGGCTCTTCTGTCTTGGCTCCCAAGTCCTCCGATCTTCTTCGGTTCCAGAAAAAATCTTTTCGGGGATTTTCTTCCGTTTGGACTCTGTTTCAAAATCTCCTCTGAAAGGGGTCAAAAACATGGAAAAAACAGGAACTGCCACTTGGCACTGAGTTAATAATTTAGAACCAAAAAATTAAAAAAAAGCATGCAAAACATCCAAAGTTTGACAAGATAATAGCATGAAACCATCAAAAATTATAGATACGTTGGAGACGTATCAAGCATCCCCAAGCTTAACTCCTGCTCGTCCTCGAGTAGGGAAGTGATAAAGAATGAATTTTTGATGTGGAATGCTACCTAGCATAGTTGTCCTTTGCAACTTCTTTCACGTGACATGAATGTTCAGATCCGTAAGATTCAAAACAATAGTTTGCTATTGACATGAAAGTAGTAATACTTCAAGCAAACTAGCAAAGTAATCATGAACTTTCAAAATAACAAGGTCAATGATAGTTATCCCTACAAAATCATATAGTCTGGCTATTCTCCATCATCCTCACGCAACTAATGTAAATCATGCACAACCCCCGTATTGGCTGCTGGCAGTCCCCTGCAACGGCGCCAGAAAAGAGCTGCCTCCAGTTGCTCAACAATTAGCAATTGTCTTGCAATGGCCCACCAGCGTGTGGGATCGCGACAATTTTCGAGGGTAGAGTATTCAACCCAAATTTGGTGGTTAGACACGATGGGAGTGAAAGGATATTCTCCAGTATTAGCAGTTGAGTTATCGGCTCAACCACACCTGAAAGATTAGTATCTGCAAGCAGGATATAAGCAGCAAAGGTAGTATGATAGGAACGGTGCTAGGAAAGAATCTGTTGACGGCAGATTATTCCTAACTCAAGTATCAATGGCGCCAGAAAAGTATAGTGTAACGAGTAACATCAGTGGCAAGGAACAACAGTAGTGACAGCAGTAGCAAGTAGCAACACTACCAAGTAACAGCAACAACAAGTAACAGTAGTAGCAACAGTAGTGGCAGCAACAGCGGGACAAAGCAAGTAACAGTAGCAGCAAGTAACAGTACCAGCAACAGTAGTAACAGCAGAGCAAGTAACAGTAGCAGTGGGACAAAGCAAGTAACAGTAGCAGCAAGTAACAGTAGCAGCAACAGTAGTAACAGCAGAGCAAGTAACAATAGCAGTGGGACAAACTCGTAGGCAATGGATCAGTGATTTGTTGGATGACATTCATCATGCAACAGTTATAACACGGAGAGATATATGACTAGCTCCCGTTCGTCAATGTGATGTAGGCATGCATTTCGTGTGTAGTCCTACGTGCTTAGGCAAAAGAAATTGCATGACATCTATTGTCCATCCCTCCCGTGGCAGCGGGGTCCAAATGGATACTACGGGATATTAAGGTTCTCCTTTTAATAAAGAACCGGACCAACGCATTAGCAGTTGGTGTACACATGAACTCCTCAAACTATGGTCATCACCGGGAGTGGTTCCGGTTATTGTCACTCCGGGGTTGCCAATGGGTCGGTGATTTGTTTGGATGATATTCATCATGCAACAGCTATAACATGGAGAGATATGTGGCTAGCTCCCGTTCTTCAATGTGATGTAGGCATGCATTCCGCGTGTCGTCATACATGCTTAGGGAAAAGAACTTGCATGATATCTATTGTCCATCCCTCCCGTGGCAGCGGGGTCCAAAAGGAAACTACGATATATTAAGGTTCTCCTTTTAATAAAGAATCGGACCAACACATTAGTACTTGGTGAACACATGAACTCCTCAAACTATGGTCATCGCCGGGAGTGGTTTCGATTATTGTCACTCCGGGGTTGCCAGATCATAACACATAGTAGGTAACTACAACTTGCAAGATCGGATCTAAAACACACATATATTGGTGACAACATAATAATTTCAGATCTGAAATCATTGCACTCGGGCCCTAGTGACAAGCATTAAGCATGGCAAAGTAGTAGCAACATCAATCTCAGAACATAGTGGATACTAGGGATCAATCCCCGTCAAAACTAACTCGATTACATGATAGATCTCATCGTACTCATCACCGCCCAGCGAGCCTACAAATAGATTACTCGCGAACGATGAAGAGCTTCATGGAATTGGAGAGGGAAGATGGTTGAGGATGACGATGGCGACGATCTCCTTGATCCGGAGCCCAAAACGGACTCCAGATCTGCCCTCCAGGACAAGAACGGGATGTGGTGGCACCTCTGGATCGTGAAACGCGATGAACTCTTCTCTCTTGATTTTTTCCGGGACGAAAGGGAATAAATAGCGCTGGAATTGGGGGCGGCAGAGCCATGTGGGCCCCACAAGCTTGGTAGCTGCGGCCAGGGGGAGGCCGCGGCTATAGGCCTTGTGGCCCACTGGCCCGTCCCCTCCGGTGGATCTTTGCGCAGGTATTTTTCATATTTTCCAGAAATATTCTCCGTAAATTTTCAAGGCGTTCCGAGAACTTTCATTTCTGCACAAAAACAACACCATGGCAATTCTGCTGAAAACTGCGTTAGTCCGGGTTAGTTCCATTGAAATCATGCAAATTAGAGTCCAAAACAAGGGCAACAAAGTTTGGAAAAGTAGATACGATGAAGACGTATCAACTCCCCCAAGCTTCAAACCTTGCTTGTCCTCAAGCAACTCAGTTGACAAAATGGAGAGAAAGAAAAACTTTGACAAACTCTGTTTGATCTTGTTGTTGCAACTATGTCTAACTCATAACCAGAATTTCAGCAAGATCACAAGTTAACCACATAAGCAAGTGACCCATAGGTCTCACAGTAAACTAATATCAATGGCATAATCAGCTAGCGAGCAAACAATAATGAGTTTCAGATACCAACAATTCAATCAAAACAAGCATGAAGCAATATGAATAGGTGGTATCTCGCTAGCTCTTTCTAAGACCGCAAAACATAAATGCAGAGCACTTTCAAAGATCAAGGGCTGACTAAACATTGTAATTCATAGCAACGAAGATCCACTCGTAGTCATACTCAATATCAATCAAAAGCAAAGCATAAAAATGACAAAGGTGCTCTCTAATTGGTGCTTATATAAGAAGAGGATGACTCAATAGGAAAATGAATAGACAGTCCCTTCGCAGAGGGAAGCATTGATTTGCAGAGGTGTCAGAGCTCAAGCTTTGAAAACAGAGATAATAATTTTGGGTGGCATGCTTTCATTGTCAACGCAATGACCAAGAATTCTCAATATCTTCCATGCTACTCATGCTATAGGAGGTTCCCAAACAGAAAACTAAAGTTTTAACTCCCCACCACCAATCAATCACACTCCACGGCTAGCCGAATCCTCGGGTACCGTCCATACTAACATCAATCTGGGGGGAGTCTTGTTTTACAATTATGTTTTCGATTTAAGTGTGGAACTCGGCATTCCAATTACCGGCCCCTTTCTCGTGAATGACAGTGAATAAACCCATGTCGAGGATAACACGCCTAACATGGAAGATATCAATAGCCCCCTGTCACCACATGAGCGGTTTGGGCATGCAAAACAGATTATTTCTTGAAGGTTTAGAGAATGGCACATGCAAATTTACTTGGAACGGCAGGTAGATACCGCAAATAGGTAGGTATGGTGGACTCTTATGGAAATTTTTTTGTGTTTATGGAAGTGAATGCACAAGCAGTAATTCCGCTTAGTACAAGTGAAGGCTAGCAAAAGACTGGGAAGCGACCAACTAGAGAGCGACAACAGTCATCAAGATGCAATGAGTTTGACTAACATTGAGTGCAAGCATGAGCAGGATATAAATCACCATGAACACGAACATCATAGAGGCTATGTTGATTTTGTTTCAACTACATGCATGTGTTGGGGAACGTCGCATGGGAAACAAAAATTTTCTTACGCGCACGAAGACCTATCATGGTGATGTCCATCTGCGAGAGGGGATGTGTGATCTACGTACCCTTGTATACCGTACAGCAGAAGCGTTAGTGAACGCGGTTGATGTAGTGGAACGTCCTCACGTCCCTCGATCCGCCCCGCGAACCGTCCCGCGATCAGTCCCACGATCTAGTGCCGAACGGGCGGCACCTCCGCGTTCAGCACACGTACAGCTTGACGATGATCTCGGCCTTCTTGATCCAGCAAGAGAGACGGAGAGGTAGAAGAGTTCTCCGGCAGCGTGACGGCGCTCCGGAGGTTGGTGGTGATCTTATCTCAGCAGGGCTCCGCCCGAGCTCCGCAGAAACGCGATCTAGAGGAAAAACCGTGGAGGTATGTGGTCGGGCTGCCGTGGAAAAATCGTCTCAAATCAGCCCTAAAACCTCCGTATATATAGGTGGAAGAGGGGGAGCCTTGCCTTGGGGTCCAAGGACCCCTAATGGTTTCGGCCGAGCCAAGGGGGGCAGCCCTCCCCTTCCAAACCGAGTCCAACTAGGTTTGGAAGGAGTCCTTCCCCCTTTTCCCACCTCCTCTTTTTTTTCTTTTCTCTTTGATTTTCTTCCTATGGCGCATAGGGCCTTCTTGGGCTGTCCCACCAGCCCACTAAGGGATGGTGTGCCACCCCCAAGGCCTATGGGCTTCCCCGGGGTGGGTTGCCCCCCGGTGAACTCCTGGAACCCATTCGTCATTCCCGGTAACTCCGAAAACCTTCTGGTAATCAAATGAGGTCATCCTATATATCAATCTTCGTTTCCAGACCATTCCGAAAACCCTCATGAAATCCGTGATCTCATGCGGGACTCCGAACAACATTCGGTAACCAACCATATAACTCAAATACGCATAAAACAACGTCGAACCTTAAGTGTGCAGACCCTGCGGGTTCAAGAACTATGTAGACATGACCCGAGAGACTCCTCGGTCAATATCCAATAGCAGGACCTGGATGCCCATATTGGATCCTACATATTCTACGAAGATCTTATCGTTTGAACCTCAGTGCCAAGGATTCATCTAATCCCGTATGTCATTCCCTTTGTACTTCGGTATGTTACTTGCCCGAGATTCGATCGTCAGTATCCATATACCTATTTCAATCTCGTTTACCGGCAAGTCTCTTTACTCATTCCATAATACAAGATCCCGCAACTTACACTAAGTCACATTGCTTGCAAGGCTTGTGTGTGATGTTGTATTACCGAGTGGGCCCCGAGATACCTCTCCGTCACATGGAGTGACAAATCCCACTCTCGATCCATACTAACTCAACGAACACCTTTGGAGATACCTGTAGAGCATCTTTATAGTCACCCAGTTACGTTGCGACGTTTGATACACACAAAGTGTTCCTCCGGTGTCAGTGAGTTATATGATCTCATGGTCATAGGAACAAATACTTGACACGCAGAAAACAGTAGCAACAAAATGACACGATCAACATGCTACGTCTATTAGTTTGGGTCTAGTCCATCACGTGATTCTCCTAATGACGTGATCCAGTTATCAAGCAACAACACCTTGTTTATAATCAGAAGACACTGACTATCTTTGATCAACTGGCTAGCCAACTAGAGGCTTGCTAGGGACAGGGTTTTGTCTATGTATCCACACATGTATATAAGTCTTCATTCAATACAATTATAGCATGGATAGTAAACGATTATCTTGATACAGGAATTATAATAATAACTATATTATTATTGCCTCTAGGGCATAATTCCAACAGTCTCCCACTTGCACTAGAGTCAATAATCTAGCCCTCAGATCATCATGTGAATTACATTGTAATAAATCTAACACCCATATAGTTCTGGTGTTGATCATGCTTTGCCCGTGGAACAGGTTTAGTCAGCGGGTCTGCTACATTCAGATCCGTGTGTACTTTGCATATATTCATGTCCTCCCCTTCGACGTAGTCGCGGATGAGGTTGAAGCGTCGTTTGATGTGTCTGGACTTCTTGTGAAACCGTGGTTCCTTTGCTAAGGCAATGGCACCCGTGTTGTCACAGAACAAGGTTATTGGATTCAGTGCACTTGGCACCACTCCAAGATCCGTCATGAACTGCTTCATCCAGACACCCTCCTTAACTGCCTCCGAGGCGGCCATGTACTCCGCTTCACATATAGAATCTGCTACGACGCTTTGCTTGGAACTGCACCAGCTTACCGCACCCCCATTAAGAATAAATACGTATCCGGTCTGCGACTTAGAGTCGTCCGGATCTGTGTCGAAGCTTGCATCGACGTAACCTTTTACGGCGAGCTCTTCGTCACCTCCATACACGAGAAACATCTCCCTAGTCCTTTTCAGGTACTTCAGGATATTCTTGACCGCCGTCTAGTGATCCACTCCTGGATTACTCTCGAACCTACCTGCCATACTTATGGCCAGGCTAACGTCCGGTCTAGTGCACAACATTGCATACATGATAGAACCTATGGCTGAAGCATAGGGGACGGTGCTCATATGCTCTCTATCCTCGTCAGTTGCTAGGCACTGAGTCTTACTCAATCTCGTACCTTGTAAAACTGGCAAGAACCCTTTCTTGGACTGTTCCATTTTGAACCTCTTCAAAACTTTATCAAGGTATGTTCTTTCTGAAAGTCCTATCAGGCGTTTTGATCTATCCTTGTAGATCTTAATGCCTAGAATGTAAGCAGCTTCTCCTAGGTCCTTCATAGAGAAACTTTTATTCAAGTAATCCTTTATGCTCTCCAAAAACTCTACGTTGTTTCCAATCAGCAATATGTCATCCACATATAATATTAGAAACGCCACAGAGCTCCCACTCACTTTCTTGTAAATACAAGATTCTCCAACCACTTGTATAAACCCAAATGCTTTGATCACCTCATCAAAGCGTTTGTTCCAACTCCGAGATGCTTGCACCAGTCCATAAATGGATCGCTGGAGCTTGCACACCTTGTTAGCATTCTTAGGATCGACAAAACCTTCGGGTTGCATCATATACAACTCTTCCTTAAGGAAACCGTTAAGGAACGCCGTTTTGACATCCATCTGCCAGATTTCATAATCGAAAAATGCAGCTATTGCTAACATGATTCTGACGGACTAAAGCATCGCTACGCGTGAGAATGTCTCATCGTAGTCAACTCCTTGAACTTGTGAAAAGCCCTTTGCCACAAGTCGAGTTTTATAAACGGTCACATTGTCGTCAGCGTCCGTCTTCCTCTTAAAGATCCATTTGTTTTGAATAGCCTTACGACCCTCAGGTAGTACTTCCAAAGTCCACACTTTGTTCTCATACATGGATCCTATCTCGGACTTCATGGCTTCTAGCCAATTGTTGGAATCTGGGCCCACCATTGCTTCTTCATAATTTGCAGGTTCATTGTTGTCTAACAACATGATTGACAAGACGGGATTACCGTACCACTCTGGAGCAGCACGTGGTCTCGTCGACCTGCGTGGTTCGACAGAAACTTGAACCGGAGTCTCGTGATCATCATCATTAACTTCCTCCTCAACCGGCGTCGCAACGACAGAGGTTTCCCCTTGCCCTGCGCCACCATCCAGAGGGATGAGAGCTTCGACAACCTCATCAAGTTCTATCTTCCTCCCACTCAATTCTCTCGAGAGAAACTCCTTCTCGAGAAAAGCTCCGTTTTTAGCAACAAACACTTTGCCCTCGGATTTCAGATAGAAGGTGTACCCAACTGTCTCTTTTGGGTAACCTATGAAGATGCACTTTTCCGCTTTGGGTTCCAACTTTTCAGGCTGAAGCTTTTTGACATAAGCATCACATCCCCAAACTTTAAGAAACGACAACTTTGGCCTTTTGCCATACCACAGTTCGTATGGTGTCATCTCAACGGATTTTGATGGTGCCCTATTTAAAGTGAATGCAGTTGTTTCTAATGCATAACCCCAAAACGATAACGGCAAATCGGCAAGAGACATCATAGATCGCACCATCTCTAATAAAATACGATTACGATGTTCGGACACACCATTACGCTGTGGTGTTCCAGGCGGTGTCAACTGTGAAACAATTCCACATTGTCTTAAGTGAGCACCAAACTCGAAACTCAGATATTCACCCCCACGATCAGACCGTAGGAACTTGATCTTCTTGTTACGATGATTTTCAACTTCACTCTGAAATTGCTTGAACTTTTCAAATGTTTCAGACTTGTGCTTCATTAAGTAGACATAACCATATCTACTCAAATCGTCAGTGAAGGTGAGAAAATAACGATATCCGCCGCGTGCCTCTACGCTCATCGGACCACACACATCGGTATGTATGATTTCCAACAAGTCACTTGCACGCTCCATTGTTCCGGAGAACGGAGTTTTAGTCATCTTGCCCATGAGGCATGGTTCGCACGTGTCAAGTGAATCAAAGTCAAGTGACTCCAAAAGTCCATTGGCATGGAGTTTCTTCATGCGCTTTACACCAATATGACCTAAGCGGCAGTGCCACAAAAATATGGCGCTATCATTGTTAACTCTAACTTTTTTGGTCTCAATGTTATGTATGTGTGTATCGCTATCAAGATTCAATATGAACAATCCTCTCACATTGGGTGCATGACCATAAAAGATGTTACTCATAGAAATAGAACAACCATTATTCTCTGACTTAAAAGAGGAACCGTCTCGCAATAAACAAGATCCAGATATAATGTTCATGCTCAACGCAGGCACTAAATAACAATGATTCAAGTTCATCACTAATCCTGATGGTAACTGAAGTGAAACTGTGCCGACGACGATTGCATCAACCTTGGAACCATTTTCTACGCGCATCGTCACTTCATCTTTCGCCAGCCTTCGTCTATTCCGTAGTTCCTGTTTCGAGTTGCAAATATGAGCAGCAGAACCGGTATCGAATACCCAGGCACTACTACGAGAGCCGGTTAAGTACACATCAATAACATGTATATCAAATATACCTGATTTTTCTTTGGCCGCCTTCTTATCAGCCAGATACTTGGGGCAATTGCGCTTCCAGTGACCCATACCCTTTCAATAGTAACACTCTGTTTCAGGCTTAGGTCCAGCTTTGGGTTTCTTCGTCAGATTGGCAACAGGCTTGCCGATCCTCTTTGATTTACCCTTCTTGCCTTTGCCGTTTCTCTTGAAACTAGTGGTCTTATTCACCATCAACACTTGATGTTCTTTACGGAGTTCAGACTCTACGACTTTCAGCATCGCAAACAACTCGCCGGGTGACTTGTTCATCCCTTGCATGTTGTAGTTCAACACAAAGCCTTTATAGCTTGGCGGCAGTGATTGAAGGATTCTGTCAGTGATAGCCTCTTGCGGGAGTTCAATCCCCAGCTCAGCTAGACGGTTTGAGTACCCAGACATTTTGAGCACATGTTCACTGACTGACGAGTTCTCCTCCATCTTGCAAGCATAGAATTTAACGGAGGTCTCATACCTCTCGATCCGGGCGTTCTTCTGAAAGATAAACTTCAACTCTTGGAACATCTCAAATGCTCCATGACGCTCAAAGCAACGCTGAAGTCCCGGTTCTAAGCCATACAAGACTGCACATTGAACTACTGAGTAGTCCTCCTTACGTGCTAACCAAGCGTTCTTAACATCCTGATCAGCCGTAGCGGGTGGTTCATCTCCTAGCGCAGCATTAAGGACATAATCCTTCTTCCCAGCTTGTAAGATTAGCTTAAGATTACGAGCCCAATCTACAAAGTTGCTTCCATCATCTTTCAACTTAGCTTTCTCTAGGAACATATTAAATTCAGGGTGACTGTCGCGTGAGCCATGATCTACAATACAAATATATTCAAAGTGGACTTAGACTATGCTCAAGATAATTAGAGTTTAACTTAATTAAATTACTCGTTAAACTCCCTCTCAAAAAGTACATCTCTCTAGTCATTTGAGTGGTTCATGATCCACTTACACTAGCTCAAGTCCAATCATCACGTGAGTTGAGCATAGTTTCAGTCGTAAGCATCCCCATGCTAATCATATCATCTATATGATTCATGATCGACCTTTCGGTCTCATATGTTCCGAGGCCATGTCTGCACATGCTAGGCTCGTCAAGCTTAACCCGAGTGTTCCGCGTGCGCAACTGTTTTGCACCCGTTGTATGTGAACGTTGAGTCTATCACACCCGATCATCATGTGGTGTCTCAAAACGACGAACTGTAGCAACGGTGCACAGTTGGGGAGAACACAATTTCGTCTTGAAATTTTAGTGAGAGATCACCTCATAATGCTACCGTCGTTCTAGGCAAAATAAGGTGCATAAAAGGATTAACATCACATGCAATTCATAAGTTACATGATATGGCCATCATCACGTGCTCCTTGATCTCCATCACCAAGCACCGACACGATCTTCTCGTCACCGGCGCCACACCATGATCTCCATCAACGTGTCGCCATCGGGGTTGTCGTGCTACTCATGCTATTACTACTAAAGCTACATCCTAGCAAAATAGTAAACGCATCTGCAAGCACAAACGTTAGTATAAAGACAACACTATGGCTCCTGCCGGTTGCCGTACCATCGACGTGCAAGTCGATATTATCTATTACAACATGATCATCTCATACATCCAATATATCATATCACATCGTTGGCCATATCATATCACAAGCATACCCTGCAAAAACAAGTTAAACGTCCTCCAATTTTGTTGTTGCATGTTTTACGTGGTGACCATGGGTATCTAGTAGGATCGCATCTTACTTACGCAAACACCACGATGGAGATATATGAGTTGCTATTTAACCTCATCCAAGGACCTCCTCGGTCAAATCCGATTCAACTAAAGTTGGAGAAACTGACACTCGCCAGTCATCTTTGAGCAACGGAGTTACTCGTAGCGATGAAACCAGTCTCTCGTAAGCGTACGAGTAATGTCGGTCCGAGCCGCTTCGATCCAACAATACCGCGGAATCAAGAAAAGACTAAGGAGGGCAGCAAAACGCACATCACCGCCCACAAAAACTTTTGTGTTCTACTCGAGAAGACATCTACGCATGAACCTAGCTCATGATGCCACTGTTGGGGAACGTCGCATGGGAAACAAAAATTTTCTTACGTGCACGAAGACCTATCATGGTTATGTCCATCTACGAGAGGGGATGTGTGATCTACGTACCCTTGTAGACCGTACAACAGAAGCGTTAGTGAACGCGGTTGATGTAGTGGAACGTCCTCACGTCCCTCGATCCGCCCCGCGAACCATCCCGCGATCTAGTGCCCAACGGACGGCACCTCCGCGTTCAGCACACGTACAACTCGACGATGATCTCGGCCTTCTTGATCCAGCAAGAGAGACAGAGAGGTAGAAGAGTTCTCCGGCAGCGTGACGGTGCTCCGGAGGTTGGTGGTGATCTTATCTCAGCAGGGCTCCGCCCGAGCTCCGCAGACACGCGATCTAGAGGAAAAACCGTGGAGGTATGTGGTCGGGCTGCCGTGGAAAAATCGTCTCAAATCAGCCCTAAAACCTCCGTATATATAGGGGGATGAGGGGGAGCCTTGCCTTGGGGTCCAAGGACCCCTAAGGGTTTCGGCCGAGCCAAGGGGGGCAGCCCTCCCCTTCCAAACCGAGTCCAACTAGGTTTGGAAGGAGGACTCCTTCCCCCTTTTCCCACCTCCTCTTTTTTTTCTTTTCTCTTTGATTTTCTTCCTATGGCGCATAGGGCCTTCTTGGGCTGTCCCACCAGCCCACTAAGGGCTGGTGTGCCACCCCCAAGGCCTACGGGCTTCCCCGGGGTGGGTTGCCCCCCCCCCCGGTGAACTCCCGGAACCCATTCGTCATTCCCGGTAACTCCGAAAACCTTCCGGTAATCAAATGAGGTCATCCTATATATCAATCTTTGTTTCCGGACCATTCCGGAAACCCTCGTGACGTTCGTGATCTCATCCGGGACTCCAAACAACATTCGGTAACCAACCATATAACTCAAATACGCATAAAACAACGTCGAACCTTAAGTGTGCAGACCCTGCGGGTTCGAGAACTATGTAGACATGACCCGAGAGACTCCTCTGTCAATATCCAATAGCGGAACCTGGATGCCCATATTGGATCCTACATATTCTACGAAGATCTTATCGTTTGAACCTCAGTGCCAAGGATTCATATAATCCCGTATGTCATTCCCTTTGTCCTTCGGTATGTTACTTGCCCGAGATTCAATCGTCAGTATCAGTATACCTATTTCAATCTCGTTTACCGGCAAGTCTCTTTACTCGTTCCGTAATACAAGATCCCGCAACTTACACTAAGTCACATTGCTTGCAAGGCTTGTGTGTGATGTTGTATTACCGAGTGGGCCCCGAGATACCTCTCCGTCACACGGAGTGACAAATCCCAGTCTCGATTCGTACTAACTCAACGAACACCTTCGGAGATACCTATAGAGCATCTTTATAGTCACCCAGTTACGTTGCGACGTTTGATACACACAAAGTATTCCTCCGGTGTCAGTGAGTTATATGATCTCATGGTCATAGGAACAAATACTTGACACGCAGAAAACAGTAGCAACAAAATGACAGTATCAACATGCTACGTCTATTAGTTTGGGTCTAGTCCATCACGTGATTCTCCTAATGACGTGATCCAGTTATCAAGCAACAACACCTTGTTTACAATCAGAAGACACTGACTATCTTTGATCAACTGGCTAGCCAACTAGAGGCTTGCTAGGGACAGGGTTTTGTCTATGTATCCACACATGTATATAAGTCTTCATTCAATACAATTATAGCATGGATAATAAATGATTATCTTGATACAGGAATTATAATAATAACTATATTATTATTGCCTCTAGGGCATAATTCCAACAACATGAACATACGCCAAGTCAAGCCACTTGAATCATTCAAAGGAGAATACCATCCATCATACTACATCATAGTCATCTCAAAATCTATGTTGGCATTCAAGACAAACCATTATAAGCTCCTAGCTAATTAAGCATGGCATCAGAAACTATGATCTCTATGTTGTCATTGCAAACATGGTTCTCTCTCAACAAAGCTGAATCTGGGACGACAATCTAGTCATATTTACGAAAACAAAATAGATAGAGTTCATACCAACTTTTCCAGTCTCAGTCACTTCATCATATATCATCATTATTGCCTTTCACATGCACGATCGAACGATGTGAACAATAATAAGAGTGCTCGTGCATTGGGCTAAGTTGAATCTACAGGCAAACACAAAGGAGAAGACAAAGTAATATGGCTCTTTAACAAATGAACAGGTATTCATGCGAGAACCACTAGACATTGTAACCATGGTCTTCTACCTCGACTCAAAGAAAAAGAAAACTATTTACACGGGAAAGCTCCCAACAAGCAAAAGAAGAAAGGAAAATATTTTTGGGTTTTCTCAAAAGGACAAAAAACAAGAAAATAAAAATAAACTAGCATGGATAATACAGTGGCAAAGTGTAAACACCGAATAACAAAGTGAAAGCATAAGCATGAATGTAGAGTTGGTGCAAACACGTACTCCCCCAAGCTTAGGCTTTTGGCCTAGCTTGGTCTACTCCCAAGGAGGGAAATAACCAGCTCTGGGATACTCTGTAGTGGACTGTGGATGCCACTACTGTGTGAGATCCTCTGGCTCCCACTGATAAACTGGTGTCTGGTACTCGACTGGCGGCTCGGGCACGGGCACTTGTGGTTGGGCCAAGCCCCAATATGTGTAGATGTCTGAGGGCATAATAATGTACGTGCCTGCATAAAAATTGACCAAAGAAGGAGCAGGCAAACTAATAGTCTCTCGAGTACCCTGACTAAATACCAGGTTATAAATCATCCGTCTACTAGCATCTCTATCCAGAAAATCATGGCGAACCATGTTGTCATAATCCAGATATTTCTGAGGAAGAAGCATCTCTTCTTCCTGCTCCAGTCTAACGGGTATCTCAAAGTGTCTGGCAGGACGGGTAGCATAGATACCTCTGTAGACGACACCTTTGGAACGGTTTGTGTTCAACCGCTGAGCTACTATAGAACCTAGGCTATAAGTCTTATTGTTATAAAGGCCTTCGCGCAAAACCGAAAGGTCGGGAGAGCTAAGTGATCCAGCCTCCCCACAGCCAATCAAACATTTTCCCACAAATAATGAGAAGTACTGAAGCACAGGAAAATGTATGCTAGCAATTCTAGCGCGACACACTCCTCTCTCCTGTCCAACAACAATAGTATCTATGAAAGCCTCCAAGTCCCGTGGACGAGGATCATGAATATCCCCAACATAAGGTAATTTGCAAACATTGCAAAAATCCTGTAGTGTCATGCGCTGGGGGATATCGTATAACATGAACTCAACCATAGGAGGATTCTTCCTCGTATAAAAGTTGAAGCTTTGAATGAAAATATTGGTGAGACGGAGGTATTGTGGGCACTTATCTTCAACGAACGCGGTAAGACCTACGTTCTCCACCAAGTAATAAAAGACTTCATAAAGCCCAGCGGCGCGCAAAAATTCATCACTTGGCCACTCACACGCTCGAACTTCTATGACTCGAGGAACCACGTACTTGGGGTGGTTCTTCTCATCCTCTTTGGGGTTACGGCTTGAAGAGCCTCTCAAGAACTTCCTCATCTTTTCCCTTCTCTAACTCTGAAAAATTCTGAAATTTTAGAGACTTCGAAATAAATGTGAGTAAGGATTAACCCAACTCGTAGCAACTACTCCTACTAGTGCCTAGAGACCGTATCACGCACTAAAACTACTTGGGACCAGCTACAATCAACATTTCAAGCTCAAGAACAGGGTCACCAAGGTAGCAAGAATATACGAAGGATAAAGCACTAGAGTAGAAACTAATTGCACCAATGGAGGAGTCACTTACCAAGGAGTAATTTCCCCAAAATGGTTCGGAGAATGGTGCTTTGAGCAAGGAGATCGAAAATCACAGCCAAATGAGCAAGAACACGGGTTTGAGCTGTGAAACAATTTTTTCTAGAGGTAGAAGAAGAGGACGGGAGCTGGAATGAGTGGAGGGGGTCCCTGTGGCCCCCACAAGCTTGGTAGCCGCGGCCAGTTGGGAGGCCCCGAGGCCAGCTTTCATCCTAGTATTTTACAAAAAATCCAGAAAAAATCTTATTTGATTTTCAGGACCATCGAAGAACTTTTATTTTCAGGGTACTTTTCTCCGGTACGCTAAAACAGAAAACAGGAAAAACTAAACTAAATCTATCATTTTCCTTCTAAGCAAGAGAAAGTGAAAGCTTAAAACAGAGGTATGTGACTCCTTGATTCATCCATTTCATGGTCATCGAAAGAAATCCGTCAATGGGGTTGATCAAATCCTCATGACAAAACGTTTTCAAATCGCAAAAAAGGAAACGGATAATTGTCGAATAGCCACTAAGTCACCTCAATGGGGACACGAATCTCCCCAACAAGCAAATCATACTTCATCTTAACACGAGGAATAGGGCATTCGATAGCATTGATGCAATGTACTTGATATTGTTTCTTCGGAAAGTGCACTGTATGCTCATTACCGTTGACATGGAAGGTGACATTGCCTTTGCTGCAATCTATAACAGCCCTTGCGGTGTTTAAGAATGGTCTTCCAAGAATGATCGCCATGGCATCATCCTCAGGAATATCCAGGATAACAAAGTCCGTTGAGATAGTAACGTTAGCAACCACAACAGGCACATCCTCGCAAATGCCGACAGGGAAAGCAGTTGATTTATCGGCCATTTGTACAGAAATTTCAGTGGGTGTCAACTTATCCAGTTCAACTCTACGATAAAGAGAGAGAGGCATAACACTAACACCGGCTCCCAGGTCACATAAGGCAGTTCTTACGTAGTTTCCTTTAATGGAGCAAGGTATAGTGGGCACTCCGGGATCACCAGGTTCCTTAGGAGTTCCACCTTTGAAAGTGTAATTGGCAAGCATGGTGGAGATCTCAAGATCTGGTATCTTCCGTTTATTGGTCACGATATCTTTCATGTACTTGGCATATGGAGACATTTTGAGCATATCAATTAACCGCATCTGCAGAAAGACGGGTCTCAACATTTCAATAAAGCGCTCAAATCCTCATCATCCTTTTTCATGGATGGCTTAGGAGGAAAGGGTATGGGTCTCTGAACCCATGGCTCCCTTTCTTTACCATGCTTCCTAGCAGTGAAGTCATTCTTATCGTATCTCTTTGGTTGTGGGTTATTAGGATTAACCGTAGGTTCAATCTCCACATCCTTATCATTGCTAGGTTGAGCATTATTATGAACATCGCTGTCCATATTGTCACCAGGTTCACGTTCATCACCAGATTGTGTTTCTGCATCAGACACAGAAATATCATTTGGTTCTTAAGGTGTGACAGTATTTGGTGAACTGACTTGTAGGTTTCTATCATCCTTCTTCTTATTCTTAGGATGACTGGGTGTATCAGCCTTAATTACTTGAGAATCTTGATCAATTCTCTTAGGATGGCCTTCAGGATACAAAGGTTCCTGAGTCATTTTGCCTCCTCTAGTAATGACTCTAACAGAGTTGTCATTTAATTCATTGAGCAAGTCATTCTGAGCTTTAAGTACGTGTTCTACCTGAGTAGTAATCATAGAGGCATGTTTACTCAGAAGCTTCAAATCATTGACATTTCTTTCTACACAAGCACTTAAATGACTAAGCATATGAGTACTTTGTTCCAATTGTCTGCTAACATAATCATTGAAACTCTATTCTTTGGCAACAAAGTTGTCAAATTCATCAGAGCATAGGCTAACAGGTTTGTCAAAAGGAATATCACTCTCATTGAATCTACGCAGAGAATTCACCTCTACTACTTGTATCGGGTTATCGAGACCATGGATCTCTTCGATAGGCAGTAGATTTTTGACTTCTTCAGATCTAATGCCTTTCTCTTGCATAGATTTCTTGGCTTCTTGCATATCTTCGGGACTGAGGAATATAATACCTCTTTTCTTAGGAGTTGTCTTAGGAGGTGGTTCGGGAATAATCCAAGCATTATCGTTGATCAAGATGTTATTTAGTAGGATCTCAACTTGTTCTACAGTTCCTTCCCTAAAAACACAACCGACACAACTATCTAGGTGGTCTCTAGAAGCATCGGTAAGTCCGTTATAGAAGATACCAAGTATCTCGTTCTTCTTAAGAGGGTGATCAGGCAAACCATTCCGTAGCTGGATGAGCCTCCCCCAAGCTTGTGGGAGACTCTCTTCTTTGAGTTGAGCAAAGTTGTATATTTCCTGCAAGGCAGCTTGCTTCTTATGGGCAGGGAAATATTTCTCACTTGAGAAGTAATTTCTCAGCGTCATAGGCATCCTTACACGCAAGAAAATCCTCAACTATCTCTCCCTCCATAACATAACCCTCAGGTATATCAGGCAATTCATATCTAGGAGAGCTAGATCTAGCAGGAGCAAAAGCAGGTTCTATCTCAATAGTATCGGCAGTTTCAGAAGCATCACGAGCATTGGCAGTAACTCTAGCAATATGAGCATCAAGGAATACCCCTAGTGGCATATCAGGCAAAGTAGTATATCTAGCAGTATCAAGCATAACATCATCAGGAAAAATAACATCTCTAGGATCATCAGGCAAAGCAGTATCAAGCATAGCATCTCTAGCCGTATCAGGCATAGTATCTCTAGCAGTATCAGGCATAGCATCTCTAGCAGTATCAGGCATAGCATCTCTAGCAGTATCAGGCATAGTATTTCTAGCAGTAGAATCATAAGCATCATCAATAGCAGTAGCATCTCTAGCATCATCTAGCACAGGCGACATATCAAGATTCCTAGCAGGAGGTGGTGTCGCAAACTTACTCATAACTGAAGGTGAATCAAGTGCACAGCTAGATGGCAGTTCCTTACCTCCCCTCGTAGTTGAGGGCAAGACTTTGGTTCTTGGATCTTTCAGATTCTTCATAGTGATCAGCAGATATAAATCCCAAGTGACTCAGAGAATATATCTATCCTCCCCGGCAACGGCGCCAGAAAATAGCTGCTGGCAGTCCCCGGCAACGGCGCCAGAAAAGAGCTGCTGGCAGTCCCCGACAACGGCGCCAGAAAAGAGCTGCCTCCAGTTGCCTAACAATTAGCAATTGTCTTGCAATGGCCCACCAGCGTGTGGGATCACGACAGTTTTTGAGGGTAGAGTATTCAACCCAAATTTGTTGGTTCGACACGATGGGAGTGAAAGGATATTCTCCAGTATTAGCAGTTGAGTTGTCGGCTCAACCACACCTGAAAGATTAGTATCTGCAAGCAGGATATAAGCAGCAAAGGTAGTATGATAGCAATGGTGCTAGGAAAGAATCTGTTGATGGCAGATTATTCCTAACTGAAGTATCAATGGCGCCAGAAAAGTATTGTAGAAGGTAGTAGCAGTGTAACGAGTAACAACAGTGGCAAGGAACAACAGTAGTGACAGCAGTAGCAAGTAACAACAGTAGCAAGTAACAGCAACATCAAGTAACAGTAGTAGCAACAGTAGTGGCAGCAGCAGCGGGACAAAGCAAGTAACAGTAGCAACAAGTAACAGCAGAGCAAGTAACAGTAGAAGTGGGACAAACTCGTAGGCAATGGATCTGTGATTTGTTGGATGACATTCATCATGCAACAGTTATAACACGGACAGATATGTGACTAGCTCCCGTTCGTCAATGTGATGTAGGCATGCATTCCGTGTGTAGTCATACGTGCTTAGGGAAAAGAACTTGCATGACATCTATTGTCCATCCCTCTCGTGGCAGCGGGGTCCAAATGGATACTACGGGATATTAAGGTTCTCCTTTTAATAAAGAACTGGACCAACGCATTTGCACTTGGTGAACACATGAACTCCTCAAACTATGGTCATCACCGCGAGTGGTTCCGGTTATTGTCACTCCTGGGTTGCCGGATCATAACACATAGTAGGTAACTACAAATTGCAAGATCGGATCTAAAACACACATATATTGGTGACAACATAATAATTTCAGATCTAAAATCATGGCACTCGGGCCCTATTGCAAGCATTAAGCATGGCAAAGTAGTAGCAACATCAATCTCAGAACATAGTGGATACTAGGGATCAATCCCCGTCAAAACTAACTCGATTACATGATAGATCTCATCCTACTCATCACCGCCCAACGAGCCTACGAATAGATTACTCACGAACGATGAAGAGCTTCATGGAATTGGAGAGGGAACATGGTTGATGATGATGATGGCGACGATCTCCTTGATCCGGAGCCCAAAACGGACTCCAGATCTGCCCTCCAGGGCAAGAACGGGATGTGGCGGCGCCTCTGGATCGTGAAACGCGATGAACTCTTCTCTCTTGATTTTTTCCGGGACGAAAGGGAATAAATAACATTGCAATTGGGGGCGGCAGAGCCACGTGGGGCCCACAAGCTTGGTAGCCGCGGCCAGGGGGGAGGCCGCGGCTAGAGGGCTTGTGGCCCACTGGCCCGTCCCCTCGGATGGATCTTTGCGCAGGTATTTTTCATATTTTCTAGAAATATTCTCCGTAAATTTTCAGGACGTTCCAAGAACTTTCATTTCTGCACAAAAACAACACCATGGCTATTCTGCTGAAAACAGCGTCAGTCTGGGTTTGTTCCATTCAAATCATGCAAATTAGAGTCCAAAACAAGGGCAAAAGAGTTTGGAAAAGTACATACGATGGAGATGTATCATTGGCCAAGCAAATTGTTTTCGCACTCTTACTTTCTCAAACATTTTTCAATTCTCACGCAATACGTGAGCATGAGCCATGGATATAGCACTATGGTGGAATAGAGTGTGGTGGAGGTTGTGAAACAAAAAGGAGGAGATGGTCACATTGACTCGGCGTATCAAAGGGCTATGGAGATGCCCATTAATAGATATCAATGTGAATGAGTAGGGATTTCCATACAACAGATGCACTAGAGCTATAAGTATGTGGAAGCCCAAAAGGAGAACTATGTTGAGGAACGTCGCATGGGAAACAAAAATTTTCCTACGCGCACGAAGACCTATCATGGTGATGTCCATCTACGAGAGGGGATGAGTGATCTACGTACCCTTGTAGATCGTACAGCAGAAGCGTTAGTGAACGCGGTTGATGTAGTGGAACGTCCTCACGTCGATCGATCCGCCCCGCGAACAATCCCGCGATCAGTCCAACGATCTAGTACCGAACGGACGGCACCTCCGCATTCAGCACACGTACAACTCGACGATGATCTCGGCCTTCTTGATCCAGCAAGAGAGACGGAGAGGTAGAAGAGTTCTCCGGCAGCGTGACGGCGCTCCGGAGGTTGGTGATGACCTTGTCTCAGCAGGGCTCCGCCCGAGCTCCGTAGAAACGCGATCTAGAGGAAAAACCGTGGAGGTATGTGGTCGGGCTCCCGTGGAAAAGTCGTCTCTTATCAGCCCTAAAACCTCCGTATATATAGGTGGGAGGGAGGGGACCTTGCCTTGGGGCTCAAGGAGCCCCAAGGGGGTCGGCCGAGCCAAGGGGGGAAGACTCCCCCCCCCCAAACCGAGTTGGACTTGGTTTGGTGGGAGGGAGTCCTTCCCTTCCTTCCCACCTCCTCTTTTTTTTTCTTTTCTCTTGATTTTCTCTTCTTGGCGCATAGAGCCCTTTTGGGCTGTCCCACCAGCCCACTAAGGGCTGGTGTGCCACCCTCAAGGCCTATGGGCTTCCCCGGGGTGGGTTGCCCCCCCCCGGTGAACTCCCGGAACCCATTCGTCATCCCCGGTACATTCCCGGTAACTCCAAAAACCTTCCGGTAATCAAATGAGGTCATCCTATATATCAATCTTTGTTTCCGGACCATTCCGGAAACCCTCGTGACGTCCTTGAACTCATCCGGGACTCCGAACAACATTCACTAACCAACCATATAACTCAAATACGCATAAAACCACGTCGAACCTTAAGTGTGCAGACCGTGCGGGTTCGAGAACTATGTAGACATGACCCGAGAGACACTTCGGTCAATATCCAATAGCGGGACCTGGATGCCCATATTGGATCCTACATATTCTACGAAGATCTTATCGTTTGAACCTCAGTGCCAAGGATTCATATAACCCCGTATGTCATTCCCTTTGTCCTTCGGTATGTTACTTGCCCGAGATTCGATCGTCGGTATCCGTATACCTATTTCAATCTCGTTTACCAGCAAGTCTCTTTACTCGTTCCATAATACAAGATCCTGCAACTTACACTAAGTCACATTGCTTGCAAGGCTTGTGTGTGATGTTGTATTACCGAGTGGGCCCCGAGATACCTCTCCGTCACACGGGATGACAAATCCCAGTCTTGATCCATACTAACTCAACTAACACCTTCGGAGATACCTGTAGAGCATCTTTATAGTCACCCAGTTACGTTGCGACGTTTGATACACACAAAGTATTCCTCCGGTGTCAGTGAGTTATATGATCTCATGGTCATAGGAATAAATACTTGACACGCAGAAAACAGTAGCAACAAAATGACACGATCAACATGCTACGTCTATTAGTTTGGGTCTAGTCCATCACGTGATTCTCCTAATGACGTGATCTAGTTATCAAGCAACAACATCTTGTTCATAATCAGAAGACACTGACTATCTTTGATCAACTGGCTAGCCAACTAGAGGCTTGCTAGGGACGGTGTTTTGTCTATGTATCCACACATGTAAATGAGTCTTCATTCAATACAATTATAGCATGGATAATAAACGATTATCTTGATACAGGAATTATAATAATAACTATATTTATTATTGCCTCTAGGGCATAATTCCAACAGTCTCCCACTTGCACTAGAGTCAATAATCTAGCCCTCACATCACCATGTGAATTACATTGTAATAAATCTAACACCCATACAGTTCTGGTGTTGATCATGCTTTGGCCGTGGAAGAGGTTTAGTCAGCGGGTCTGCTACATTCAGATCCGTGTTCTTCTTGTGAAACCGCGGTTCCTTTGCTAAGGCAATGGCACCCGTGTTATCACAGAACAAGGTTATTGGATTCAGTGCGCTTGGCACCACTCCAAGATTCGTCATGAACTGCTTCATCCGGACACCCTCCTTAGCCGCCTCCGAGGCAGCCATGTACTCCGCTTCACATGTAGAATCTGCTACGATGCTTTGCTTGGAACTGCACCAGCTTACTGCACCCCCATTAAGAATAAATACGTATCCGGTTTGCGACTTAGAGTCGTCCGGATCTGTGTCAAAGCTTGCATCGACGTAACCTTTTACGGCGAGCTCTTCGTCACCTCCATACACGAGAAACATCTCCTTAGTCCTTTTCAGGTACTTCAGGATATTCTTGACCGCTGTCCAGTGATCCACTCCTGGATTACTCTGGAACCTACCTGCCATACTTATGGCCAGGCTAACATCCGGTCTAGTGCACAGCATCGCATACATGATAGAACCTATGGCTGAAGCATAGGGGACGGAGCGCATATGCTCCCTATCTTCATCAGTTGCTGGGCACTGAGTCTTACTCAATTTCGTACCTTGTAGAACTGGCAAGAACCCTTTCTTGGACTATTCCATTTTGAACCTCTTCAAAACTTTATCAAGGTATGTGCTTTGTGAAAGTCCTATCAGGCGTTTTGATCTATCCCTATAGATCTTAATGCCTAGAATGTAAGCAGGTTCTCCTAGGTCCTTCATAGAGAAACTTTTTATTCAAGTAACCTTTTATGCTCTCCAAGAACTCTACGTTGTTTCCAATCAGTAATATGTCATCCACATATAATATTAGAAACGCCACAGAGCTCCCACTCACTTTCTTGTAAATACAAGATTCTCCAGCCACTTGTATAAACCCAAATGCTTTGATCACCTCATCAAAACGTTTGTTCCAACTCCGAGATGCTTGCACCAGTCCATAAATGGATCGCTGGAGCTTGCACACCTTGTTAGCATTCTTAGGATCGACAAAACCTTCGGGTTGTATCATATACAACTCTTCCTTAAGGAAACCGTTAAGGAACGCCGTTTTGACATCCATCTGCCAGATTTCATAATCGAAAAATGCAGCTATTGCTAACATGATTCTGACGGACTTAAGCATCGCTACGGGTGAGAATGTCTCATCGTATTCAACTCCTTGAACTTGTGAAAAACCCTTTGCCACAAGTCGAGCTTTATAAACGGTCACATTGCCGTCAGCGTCCGTCTTCCTCTTAAAGATCCATTTGTTCTGAATAGCCTTGCGGCCCTCAGGTAGTACCTCCAAAGTCCACACTTTGTTCTCATACATGGATCCTATCTCGGATTTCATGGCTTCTAGCCATTTGTTGGAATCTGGGCCCACCATTGCTTCTTCATAATTCGCAGGTTCATTGTTGTCTAACAACATGATTGATAAGACGGGATTACCGTACCACTCTGGAGCAGCACGTGGTCTCGTCGACCTGCGTGGTTCGACGGAAACTTGAACTGGAGTTTCATGATCATCATCATTAACTTCCTCCTCAGCCGGCGTTGCAACGACAGAGGCTTCCCCTTGCCCTGCGCCACCATCCAGAGGGATGAGAGGTTCGACAACCTCGTCAAGTTCTATCTTCCTCCCACTCAATTCTCTCGAGAGAAACTCCTTCTCGAGAAAAGCTCCGTTTTTAGCAACAAACACTTTGCCCTCAGATTTGAGATAGAAGGTGTACCCAACTGTCTCTTTTGGGTAACCTATGAAGACGCACTTTTCCGCTTTGGGTTCCAGCTTTTCAGGCTGAAGCTTTTTGACATAAGCATCACATCCCCAAACTTTAAGAAACGACAACTTTGGCCTTTTGCCATACCACAGTTCGTATGGTGTCGTCTCAACGGATTTTGATGGTGCCCTATTTAAAGTGAATGCAGCTGTTTCTAATGCATAACCCCAAAACGATAACGGCAAAACAGTAAGAGACATCATAGATCGCACCATCTCTAATAGAGTACGATTACGACGTTCGGACACACCATTACGCTGTGGTGTTCCAGGCGGTGTTAACTGTGAAACAATTCCACATTGTCTTAAGTGAGTGCCAAACTCGAAACTCAGATATTCACTCCCACGATCAGACCGTAGGAACTTGATCTTCTTGTTATGATGATTTTCCACTTCACTCTGAAATTTCTTGAACTTATCAAATGTTTCAGACTTGTGCTTCATCAAGTAGACATAACCATATCTACTTAAATCGTTAGTGAAGGTGAGAAAATAACAATATCCGCCGCGTGCCTCCACGCTCATCGGACCACACACATTGGTATGTATGATTTCCAACAAGTCACTTGCACGCTCCATTGTTCCGGAGAACGGAGTCTTAGTCATCTTGCCCATGAGGCATGGTTCGCACGTGTCAAGTGAATCAAAGTCAAGTGACTCCAAAAGTCCATCAGCATGGAGTTTCTTCATGCGCTTTACACCGATATAACCTAAGCGGCAGTGCCACAAAAATATGCCGCTATCATTGTTAACTCTAACTCTTTTGGTCTCAATGTTATGTAGATGTGTATCGCTATCAAGATTCAATATGAACAATCCTCTCACATTCGGTGCATGACCATAAAAGATGTTACTCATAGAAATAGAACAACCATTATTCTCTGACTTAAAAGAGCAACCGTCTCGCAATAAACAAGATCCAGATATAATGTTCATGCTCAACGCAGGCACTAAATAACAATGATTTAAATTCATCACTAATCCTGACGGTAACTGAAGTGACACTGTGCCGACGGCGATTGCATCAACCTTGGAACCATTTCCTACGTGCATCGTCACTTCATCTTTTGCCAGCCGTCGTCTATTCCGCAGTTCCTGTTTCGAGTTGCAAATATGAGCAACAGAACCGGTATGGAATACCCAGGCACTACTACGAGAGCCGGTTAAGTACACATCAATAACATGTATATCAAATATACCTGCTTTTTCTTTGGCCGCCTTCTTATCTCCCAGATAATTGGGGCAATTGCGCTTCCAGTGACCCATACCCTTGCAATAGTAACACTCCGTTTCAGGCTTAGGTCCAGCTTTAGGTTTCTTCATCGGAATGGCAACAGGCTTGCCGCTCTTCTTCGAATTGCCCGTCTTGCCTTTGCCGTTTCTCTTGAAACTAGTGGTCTTATTCACCATCAACACTTGATGCTCTTTACGGAGTTCAGACTTTGCGACTTTCAGCATCGCAAACAACTCGCCAGGAGACTTGTTCATCCCTTGCATGTTGTAGTTCAACACAAAGCCTTTATAGCTTGGCGGCAGTGATTGAAGGATTCTGTCAGTGATAGCTTCTTGCGGGAGTTCATTCCCCAGCTCAGCTAGACGGTTTGAGTACCCAGACATTTTGAGCACATGTTCACTGACAGATGAGTTTTCCTCCATCTTGCAAGCATATAATTTATCGGAGGTCTCATACCTCTCGATCCGGGCGTTCTTCTGAAAGATAAACTTCAACTCCTGGAACATCTCAAATGCTCCATGACGCTCAAAGCAACGTTGAAGTCCCGGTTCTAAGCCATACAAGACTGCACATTGAACTATTGAGTAGTCCTCCTTACGTGCTAACCAAGCTTTCTTAACATCCTGATCAGCCGTAGCGGGTGGTTCATCTCCTAACGCAGCATTAAGGACATAATCCTTCTTCCCAGCTTGTAAGATTAGCTTAAGATTACGAGCCCAGTCTACAAAGTTGCTTCCATCATCTTTCAACTTAGCTTTCTCTAGGAACGTATTAAAATTCAGGATGACTGTCGCGTGAGCCATGATCTACAACACAAATATATTCAAAGTGGACTTAGACTATGTTCAAGATAATTAGAGTTCAACTTAATCAAATTATTCGCTAAACTCCCACTCAAAAAGTACATCTCTCTAGTCATTTGAGTGGTTCATGATCCACTTACACTAGCTCAAGTCCGATCATCACATGAGTTGAGTATAGTTTCAGTGGTAAGAATCCCTATGCTAATCATATCATCTATATGATTCATGATCGACCTTTTGGTCTCATGTGTTCCGAGGCCATGTCAGCACATGCTAGGCTCGTCAAGCTTAACCCGAGTGTTCCGCGTGCGCAACTGTTTTGCACCCGTTGTATGTGAACGTTGAGTCTATCACACCCGATCATCACGTGGTGTCTCGAAACGACGAACTGTAGCAACGGTGCACAGTCGGGGAGATCACCTCATAATGCTACCGTCGTTCTAAGCAAAATAAGGTGCATAAAAGGATTAACATCACATGCAATTCATAAGTGACATGATATGGCCATCATCACGTGCTTCTTGATCTTCATCACGAAAGCACTGGCACGATCTTCTTGTCACCGGCGCCACGCCACGATCTCCATCAACGTGTTGCCATCGGGGTTGTCGTGCTACTCATGCTATTACTACTAAAGCTACATCCTAGCAAAATAGTAAACGCATCAGCAAGCACAAACATTAGTATAAAGACAACCCTATGGCTCCTGCCGGTTGCCGTACCATCGACGTGCAAGTCGATATTTCTATTACAACATGATCATCTCCTACATCCAATATATCACATCACATCGTTGGCCATATCACATCACAAGCACACCCTGCAAAAACAAGTTAGACGTCCTCTAATTTTGTTGTTGCATGTTTTACGTGGTGACCAAGGGTATCTAGTAGGATTGCATCTTACTTACGCAAACACCACAACGGAGATATATGAGTTGCTATTTAACCTCATCCAAGGACCTCCTCGGTCAAATCCGATTCAACTAAAGTTGGAGAAACCGACACTTGCCAGTCATCTTTGAGCAACGGAGTTACTCGTAACGATGAAACCAGTCTCTCGTAAGCGTACGAGTAATGTCGGTCCAAGCCGCTTCAATCCAACAATACCGCGGAATCAAGAAAAGACTAAGGAGGGCAGCAAAACGCACATCACCGCCCACAAAAACTTTTGTGTTCTACTCGAGAAGACATCTACGCATGAACCTAGCTCATGATGCCAATGTTGGGGAACGTCGCATGGGAAACAAAAAATTTCCTACGCGCACGAAGACCTATCATGGTGATGTCCATCTACGAGAGGGGATGAGTGATCTACGTACCCTTGTAGATCGTACAGCAGAAGCGTTAGTGAACGCGGTTGATGTAGTGGAACGTCCTCACGTCCCTCGATCCGCCCCGCGAACAATCCCGCGATCAGTCCCACGATCTAGTACCGAACGGACGGCACCTCCGCGTTCAGCACACGTACAGCTCGACGATGATCTCGGCCTTCTTGATGCAGCAAGAGAGACGGAGAGGTAGAAGAGTTCTTCGGCAGCGTGACGGCGCTCCGGAGGTTGGTGATGACCTTGTCTCAGCAGGGCTCCTCCCAAGCTCCGCAGAAACGCGATCTAGAGGAAAAACCGTGGAGGTATGTGGTCGGGCTGCCGTGCAAAAGTCGTCTCAAATCAGCCCTAAAACCTCCATATATATATAGGTGGGAGGGACGGGACCTTGCCTTGGAGCTCAAGGAGCCCCAAGGGGGTCGGCCGAGCCAAGGGGGGAAGACTCCCCCCCCCTAACCGAGTTGGACTTGGTTTGGTGGGAGGGAGTCCTTCCCTTCCTTCCCACCTCCTCTTTTTTTTTCTCTTGATTTTCTCTTCTTGGCGCATAGAGCACTTTTGGGCTGTCCCACCAGCCCACTAAGGGCTGGTGTGCCACCCTCAAGGCCTATGGGCTTCCCCGGGGTTGGTTGCCCCCCCGGTGAACTCCCGGAACCCATTCGTCATTCCCGGTACATTCCCGGTAACTCCGAAAACCTTCCGGTAATCAAATGAAGTCATCATATATATCAATCTTTGTTTCCGGACCATTCCGGAAACCCTCATGACGTCCGTGATCTCATCCGGGACTCCGAACAACATTCGGTAACCAACCATATAACTCAAATACGCATAAAACAACGTCGAACCTTAAGTGTGCAGACCCTGCGGGTTCGAGAACTATGTAGACATGACCCGAGAGACACTTCGGTCAATATCCAATAGCGGGACCTGGATGCCCATATTGGATCCTGCATATTCTACGAAGATCTTATCGTTTGAACCTCAGTGCCAAGGATTCATATAACCCCGTATGTCATTCCCTTTGTCCTTCGGTATGTTACTTGCCCGAGATTCGATCGTCAGTATCCGTATACCTATTTCAATCTCGTTTACCGGCAAGTCTCTTTACTCGTTCCATAATACAAGATCCCGCAACTTACACTAAGTCACATTGCTTGCAAGGCTTGTGTGTGATGTTGTATTACCGAGTGGGCCTCGAGATACCTCTCCGTCACACGGAGTGACAAATCCCAGTCTTGATCCATACTAACTCAACTAACACCTTCGGAGATACCTGTAGAGCATCTTTATAGTCACCCAGTTACGTTGCGACTTTTGATACACACAAAGTATTCCTCCGGTGTCAGTGAGTTATATGATCTCATGGTCATAGGAATAAATACTTGACACGCAGAAAACAGTAGCAACAAAATGACACGATCAACATGCTACGTCTATTAGTTTGGGTCTACTCCATCACGTGATTCTCCTAATGATGTGATCCAGTTATCAAGCAAAAACATCTTGTTCATAATCAGAAGACACTGACTATCTTTGATCAACTGGCTAGCCAACTAGAGGCTTGCTAGGGACGGTGTTTTGTCTATGTATCCACACCTGTAAATGAGTCTTCATTCAATACAATTATAGCATAGATAATAAACGATTATCTTGATACAGGAATTATAATAATAACTATATTTATTATTGCCTCTAGGGCATAATTCCAACAAACTAGTGGGTGTGCATCCAACTTGCTTGCTCACGAAGACCTAGGGCAATTTTGAGGAAGCCCATCATTGGAATATACAAGCCAAGTTATATAATGAAGATCCCACTAGCATATGGTAGTGACAAAGCAAGAAGCTTTCAATCATGAAGAACATGGTGCTATGATGAAGCACAAGTGTGGAAAAAGATAGTAGCATTGTCCCTTCTCTCTTTTTCTCTCTTTTCTTTTTTTTCATTTGGCCTCTTAGGCCTCTTTTTTTCTAATTTTTTTATTCTTGGGATCTTTGGCCTCTTTTTTTTATTTCCTTGCATGGGACAATGCTCTAATAATGATAATCATCACACTTTTATTGATTCACAGCTCAAAATGATGATGATGACTCCATAGGAAATGCCTCCGGCAGTGTACCGGGATGTGCAACGATCTAGCATGGCGTATGACGTTGAAACATCTTGCTAGCTAACTTATGATCATGCAATGGCAATATGAGAGTGACGGCACAAGTCATGCGACGGAACAGTGGGAGTTGCATGGCAATATATCTCGGAATGACTATGAAAATGCCATAGTAGGTAGGTATGGTGGCTGTTTTGAGGAAGGAATTTGGTGGGTTTGTGCACCGGCGAGAATTGCATGGCACTAGAGAGGCTAGCAATGGTGGGAGGTGAAAGTGCATCTATATCATGGACTCACATTAGTCATGAAGAACTCACATACTTGGTGCAAATTTTTTTATTAGTAATCAAAACAAATTGCTAAACACATACTCTGAGGGGAAGGGTTGGTAGGTGTTAAAAATCGCGCGATCCCAACCTCAACACAAAGGATGACAATCAATAGATAAATTATGCTCCGATTTCCTAACATAGCGGTTCACCATACTTGCATGCTACGGGAATCATTAACTTCAACACAAGTATTTCTAGATTCACAACACCCTATTAACATAGCTCTTAATATTCCCGAATCCACATCTCAAAACTAATTGAGAGGAATCAAAACTTCTCTTTCTATTCAATGCACATGAAGATGGGGGTTTTCGCATCCTCTTTGCGTATCTATCACCTTTGGGACTACTTTCATAGCATAAGCCAACTACCAAATCACGTACCGCCGTGCTCTAAAGATATAAGTGAAGCACAAGAGCAAAAGTATCTAGCTCAAAAGATATAGGTGAAGCACTATGAGCACTCTAGCAAAATCACGATGAGTGCATGTCTCTCTCTCTCCAAAAGGTGTGCAACAAGGATGATTGTGACACAACAAAAGGAAAATACTCCTAAGATACAAGACGCTCCAAGAAAAACACATATCAAGTGGTGAATAAAAATATAGCTCCAAGTAATGTTACCGATGGATTGAAGACGAAAGAGCGGATGCCTTCCCGAGGCATCCCCAAGTTTAGGCTTTTTGGTGTCCTTGAATTTGGCTTGGTATGCCTTGGGCATCCCCAAGCTTGAGCTCTTTCGACTCCTTATCTCATCGTCCATGAGAAAATCACCCAAAACTTGAAAACTTCACAACACAAAACTTAAACAGAAACTCGTGATAACATTAGCACAAGAAAACAAACTACCACTTCTTTTGGTACTGCAGAAAACTTGAATTATATCTATATTGATGTTGGGCTACTGTATTCTCACTTTTCCATGGCTAGTACCCCCCGATACTAACCATAGTTTCATCAAAACAAGCAACCAACTCAACAAAAACATAATCTGTCAAAAACAGACCAGTCTATAGAAATCTGTATACTTTGTATATTTTTGGTACATCAAAAAATCTGAAAAATTATGAAGGCCTGGGAAAAAAGCCTATCTACCAGCAGAGAAATGAATCAACTCAAAATCTCTTTCTGAATAAAAATTAAAAATCATCTTGTGAGCGAAACGTTTCTGTCTTTTTCCAGCAGGATCAAACGACCATTACCGAGACTAGTCATAAAGGTTTTGCTTGGCTCAAACACAAAAAGAAACACAAAAAACACAATCACAAGAGAAATATGATGGTGTGGACGCAACAAAACAGAAAGAAAAAGATAAATTCATTTGGTTGCCTCCCAACAAGCGCTATTGTTTAACCCCCTTAGCTAGGCATTGCTAATTCAATGATGCTCACACAAAAGACAAGAATTGAAGCACAACGAGAGCTTCATAAAGCATGTGAAAATCACATCTAAGTCTAACATACTTCCTATGCATAGGCATTTTATAGGAAAACAGATTGTCAAGACAACCAATAGTGACCATATGCAAGGAAGAATCAAGAGACAATAGCAATCTCAGCATAACGAGAGGTGATTTAGTGATATGAAAGTTTCTACCACCATATTTTCCTCTCTCATAATAATTACATGTGGGATCATATTCGAATTCAACAATGTAACTATCACATAGGATATTCTTTTCATGATCCACATGCATGCAAAGTTGACGCTCTTCAAAAATAGTGGGATTATCATCAACTAAAGTCATGACTTCTCTAAACCCACTTTAAATAATATTGCAAATATCATATTCATCATGAGGCTTAAACAAATTTTATGATCATAAGAAAAATCATCGCCCCACTCATGATCATTGCAACAAGTAGTGGACATAGAAAAACTAGCATCCCCAAGCTTAGGGTTTTGCATATTTTTAGCATGATTGTCACTAATAGAATTTATGGTGAATCCATTGCAATCATGCTTTTCATCCAAGGAGCCCTCGTGAATCACTTCATAAATTTTTTCATCACGATTTTCAGATTCACGCATCTCAAGCAAAACTCCATAAAGATAGTCAAGTACACTCAACTCACTAGAAATTGGATCAACATAATTAGATCTCTTAAAGAGATTAGCAAGTGGATGAGGATCCATATCACTAGATTTTCAGCAAGCGAAGATTCAAGCATATTGAAGGCACATAGCACACAAGCGAACAGAAAGCAAGTGAGAGAAAAGAGCGAACGAAAAAGGCAAACGAAAAAGGCAAATTGGTGAAGTGGGGGAGAGGAAAACGAGAGGCAACTGGCAAACAAAGTAAATGCAAGAGATGAGTTTGCGACACTTACTTGGATGAGTTCTTGACTTGATCCTCCCCGGCAACGGCGCCAGAAATCCTTCTGCTACTTCTCAAACAACAGCGCCAGAAATTGACACGTTGGTGGAGATTGGGCTTGCGTTGGTTTTCCCTTGAAGAGGAAAGGGTGATGCAACACAGGAGCAGTAAGTATTTCCCTCAGTTTGAGAACCAAGGTACCGATCCAGAAGGAGGGTCTCGTCAAGTCTAGAGTACCTGCGCAAACACAAACAAGCTTGCGCCCAACGCTTCAAAGGGGTTGTCAATCCCTTCAAGATTGTTTGCAAAGTGAGATCCGAAGGCGGAAAGTGCAACAAAGTAAAAAGTGTAAGGCTGAAAATATGGTATGGAGTAGACCGTGGGGGGCATAGTGTTCACTAGAGGCTTCTCTCAAAATAGCAAGTATTACGGTGGGTGAACAAATTACTATCGAGCAATTGATAGAACCGCGCAAAGTCATGACGATATCTAAGGGAATGATCATACATATAGGCATCACGTCCGAGACAAGTAGACCGATACTTTCTGCATCTACTACTATTACTACACACATTGACCGCTATCCAGCATGCACATAGTGTATTGAGTTCATGACGTACAGAGTAACTGTCACGCCCAAGATGCGACCCTATCCTCAATTTGGCACGAGGGCCTCGTCAGGGATAGAAGCGCATCTCGTTGTGTCGCAAGAATGGATATCGTTACAAGTACATGTACTGAAAAGAAGATATATATATATACAGAATTGGCTTACACTCGGCACAAGCTACATCAGAGTCACAACAGTACAATACATAATCATCATGAAGAAGAGCATGGTCCGACTACGGACGAAAACAAACGAGAAAAGAAGAACGACGTCCAACCTTGCTATCCCAGGCTGCCGGCCTGGAACCCATCCTAGATTGATGAAGAAGAAGAAGAAGAAGCAACTCCAAATGAACAATCAACGCGCTCGCGTCAAGTAATCTTTACATGTACCTGCAACTGGTGTTGTAGTAATCTGTGAGCCACAGGGGACTCAGCAATCTCATTTCCAAAGGTATCAAGACTAGCAAAGCTTATTAGGTGAGGTATGGCTAAGTGGTGAGGTTGCATCAGCGGCTAAGCATATATGAGGTGGCTAAACTTACGAGTACAAGAAAATAAGAGGGGCAAGATCTACGCATAGCGGACGTGAACTACTGACGATCAAATGAATGATCCTGAACACCTATCTACGTCAGTCATAACCCCACCGTGTCCTCGATCGGAGAAGGAACTCACGAAAGAGACAGTCACGGTTACGCACACAGTTGGCAAGTTTTATTTAAGTTAACTTCAAGTTATATAGAACCAGTGTTAAACAAAGTTTCCGCGTTGCCACATAACCGCGTGCACGGCTTTCCGAAAGATTTAACCCTGTAAGGGTGCTCCAACTAGTCCATCACAAATTACCACAAGCCGCATAGAAATCCTCGATCACGACACCAGCGATCTCGTCGGATTCCTTAGTGGAAACCTCAACTCTGAGATTACCCAAAGCATCACCGGAATCCCGATGCACAAGATATCTCGTCAAAGGTAAAACTAATCTAGCAAGGCCGCCCGGCGTGTCGACGATCCCGATAGGAGCCGCGTATCTCGTTCTCAGGACGCGACGGATGAGCGACGCGTATGGTGGCATGATAGAAATCACCCAAGTTGCCGTGGGTTGGCCCCGCACACTACTATGTTTTGGAGCAGCACCATCAGCACTGGTCCTCCCTGTATTATGTAGAATTACTCCTCGGGTGGCGCTAACTCCCCATGCATTTCAGTATTAACAAAATTATTATGTTGGGCAAATGTAGTACCAATGTTGGGCCTTGCCAGACCAGCTTTAATCTGAAACGAATTATCAAGGGGGTCCCCATAACAACCCCGATCGTGTTAGGAGCGCTCAATTATGGAACATAACACCGGTAGCCGAAACTAAGTGGGCAAAGGTGGAACAAAGCACCAGGCTAGAAAGGCCGAGCCTTCCACCTTTTACCAAGTATATAGGTGCATTAAATTAAATAGCATTAATATGGTGATATAACAAGGAACCCATGTTTTCACATGGAAGCAACTGCACCTGCAACTAGCAAAGCTAACACAGGGTTAAGCAAGTGGTAACATAGCCAATCAGTGGTTTGCTAGGTTGAACAGTTGAAGGTTTCATGGCATTGTTGAGAGGCTGATATTTAACATGTGGTAGGCAACGAGACATAATCGATAGAAGCGATAAAACTAGCATGGCAATGATAGTAATGGTATCTGCGGAAATGGTCATCTTGCCTGAGATCCCGCTTGGAAGAAGAATGCCTCCGTGAAGCAGACGAACCGACGTAGTCAAACGGGTCCTCACAATCCGGCACGCTGCGGAACTCTATCGAGACAAAGCAAACCGGAAACAAAAATCAACACACGGAATTCACCACACGATGCACAACACATATGATGCATGAGCAGCTGAACACAAGCAAGATACGGCATAACAACTCACAACAATCAATCACTACACATTAAGTGAAGTTCAATATGCAACGAGTTGCATATTGACGAAACTCCACTTTTATTTATTTAGTCCTATCCCGATTAGATACACGACAATATTAAATGTGGTTAAACATGGCAAGAGGTGAAGCGAAATTAATCTACCTATCTAGGCATTTTAAATGAGGTCGGAAATGACATATAGCATCTCCGAAATGACCTCACATGTTAATTTACAATTCTATCCAGATCTGATCTAAAACATTTAATTAGATGTTAAACAGCAAAACAAATTGGTTCACGTGATTCTACGCATCGTTACAAGCAATCTACACATAGAGATCATCTCCAACGGAGCTACGGTTCAAAAGATACGGACATCGCAAGATATGATGGCATGAATGCAATATTTGTGCAACGACGGTAACGAGCACTCCAAAACATACAACCAGCAAAAAAATGAAACTACACGAGATTCTAAGCAAGTTTCATATAGGACACGATCAAACCGGAGCTACGGATCAAAAGCTACGAGCAAAACAAGAAATTACTACAATCTGCCAAAATCAGCCACATAGCTTTTTCTACACCCCACAACTACGAGCTACACAACTCCAATCTACTCAACCAAGGCATGACACTAAAGAGGTCAAGAAGCACTACAACAAACAACTAACAACAACTAGCATGGCATCATGGATCACTAGGAAAAGAAGTCACAAAATGGCATCTCACACACTATTTCAGACTTAGTGAAAATAACACTTCATGAAAGTACAGTTTTCGGTCTGAAGGCATAATGACAGCGGCAAAACAAATATCTACATGACTCCAAATGGCATGAAAATTTACAGAATGCTAGAGAATCACAAGGTCTACAACTAACTCCATTGGACCAACCTCAAAAGAGCTACAGATCACAAGTTAGAAGCAAAACAAAACAGCAACAAAATATAACAGATTCCAGACTTAGAAACATTTCAGCACCTCCAAATCAGCACTATTTCTAGCAACTTGAGAGCAAGCAAACCACACCTAAACATGCATTTCTATTGCAACCAAAAATGCCAGGGGCTAGACTATACATCAAAGAACAACTCCCTAGTTGACAACTTAATCAAACGAAGCATGGAATAAATCCTACGAAATAGACAAGAGGGCAACACGGCAAAATATCGCGCGAACTAACTTGCTCAAAAGCTAAAACTAAATGCACAGAAAAATCCCATGGATTTTTCTACCCCGAAAACATATAAAACATGTGGGCTTGAACAACAAAAATAATGCCACACGTAAATGCGAGATAATGGCCTAGACACGGAAAATAATCTAGCGGCAAATCCCTACACGCAAAAATACTAATGACCACTCTAAAATAATGGAAAAATGGTTCCTAAAACACGGAAATTTCTACTACGGCATTCGAGCAACCCGGTCTTGCACGAAAAATAAATGCGGGCGTCTATCCTATTGGAACAACATGTTAATCTATGCATTTGGCATGGCAAACCACGTCAAACAAATATGCAAGTTTTATAATCGGATTCTACGCGCAAAACTACACCAAATACATATGTTGCTTGTCGCAAACCGACTAACGGTTTAAAAGATACACGCGTTTATATATCCGTCTAATTCCTTAAAACAATTTATTCTCAGAAATATCCTAAGCTAAATGGGCCTAACAGGGGGCGCAACATAATCTATCTTCTACCTGGGCGAGGGAAAAAACAAAAGGCCAGGAATCTCACATTGGGCTTGGGGAGAGGAGGCCGCGGCTTGGGCCTGGCTCGGGAGGCAGATCACAACAGACCTGAGGCGCGGAGGCCAACTGGGTCGCGGCTGATGGGAAGGACCAGGCGGGGCGCATGGTAGTGGGCTGAGGTGGCCTGCGCGGGAGGCCAGCCCACGCGGCCAGGGCGAGCTTGGTCGTCCCTGCCTCGATCATGCCCGTCGTGCCTGAGACATGGCGGCGCCAATGCCTTCAGTCGGACGGGGAGGAGTTCCCGCAGGAGGCCGACATGGGCTGCGTCGGTTCCAGCAGGGGGCGCGGCGGCCGTATCCGGGCGGCGGCTCGCTGGATCTAGCATGAGGCGGGCGTTGCAGGTGCTTTATCAACGAGCGACCGACCACGGGAGGTCTTTGCCGGCGACGAAGGCAGACATGGCGGCGGCGCTTGCAGGTCTCGGCCGACAGCTTAGGCGTGGGGCACGGGGCAGGCCGGCGACGAGGGCTCCTAGCGGGGCGCTAGGCACAGGGGCACGGGAGCTGCTGGGATTGGGGGCACGGAGGAGCCAGCGCGGCGGGGCGATCCGGGCAGAATGGGTCGGCGGCGGCTCGGGCCCGGGCGGGCCTGCGATGGGCTTCGTGGGCCCGCGTGGGAGGAGATTGCAGAGAGGCTGGAGGTGGCGGCTGCTGGGGTAGGTGGGGCGCGGATCCCGTGGTAGGGCTAGGGTTTGCTTGAAATGGAAGGGAGAGCATCTATTTATAGGAAGGGGCTAGATTAGAGGGTATCTCGGGGTTTTTCGACCCTCCGATCGCGACGAAATTCGACATGCGGCCTAGCTATATTAAAATAAGACCGCACGTCAAATCTCAACCCGGTCCGAGAAAGTTTTACGCACACTTTTAAAAACAGGGTTTTGACGATGCCGCGGGCGCTTGCGTGTGCGGTCGGGCTCAGAACGGACAACGACGTGAACCGACAACTAACAATGGATGCAAGTTTTGAAAACTGGCGGCAACGGGGTGCCGATGCAATGCTGATGATGCGCATGATGCGATGATGATGCAACAAATAAAAATAACCACACGACGAAAACGGAATAGAAGGGGAATCTTCTGGAACGTCGGTCTCGGGCTGTCACAACTCTCCTACACTACAAGAGGATCTCGCCCCGAGATCCAAGAATGAAAGGGTGAGAGGATGAGAAACAATAAGAGATAAAATACTTAGTCGCTTCTTTGACAAACGAGTGAAACCAACGATCCTTGAAAGTTGCAAGGCAATGAGGAATGATAAGAGAAAGAAGCAAGAATTCACGAAAAATTTCGGCAGCACTTCGGTAGGAAAATGGGACAAAAAATTCGATAAGAAATAAGAATTAGACAATATTCACAACAAACAAGTAAATAGAACAAGGGAACAACATGATCTTGATTGAACAACAAGATTGACCCAAAAGAGCAATATCACAATGCGTCCGGAACAATAGAATAGGAACTAGCTCATATGGAAGAAGAGAATGAACAGAGAATGACAACTACTATCGCAAATGAACTTGGCAAGTATCCTTGCAAGAAGAATTGAACGGAGTTGTAGGAAAAACAACAATGCAAAGAACAAGATAATAGTGGGATTATGGAAACCTTTTCAAACTAATGAAGTGACAACCAGCCACCAACAGAAACAAGGATTGATTGCGAGAAACAAGATATGAACAATTACTTACACCAAGAGGATACATTGAGAACTTGGATTAATGACAAGCACCATAATAGCAACCATCCATATGAAAAGCTTTAGGTGAAATCCAAACCAATATAGCTCAATGAAGAAATCATGGGTTGAAAATATCTCATAATCATAGAATTGGTGGATTTAATTATCTCATTCTTGAAAGAAAATCTCTTTGAGGCTCCTACACTAACAAGAATGCTATAATACCACCTCAAAGGAAAAGCAAGAACAATTGCACATATAAATGCAAGAGAAATGATACTTAAGGTTCTCCAACAAGAATCTTGAAGAACACTTGATAATGGATTGAAACCTTGATGAACCACCATGAAGGACCTCCGTATACAAATGAATGATGCAACGATATGAGGGTAGAAAAGAATAAGATTATGACCTTGCCAAGATTTAGATGAAGCCTCACAAAGAGATACTTAAAAGAACTTGGAACTTCGGAAAAGAAAGATAGGCACTTGAGAAAAGAATTGATATCATGAGCCCTCCGGAAGAAGAATTGAACTCTCTTGGAAGAAGGAAGGATAATAATAAGAATTATGTTATGATCATCTTTTATCAAATTAAATTGATGACAAGCAAGAGATTTAGCATACAACTTATTATACTATAAATGATTGAGGAGATATATGAGCAAAAACTAGACGAAGTCTTGAAGGAGACACTGGTGAGAATTGAAATTAATAATGCAACCATGAATGACTGGAGATACATGAGAAAGAAGAGATCATGAGGCACCTGAGAGAAAACTAAATCAAGGCACCGGAATAATCGAGAGACGAACGAAGAGGTAAGAATGGAGAAGAATTGAGGATGAAAGCTGAAAGCTGAGAACGAAGATTCTTCTGAAATGATGGCCTTCGGAGGAGCGAGAATGAAAACAACTCAGAAAAGCACCAGATAGCGAGAAATGGATTCTCATGATTGGAACAACTGAGAGGATAACACGAAGCTGGGATGACAATCTTCACAAGAATGGAGCAAGATTTGAGAGAGACACTCCTTCGAATTTGCAAACTGAGAAAGATGACGAGAAACAACCCAAGAATACTGAGACACTCCGGAATAAAGAAGAATAAAAGGTTGAGCCAAATATGAGATTTAATTCCAATATATCTTGGAGAAGGGATATGACTGATGAAATTACATACTTACGTCATAGTTGAAAAGAATTAGAGATCCCCGGAAAAATTACAAGTGCTAGGAAAGATCCCAGGAAAGAACCTGTGGGTTATGGGCCCACTCAAAGAAATCACCGTTGAAACAATTGCTAACAATGAAAGATACTGCACCGGTACAATGAAAACTTTATGAGGTTGAGCACCTTGAAATAATTGAACGGATTGAAAATAAGAAATTCTGAGATAACTTCAACGCTCCGGATAGAATAAAGATAATGACAACAGAAGACTTGATAAGAATCTCCAACACAGGAAATAATTTAAAGGATGAAAATGATATGATGACACAGACAACTAAATTAAATTCACCGGAAAAGAGCACAAGAATGAATAAAGATGAACATGAAGCTCTTGAGAATCTTCACAATGAATCACCGGTTACGAAAGGAAGAAGAGATAGAGGAAGTATCACTGAATATGAAGGCACTAGGATGATGACTGAAACATTGAAGAAAAGGGTGGGAGGGCGGGAAAAACAAAGACAACTTGGTACAGATGATATGAACTCCGGAAAGAAAAGCGAGATTGATCTTGCAAAATTGGAGAGGATAGAATTCACTGAAGAGAAGCACACCGGTTGAAAAAGAATTGATATGACGACTCCGGTTGACAAGAATTGATAAGACAACTGATTAATCAAAAGGATTTGCATTCTCACATAAAAATATGAGAACACCTCTTGGAAAGATCTGAAATCACCACTTGACATCGAAGCAACACAAATTACCACATTCAACAAAACAAAGGGTGCGACTTGCAATTAGCTAGAACAAGCTCATGAGAAAGATTTCGTCTGATATTTTCGTGGACAGGATCGCACGGGCTCGATCCTTACAGTAGCCATCAAGTGCAAGGCAGTGCATACGACATACGAAGCGTCCCCGAGTCGTAGCAAGCTACAAGGACTCTTTAAGACACAACGTGTACCGCTGTAAGTCGACCGTCAACAAACGAATCCACTAGATGTCGAACCCCAACCTAACATCATGCATTTCTTGGAAGATTGTCCTATGAGCAACTACTTGAATTCCCACCTATGAATTCCCGAAATTTCTGGTCATGCAATCTGGTACACGGATACAAGGAGTAATATCACACAACTCCTATACTAACCCGTCACCTGTATCACATCCGTCAACAAACAACCAGAATCTCGGACCTTCATCTACAACAGACCCTCGTGATCACAACGATACAAAGTATCGTAGTACTCCCAAACAATCTGCACCAGTACTGGGGACATCGGGGTTATCTCGCCACTACTAGTATTGAAGCAATTACGAACATCCTTCGTTCTAAGATACTATGAAATCTGAATGATAACGATGTGCTCAAGAATCCCCTTGAGCTCAACTCCTCGGAAGAAAATCAAGTCAAACAGGAGGCACCAAGACAGAACTCCGTCACATCGGCATCATATAGATTCTAAAAATATCCGCGTGACCCTAAAAATTTTTGAGTGAGAAGAGGAGTAGAATTAAATTATTACGTCAAGATTCGTCAGTAGAGCATAGAACAGGAGAAAAAAGAATCCTACTCTCCGATATATAACTAGACTCAAAGCAGCTTTTCACTAGACTCGACTCGGCCAAGTTTGATTAATCAAGGGGGCTCCTAGGTCGGTACTGCTTCGATACCAACTTGTCACGCCCAAGATGCGACCCTATCCTCAATTTGGCACGAGGGCCTCGTTAGGGATAGAAGCGCATCTCGTCGTGTCGCAAGAATGGATATCGTTACAAGTACATGTACTGAAAAGAAGATATATATATAGAATTGGCTTACACTCGCCACAAGCTACTTCAGAGTCACAGTAGTACAATACATAATCATCATGAAGAAGAGCACGGTCCGACTACGGACGAAAACAAACGAGAAAAGAAGAACGATGTCCATCCTTGCTATCCAAGTCTGCCGGCCTGGAACCCATCCTAGATCGATGAAGAAGAAGAAGAAGAAGCAACTCCAAATGAACAATCAACACGCTCGCTTCAAGTAATCTTTACCTGTACCTGCAACTGGTGTTGTAGTAATCTGTGAGCCACAGGGGACTCAGCAATCTCATTTACAAAGGTATCAAGACTAGCAAAGCTTATTAGGTGAGGTATGGTTAAGTGGTGAGGTTGCAGCAGCGGCTAAGCATATATGAGGTGGCTAAACTTACGAGTACAAGAAAATAAGAGGGGGAAGATCTACGCATAGCGGACGTGAACTACTGACGATCAAATGAATGATCCTGAACACCTATCTACGTCAGACATGACCCCACCATGTCCTCGATCGGAGAAGGAACTCACGAAAGAGACAGTCACGGTTAAGCACACTGTTGGCAAGTTTTATTTAAGTTAACTTCAAGTTATGTAGAACCAGTGTTAAACAAAGTTTCCACGTTGCCACATAACCGCGGGCACGGCTTTCCGAAAGATTTAACCCTGTAGGGGTGCTCCAACTAGTCCATCACAAATTACCACAAGCCGCATAGAAATCCTCGGTCACGACACTCGCGATCTCGTCGGATTCCTTAGTGGAAACCTCAACTGTGAGATTACCCAAAGCATCACCAGAATCCCGATGCACAAGATATCCCGTCAAAGGTAAAACTAATCCAGCAAGGCCGCCCGACGTGTCGACAATCCCGATAGGAGCCACGTATCTCGTTCTCAGGACACGACGGATGAGCGACGTGTATGGTGGCATGATAGAAATCACCCAAGTTGCCCTGGGTTGGCCCCGCACACTGCTCTGTTTTGGACCAGCACCATCAGCACGGGTCCTCCCTGTATTATGTAGAATTACTCCTCGGGTGGCGCTAACTCCCTATGCATTTCAGTATTAATAAAATTATTATGTTGGGCAAATGTAGTACCAATGTTGGGCCTTGCCAGACCAGCTTTAATCTAAAACGAATTATCAAGGGGGTCCCCATAACAACCCCGATCGTGTTAGGAGCGCTCAATTATGGAACATAACACCGGTATCCGAAACTAAGGGGGCAAAGGTGGAACAAAACACCAGGCTAGAAAGGCCGAGCCTTCCACCTTTTACCAAGTATATAGGTGCCTTAAATTAAATAGCATTAATATGGTGATATAACAAGAACCCATGTTTTCACATGGAAGAAACTGCACCTAAACTAGCAACGCTAACACAAGGTTAAGCAAGTAGTAACATAGCCAATCAGTGGTTTGCTAGGTTGAACAGTTGAAGGTTTCATGGCATTGTTGAGAGACTGATATTTAACATGTGGTAGGCAACGAGACATAATCGATAGAAGCGATAAAACTAGCATGGCAATGATAGTAATGGTATCTGGGCAAATGGTCATCTTGCTTGAGATCCCGCTTGGAAGACGAATGCCTCCGTGAAGCAGACGAACCGACCTTGTCGAACGGGTCCTCACAATCCGGCATGCTGCGGAACTCCATCGAGACGAAGGAAACCGGAAACACAAATCAACACACGGAATTCACCACACGATGCACAACACATATGATGCATGAGCAGCTGAACACAAGCAAGACACGGCATAACAATTCACAACAACCAATCACTACACATTAAGTGAAGTTCAATATGCAACGAGTTGCATATTAACGAAACTCCACGTTTATTTACTTAGTCCTATCCCAATTAGATACACGGCAATATTAAATGTGGTTAAACATGGCAAGAGGTGAAGCGCAATTAATCTACCTATCTAGGCATTTTAAATGAGGTCAGAAATAACATATAGCATCTCCGAAACGACCTCACATGTTAATTTACAATTCTGTCCAGATCTGATCTAACACATTTAATTAGTTGTTAAACAGAAAAACAAATAGGTTCACGTGATTTATACGCATCGTTACAAGCAATTTACACATAGAGATAATCTCCAACGGAGCTACAGTTCAAAAGATACGGACACCGCAAGATATGATGGCATGAATGCAATATTTGTGCAACGACGGTCACGAGCACTCCAAAACATACAACCAGCAAAAGAAAATGAAACTACAAGATTCTAAGCAAGTTTCATATAGGACACAATCAAAACGGAGCTACGGATCAAAAGCTACGAGCAAAACAAGAAATCACTACAATCTGCCAAAATCAGCCACATAGCTTTTTCAACTCCAATCTACTCAACCAAGGCATGACACGAAAGAGGGCAAGAAGCACTACAACAAACAACTAACAACAACTAGCATGGAATCATGGATAACTAGGGAAAGAAGTCACAAAATGGCATCTCACACACTATTTGAGACTTAGTGAAAATAACACTTCATGAAAGTACAATTTTCGGTCTGAAGGCATAATGACAGCAGCAAAACCAATAGCTACGGGACTCCAAATGGCATGAAAATTTACAGCATGCTAGAGAATCACAAGGTCTACAACTAACTCCATTGGACCAACCTCGAAAGAGCTACATATCACAAGTTAGAAGCAAAACAAAACAACAACAAAATATAACAGATTCCAGACTTAGAAATATTTCAGCACCTCCAAATCAGCACTATTTCTAGCAACTTGAGAGCAAGCAAACCACACCTAAACATGCATTGCTATTGCAACCAAAAATACCAGGGGCTAGACTATACATCGAAGAGCAACTCCCTAGTTGACAACTTAATCAAACGAAGCACGGAATAAATCCTACGAAATAGACAAGAGGGAAACACGGCAAAATATCGCGCGAACTAACTTGTTCAAACGCTAAAACTAATTGCATACAAAAATCCCATGGATTTTTCTACCCCGAAAACATATATAACATGTGGGGTTGCACAACAAAAATAATGCCACACGTAAATGCGAGATAATGGCCTAGACACGGAAAATAATCTAGCGGCAAATCCCTACACGTAAAAATACTAATGACCACTCTAAAATACATGGAAAAATGGTTCCTAAAACATGGACATTTCTACTACGGCATTCGAGCAACCCGGTCTTGCACGAAAAATAAATGCGGGCGTCTATCCTATTGGAACAACACGTTAATCTATAGATTTGGCATGGCAAACCACGTCAAACAAATATGCAAGTTTTATAATCGGATTCTACGCGCAAAACTGCACCAAATACATATGCTGCATGTCGCGAACCGACTAACGGTTTAAAAGACACACGCGTTTATATATCCGTCTAATTCCTGAAAACAATTTATTCTCACAAATATCCTAAGCTAAATGGGCCTAACAGGGGGGCGCAACATAATCCATCTTCTGCTGGGCGAGGGAAAACACCAAAAGGCCAGGAATCTCACCTTGGGCCTGGGGAGAGGAGGCCGCGGCTTGGGCCTGGCTCGTGAGGTAGATCACAGTAGGCCTGGGGCGCGGAAGCCGACTGGGCCGCGGTAGATGGGAAGGCCTAGGCGGGGGCGCATGGTAGTGGGCCGAGGCGGCCTGTGCGGGAGGCCGGCCCACGCGGCCAGGGCGAGCTCGGTCGTCCCTGGCTCGATCGTGCCCGTCGTGCCCGAGACATGGCGGCGCCGATGCCTGCAGTCGGACGGGGAGGAGTTCCCGCAGGAGGTTGGCGTGGGTTGCGGCGGGTCCAGCAGGGGGCACGCCGGCCGGATCCGGGCGGTGGCTCGCCGGATCTGGCATGAGGCGGGCATCGCAGGGGCTCTGTCAGCGAGCGGCCGACCACGGGAGGTCCTGGCCGGCGACGAAGGCGGACATGGCGGCGGCGCTGGCAGGTCTCAGCTGGAAGCTTAGGCGTGGGGCACGGGGCAGGCCGGCGACGAGGGCTCCTAGCGGGGCGCTGGGCACAGGGGCACGGGAGCTGCTGGGATCGGGGGCAGGGAGGAGCCAGCGCGGCGGGGCGATCCAGGCAGAACGGGGCGGCGGCGGCTCGGGCCCGGGCGGGCCTGCGATGGGCTTCGCGGGCCCGCGCGGGAGGGGAGAGGAGAGATGCTGGAGGTGGCGGCTGCTGGGGTAGGTGGGGCGTGGATCTTGAGGTAGGGCTAGGGTTTGCCTGAAATGGAAGGGAGAGCATCTATTTATAGGAAGGGGCTAGTTTAGAGGGTATCTGGGGGTTTTTCGACCCTCCGATCGCGACGAAATTCGACATGCGGCCTAGCTATATTAAAATAAGACCGCACGTCAAATCTCAACCCGATCCGAGAAAGTTTTACGCACAGTTTTAAAAACAGGGTTTTGACGATGCCGCGGGCGCGTGCATGTGCAGTCCGGCTCAGAATGGACAACGACGTGAACCGGCAACTAACAACGGATGCAAGTTTTGAAAACTGGCGGCAACGGGGTGCCGATGCAATGCTGATGATGTGCATGATGCGATGATGATACAACAAATAAAAATAACGAAAACGGAATAGAAGGGGAATCTTCTGGAACGTCGGTCTCGGGCTGTCATAGTAACGCTTTAAGCAAGATGACATGATGTAGAGGGATAATCTCAAACCAATGATGAAAACCCAATCTTTTACCCTTGATGGCAACAACACGATACATGCCTCTCTACCCCTTCTGTCACTGCGTGACGTCACCGCACAGTATGAACCCAAAACCAAGCACTTCTCCCATTGCAAGAATCATAGATCTAGTTGGCCACACAAATCCCACAACTCGAAGAGAATTACAAGGATATGAAATCATGCATAAGAGAGATCAGAAGAAACTCAAATAAGATTCATAGATAATCTGATCATAAATCCACAATTCATCGGATCTCGACAAACACACCGCAAAAGAAGATTACATCGAATAGATTTCCATGAAGATGATGGAGAACTTTGTATTGAAGATCCAAGAGAGATAAGAAGCCATCTAGTTACTAGCTATGGACCCGTAGGTCTATGGTGAACTACTCACGCATCATCGGAGAGGTCATGGTGTTGATGGAGAAGCCTTCCGTGTCCGAATCCCCCCTCCAACAGGGCACTAGGATGTGCCCCAGATGGGATCTTGCGGAGGCAAAAGCTTGCGACGGCGGAAAAGTGATTACGATGCTCCCCTGATTTTTTGAGAATATTTGGGAATATATAGGCGCAAGATCTAGGTCAGGGGACCTCCAGGGGGGCCACAAGCCTGGATGGCGTGACCCCCCTGGCCGCGGGGTGGGGGTTGTGGGGCCCCTGGGGCTCTTCTGGCTTGGCTCCTAAGTCCTTCGATCTTCTTCCGTTCCAGAAAAAATATTTTCAGGGATTTTCTTCCGTTTGGACTCCGTTTCAAAATCTCCACTGAAAGGGGTCAAAAACATGGAAAAAACAGGAACTTGCACTTGGCACTCAGTTAATAAGTTAGTCCCAAAAAATGAATAAAAGGCATGCAAAACATCCAAAGTTTGAGAAGCACTATTAGAAAAAGGGCCTTTTGTCCCGGTTCGTAAGGGCCTTCACTCCCGGTTTCGGAACCGGGACTAAAAGGTCGTTACTAATGCCCTTGGCCTTTAGTCCCGGTTCTTACACAAACCGAGACAGATGGGCCTCCACGTGGACGGTGCGGCGAGCCCGGGCAGGGGGGCCTTTAGTCCCGGTTGGTGACACCAACCGGGACCAAAAGGCATCCACGCGTCAGCATTTCAGGTGATGGGTTTTTTTGAAAGGGGGGGGTTAGGGGGTTTTGGGGGGTTAATTTAGGTGTTTCATATATTGTGTTAGCTAGCTAATGAATAGAGAGAAGTGTCCTCTCTTATCGCCGTGCTTGGTCGACGCTGCATACTATACGTATAGAGAGGACTAGACACGCTAGCTAGTAAGCAAATGAAGGAAACAGAAGATCGTCATGAACATATGCATACAAAGAGAAGTGATATCGACCACCTCTCCTTCTCCGAGAGATTGGTCGAACAACAAGTTCTCGTATATCTATCCGATACTACTGGCTACATATATACTATATAATTATCTCTTACAATATAATCTCCTAATTGAAATTCAACTGATTAGGCTTCACATGGTATTCTCCGTCTTTAGCGATCACGTGGTCAAGAAAGAATGCCGCCAATTCCTCTTGAATTCCTCGCATACGATTTGCTGGTAGGAGTTCATTCGCGTCCGATATATCTAGTTTGAAGAAGGGGGTCAATACATATATATGAATAAATGAAACTGAACACAAATGATGGTATTAAAATAAAATTGTGAATATTATTATTTACGCACGTCATATTGTTTGTCAGAGTAGACCCGCTCACAGGTCGTGTGGCGGATGGACTCGCAAATGTAGTGTCCACAGTAATCATTCCTTGGTTCCTGCCACAACCACTTTACAAGAAATAGAGGTCAATCGAACTCATAGTTAGCAAGCATGCTAAATGGTATTGATGAAACTAGCGCTTGAATCACTAGGAGATGCGTGGAACATGCTACTATAGTACTTACTTTCGGGTGTCTAAATTGCAGCTTCTTCGGCAGTCCCGGTGTTTTTACGGTGAATTTTTTTCCAAACCCTGTCAGACAAAGAAAACAATTACGTGATATCAGGAAATGAACAAAGTTGCCGATACGGTGCGATAATGATCGATTTAACTTACTTCTCTAGAATTTCAGTCATGTACGCATACTTGTAGGGATCTTTTCGTCTCGAGTCTAAGACGGTTACTAGTCTCTGCTCAAGCTTAATCTCTAGGAGAATATAGTGGAAGCTGCGCACGCATGCATAACTCATCAATTACATTACTATAACCTTGACTAATAAGGGAAACCGAATATGCACAAGACAGTAACACTCACTGGAATTCGTAAGGGAAGAGTATTATAGTTTTGTTTTGATTCAATACAAACGATTGTAGCAGGTTGGCCTCGGTATCTTTGGCCTGAGATTTAATCATAAATGCATCTACGAGATTTGTGTTAATGAACCCAATATCACCGATTTGTCTTTTCTTCAATTCGATGATCTTTAATCTGCATATAATATAGTGAGGATAATTAAAAATACATGCAATGAAAGAGGCCTATATATAGAGACTTAATGACAGAAGTAGTACTACTTACAGGCAGTAGCAAGTGATCATTAATTTATCGAGGGCCGGGAGATTGAAAAACGGGAAGAACTCCTCAAATGGAACCATCAACAGTTCAAGTCCAACGAAGTCATGCTCGTTTCTAACTCTCAGCGTCAAAATATTACTCCCGTGGACTCTTTGCAAGTTTTCATGTACCAATCATGGAATCTTCGCATCATCGTTGTTAGAGATCTTTCATCTTTGACGAGAGGCTTCCCGTACACGTATTTGTGTTTTTCCACCTCCAATAAATCAAAATGTGCATCATCGGGTAGGTAATCTGCAGGATTGGTACCGGGCAACAAGATCCCCGGATGATTAGCGACGATATCGCTAGACACCTTGAGCGGGGGGAACGATTGGTTCGCTTGTTCGCCGAGCTGGACAACTTTTTTCCCAGCTCGTCGTTCTGCTAACCTTTGATCACTAACAATACTTCCCGACCGCTGCGCTTTGATAAACGACTTTGTAATAATGCGCTCATAGTTGCCTTTCGTCGGAGACTTTGGTGGTTTTGTCAGGGCAGCCAGAGTACGCTTTGATTTTACCGGATCTATCTTCTCCTCCGGAGGTGGATGTTTTTTTGTTTTCACCCCTTCAAAGAAGTTCTTCACTTCGGCTTCCACGATCTTCGTGATTTCCTCCTAGCTCCTCTCGTATGGTAACTTCTCTGGAGTCTTCAGAGAAGGACCGTATCTGTATTGCCTGCCTTTGGTTGTAGTGCTAGACGCCGGAGCAGACGGAGCGGCTGCGGCTGTCTTTCCTTTCTTACGAGGCGAAGGAGAAGGACGACGCGCCGGAGGAGCCAGAGCAGCGGTGGGTCTCTTTCGCCCTTGTTGACGAGGCGGAGAAGGAGGAGGCAGCTGGCTGCTCGGGCACGCCGGCGCAGGAGGAGAAGGAGGCGGAGTGCCGCCACGCGCCGGAAAAGGAGGCTGAGTGCCCTCATCACTCGCCAGAGGAGGCGGAGGAGGAGGCGGAGTGACCTGACTCGCCGGAGGAGGAGGAGGAGGCGGAGGCATCCAGTTCGGAAGGTTGATGAGCTCCTTCCGCCATAGGCATGTAGTCTTCAGAGAAGAACCCAGCCGAATCTCCCCTTCACCTGTAGGGTGGTCAAGCTCAAGGTCCTCAAATCCGTCCGTTATTTGATCCACCATCACCCTAGCATATCCTTCTGGAATTGGCTGGCCGTGGTAGGTTGAGCTAGGTTCATTAGGTATAACAGAGCCAACAGCCGCCTTGACTTTAAATGTCATCCATCGCGTCATAAGGTGGCAATGTTGAGACTCTGTGATAGCATCCACGGGGTAGCCCATGAAGACAGGCTCCAACTGCTGAGTCTGCTCGATGGAAGCCACACTGCTTCTCCGCTGAGATGGCGGGGTAGCTTCAGGGGAAGCTTCGGCAGGTCGTTTGCTGCGATCTGCTTCTCGTTCCTGTAGCCCTTGTACCCTTTCGTGCAGCGCCTGCAGTTGGCTATGCTCCACTTTCTTGCTCCTCTCCTGGGTTTTGTAACCCCCTGCGTCCGGAAACCCAGCGTTCCACGGAAGGGAGCCTGGCGTGCCTCGTGTCCGTCCAGGGTGCTCAGGATTCCCGAGGGCCATTGTGAGCTCGTCCTTCTCTCTGTTTGGAAGGAACATCCCTTCCTGTGCTGCGGCGATATAGTGCCGAAGCTTCGTGACGGGTATTCGCAGTTGCTCTTCTGTCCAAACGCACTTCCCTGATACAGGGTCCAAGGTTCCGCCAACCTCGAAGAACCAAGTCCGGCAACGGTCTGGCCACCTCAATGTCTCTGGTTCGACCCCTTTAGCAATCAGGTCATTCTCAGCCTTGTCCCACAAAGGTCGGGCTTTGAGGTAACCACCTGACCCCGTGCGATGGTGATGCTTCTTCTTCGCAGCATTTTTCTTGTTTGTCGCTAACATCTTCTTACTCTTTTCCGATGTCTTGTGGGCCACAAATGCGGTCCATTGATCTCTGATCTTCTCAAACCGGCCAGTGAATTCTGGTGTCTCTTCTTTGTCGACAAACGTTTTCAGCTCATTCTTCCACCTCCTGAATAGTTCTGCCATCTTCTTAAGAGCATGAGACTTGATCAATTCCTCTTTAACTGGCTTCTCTGGATCCTCCTCTGGCGATAGGGTGAAATTTGCCTTAAACGTTGTCCAAAGATCTTCTTTCTGCATATCGGAGACATAAGACAACGGCACCTGAGGGTCTTCCTTCTTTGGCTTTAACCATTGCTGGATACTGACCGGGATCTTGTCCCTAACAAGAACCCCCCACTGAGCACAAAATGCAACCCTTGTCCGGATGGGTTCAATCGGCTTGCCATTGCGCGCGATTGCTGTGATCTCAAACCTTTCATCCGAGCGCAACTTTTTCTTCGGGCCTCGTTTTTTACCGAAGTTGAGCTCGATCCGGAGGGCCAGAGAAAAAAGAAGAAAGACAAGACTTAATTAATATGTGTACATATGAAAACAATGAATGCATCAATTAACTAGTCAGCACGGGCTTAACTAATATATATATATATACCTGGCCGGACTAGGTTCGGTCATCGGAGCCGTCATCACGGTCTCCTTCTTGTACCTCCATTGGGTCATCGGAGCCATCATGAACATAGCCCTCTTCTTGTACCGGCATTAAAGGCTCACCAGAGGCATCATGAACATAGCCCTCTTCTTCACCCAGTCGTTCCTGACCATCGGTGTCGTAGAGAAACGACGCAATGACATCACTTCCTTGTGCGATTATCTCCCCCAACATCGCTTCTGCTGCTTCGTCTCGGGAGTGATCCATAGTTTCTACAAATGTTTACAACATGTCATTTATTATTCAAACATGGAACAGATGGATATATATTAGTGGCAAACATAGAACTAGCTAGCTAATCACACTGAAGAATCATGTTAGTGGCCTCGACGCTGCTTCTCTAGGGTTTGGGGTGGCCTAGAAACGCTTCAAGGGTTTGGGGTGGCCTCGACACAACGCTTAAAGGGTTTGGGGTGGCCTCGACGACAACGCCCTTTTAACTTGGTAAATTTGGGTGGCCTCGAGAGAGTTTGTCGGGTAGGGGCGCGGCGGGAGGAGGTAGGAGACCAACATCGTTTTTTCTCTAGGGTTTGGGTGTCCTCGAGAGTTTTGGTCGAGCGAGAGGGCCGAGGGGGGTGCTCCCGTGGTATAAGTTATCACGGTCGAGAGTGGGTATATATACCGACCGCCCCTCATGTCGAAGTTATCCAGGAGGGGGTTATATCGACAACGACGCGACATACATATACATGGGAAAATAATGTTATCGGGGAGGGGGTATATCGGTACCCCCCTCGTGTTGAAGTTCGATCGGGAGGGGGTATATCGACAACGACATACCCGATAAAAAATAAGAAGACAAAAGAATAAATAAAAAGAGGAGAAGAAGAAAGGAATAGAAGAGAAGCAATCGAAGAAAAAAAAGAAGAAAAAAAAGGAGAAGAAGAAAGGAATAGAGGAGAAAGAAGAAAAAAATAGAAATTTTCTTTCTTCTTCTCCTCTTCTTTTTCTTCTTTTTTCCTCTTCTTATTTATTTCTCCTCTTCTTCCTGTCCTCTTCTTCTCCTTTCTTCCTCTTCTTATTTTCCTTTTTCTCCTCTCATTCTTTTTCTTCTTCTTCGTTATCTTCCTTGCTATATATAATACTTTTCTAAAAATGTAACTTTTGCGTATATAAAACTTTTGCTTCTTCTTCCTTCTTCCTTCTCTTCCTTCTTTTCCTAAATATATAAAACTTTTCTAAAAATGAAACTAACCTAAAATGTACTAAATCAGAGAACATATATAGATAAAACTAACCTAAATTGTACCCAAATGTACTAAAAATCTAACTTTTATATGCACAGAGAACATACATACATATATACATTTTTATAAAAATGCAAAAAACAAATCATCATTTATATGAACAAAGGAGAGGACAGGGTGGGCGGCGCCGGCCTGACCAAGGAGAGGCACGGCGTCGGCGTCGGTGTAGAGGGCGGCGTGGGCGGCGTGGTCGGGGCAGGGGCGACGACGGCGTGGTCGGGGCAGGGGCGATGGCGATCGACGGGGCAAAGGGCGGCGATGACGTCGACGGGGCGGGTAGGGGGCGCGGCGTGGTCGGGGGGCAGGGGCGATGACGGCATGGTCGAGTCGGGCAACGGCGGCGTGGTCGGGGGCAGGGGCGACGGCGGCGTGGTCGGCGGCGTGAGCTCGGGCAGCCTGGCGGCATCGTCGGAGGGATCGAAGAACTGACGAAATTTTCACAAGTGCTGGCTTATATAGAAAAGCCATTGGTCCCGGTTGGTGCCACCAACCGGTACCAATGCCCCCTTTAGTCCCGGTTGGTGCCACCAACCGGGACCAAAGGTCACTTTTCAGTAGTCCAAAGGGTGGGAAGCGGCGGCCTTTGGTCCCGATTGGTGGCACAAACCGGGACTAAAGGTCACTTTTCATCAGCCCAAAGGGCGGGAAGCGGCGGCCTTTGGTCCCGGTTGGTGCCACGAACCGGGACCAAAGTACCCCCTTTAGTCCCAGTTGGTGCCACCAACCCGGACCAAAGGCTGCCCGCGTCGCGGCCAAAGTTTAGTCCCACCTCGCTAGTTGAGAGGGGCGCGCAGTGGTTTATAAGCCCCACTGCCGCACCCCCTCGAGCTCCTCTCCACTGCAGGCTTACGTTGAAAATTTTAGTTGCATGAATTTTATATAATTTTAGTTTCAATAATACTAGAAGTTGCTTATAATGTTTTGAACAGAAAATACTTTGATAATTTTAGTTTCAAAATTTAATTTATGTTATTAAAGTTTTTATTATTTCTACTTATCTATCTTATTAAAGTTTATATTATTTTCTTTCAAATTACTTATTTATTTTATTTCATTTTGTTTCTGACTTCATTTGTTATTTTTCATGCATTTACTGATTATTTTGAGCTATAAGACCATGAAATTGAAAAGCATTTGAAATGAACTCTGAAAAGGTTCCAAGTTGGCATGGTATCATCATTTTACCCACATATCATGTGCAAGGAAGTAGAGAGGCTTAGGGCAAAAACTGGATGCACTTCGTGTACAAAATAGAAAATCTCCCTCGAAGTATCAGGGTTTCATACGGAAACTCGTTTGTTAGAAAGGTATTTCATTTTTTTAACTTATTTGAACCCCCTTGTTTTTATGTGTTCAAAATGCACCATTGAAAGCCACATCATCAATTTACAACCCTTTTTGACTTCATTTGTTATTTTTCATGCATTTACTGATTATTTTGAGCTATAAGACCATGAAATTGCAAAGAATTTGAAATGAACTCTGAAAAGGTTCCAAGTTGGCATGTTATCATGAATTCACCCACATAGCATGTGCAAGAAAGTAGAGAGGCTTACGGCAAAAAATGGATGCACTTTGTGTACAAAACAGACAATCTACTTCGAAGTATGAGGGTTTCATACGGAAACTCGTCTGTTATAAAGGGATTTCAATTTTTTTGAATTTATTTGAACCCCCTTGTTTTTCTGTGTTCAAAATGCACCATTCAAAGCCACATCATCAATTTACAACCCTTTCTGACTTCATTTGTTATTTTTCATGCATTTACTGATTATTTTGAGCTATAAGACCATGAAATTGAAAAGCATTTGAAATGAACTCTGAAAAGGTTCCAAGTTGGCATGGTTTCATCATTTCACCCACATAGCATGTGCAAGAAAGTAGAGAGGCTTACGGCAAAAACTAGATGCACTTCGTGTGCAAAAGAGACAATCTCCTTCGAAGTATTGGGGTTTCATATGGAAACTCGTCTGTTACAAAGGGATTTCAATTTTTTTGAACTTATTTGAACCCCCTTGTTTTGCCGTGTTCAAAATGCACCATTCAAAGCCACATTATCAATTTACAACCCTTTCTGACTTCATTTCTTATTTTTCATGCATTTACTGATTATTTTGAGCTATAAGACCATGAAATTGAAAAGCATTTGAAATGAACTCTAAAAAGGTTCCAAGTTGGCATGGTATCATCATTTCACCCACATAGCATGTGCAAGAAAGTAGAGAGGCTTACGGCAAAAACTGGATGCACTTCGTGTGCAGAACAAACAATCTTCTTCGAAGTATCATGGTTTCATACGGAAACTCGTCTGTTACAAAGGGATTTCAATTTTTTTGAACTTATTTAAACCCCCTTGTTTTGCTGTGTTGAAAATGCACCATTCAAAGCCACATCATCAATTTACAACCCTTTCTGACTTCATTTGTTATTTTTCATGCATTTACTGATTATTTTGAGCTATAAGACCATGCAATTGTAAAGCATTTGAAATGAACTCTGAAAAGGTTCTAAGTCGACAATAGGGTCGGTTGGAATTTCCGGTTCAACAACCTCCTAGATAAATAAAATCTATGTCACATTGGTCGGCATAATTGTCATAAACAATAAATGAACCAAATAGTTATGAAAATATAATATATACCACATCTGAATCATAGACAGGACGAGGGCCGACGGGGGTGGATACCAAAACCATCGCACTATATAATAACAAGGAATAATAAAACTAAGAAAATTAGACAAGTATCTATCTAAAGTCAGAATTTTTTTCTTTCAGAAAGAAGATAAGAACAAGAGGCTCACCACGGTGGCGCTGGCAACGAGATCGGTGCGGGCGATCGACGGCGGTGAAGACGGGGCGGGGACGGGGCGTGACGGACCGCTAAATTTAGACAAATCTCGTTGAAAATGGAGCTTGGAGGTCGAGTTTCGAGAGGAGAAAGCTTAAGTAGTGTGGCTCGGGCATTTCATCGAACACCTCATGTGCATAGGAGGTGAACTAGAGCACCCAAATGCCCTCCCCTCGCCGGCTTGACAAAAACAGAGCACTGTGGAGTGCTCTGCCGCGGCGGTGGGTATATGTAGGAAAGTTATTTGTCCCGGTTCAAGCCACGAACCGGGACCAATGGTCGTGGCTCGAACCGGGACAAATGGTTCCACACGAACCGGGACCAATGCCCTCGAGGCCCCGGCCGGCCCCCTGGGCTCACGAACTGGGTCTAATACCCCCCATTGGTCCCGGTTCTTGAAGAACCGGGACTAATGGGCTGGCCAGGGCCGAACGATAGCCTTGTTTTCTACTAGTGAAGATAATAGCATGAAACCATCAAAAATTATAGATACGTTGGAGACGTATCACATATACATATAGTTCCACATATACTGTTCATCCATATATACATATACATATAGTTCCATATTGTTCATCAACTCAAATGAAAACTAGAACTAAAGCACTCCATTGCCAGCTTCCATGCATGTAGTACATCCAATCTGCAAGATGGGAATAAGAAAGTCAGAAGAAGAAGAACAACAACGTATATATGAAAAAAAGCTAAATTGAAGAAGAAAGAGAAGAAGCAAGAATATAAGAAGGAGAAGAAAAACAAGAATAAGGAGGAGGAGGAGGAGGAGAAGGAGAAGTATAAGGAGGAGGAGAAGAGGAGAAGAAGAGAAGAAGAAGGAGAAGAAGGAGGAGAGAAGAAGGAGAAGAAGGAGGGCTCCTTCTCCTTCTTCTCCTCCTTCTCCTTCTTCTCTTCTTCTTCTCCTTCTCCTTCTTCTCCTTCTCCTTCTCTTCTTTTTCTCTTCTTCTTTTTCTTCTTCCTTTTCATTTCTCCTCTTCTCCTCTTCTTGGAGCTAAATTAGCTAACTATGTCTTTTTGGAGCTAAATGGGCTAATTATGTAATTATAGAGGAAAACAAGATAAGTATATAATATTAATGAGCTATCCAAGGTTCTTATGCCATTTTGAGCTTATAATGTCTTTTTGGAGCTAAATGGGCTAATTATGTCATTGTTGTGGAAAATAAGGTAAGGAGAATAAGAAAGAGGAGAAGAAAGAGGAGGAGGAGAAGAAGAAGAAATCAAGAAGAAGGTGAAGAAGAAGGAGAAGGAGGAGAAGGAGGAGAAGGTCTTCTCCTCCTTCTTCTCCTACTCCTCCTTCTCCTTCTTCTTCTCTTCTTCTTCTTCTTCTTCTTCTTCCTTCTTTTCATTTTTCCTATTTCTTCTCCTCTTCTCCTCTTCCTGGAGCTAAATTATCTAAGTATAGGTCCTTTCTGAGTTAACTTGGGTAAAATAGGAGAGAACTTAGCTAAGTATAGGTCATTTTTTATTAAATAGGTCATTTGGAGCTAATTATGTCATTTAGGTGGAAGCCTAGCTAACTATAGGTCCTTTCAGAGCTAACTTGGGTAAAATAGGTCATTTTGGAGCAAACTATGCTTATTATGCCATTTTGGAGCTAGGTAAGCTAATTATAGGCCATTTAATACCTAAGTTAGGGGGAATAGGTCACCTTGGAGCTATGTAAGCCTTATTATGTCATTTAGGAGAGAACTTAGCTAAGTACAGGTCATTTTTACTAAATAGGCCATCTTGGAGGTAACTAAGCTAATTATGTCATTTTGGTGGAAGCCTAGTTAACTATAGGTCCTTTCGGAGCAAACTTGGCTTAAATAGGTCATTTGAGAGCAAACTATGCTTATTAAGCCATTTTCAAGCTAGCTAAGCTAATTATAGCGCATTTAATACCTAAGTTAGGGGGAATAGGTCATCTTGGTTCTACGTAAGCCTTATTATGTCATTTAGGAGAGAACTTAGCTAAGTATAGGTCATTTTCTTATATTAAATAGGTCATTTTGGAGCTAACTAAGCTAATTATGTCATTTAGGTGGAAGCCAAGCTAACTATATGTCGTTTTGGAGCTAACTTGGGTTAAATATGTCATTTTAGAGGAGGAGGAGAAGAAGAAGAAGAAATCAAGAAGAAGGAGAAGAAGAAGAAGGAGGAGGAGAAGAAGAAATCGAGAAGAAGGAGAAGGAGAAGAAGGAGGAGAAGGAGGAGAAGGAGGAGACCTTCTCCTCCTTCTCCTTCTCCTTCTCCTTCATCTCCTCCTCCTCCTTCTCCTTCTTCTTCTCTTCTTCTTCTTCTTCCTTCTTTTAATTTTTCCTATTTCTTCTCCTCTTCTCCTCTTCTTGCAGCTAAATTATCTAATTATGTCTTTTTGGAGCTATATGGGCTAATTATGTCATTTTAGAGGAAAACAAGCTAAGAATATAATATTCATGAGCTAACCAAGGTTTTTATGCCATTTTGAGCTTACTATGTCATTTTGGAGCTAAATGGGCTAATTATGTCATTGTTGGGGAAAATAAGATAATGAGAATAAGAAAGAGGAGAAGAAAGAAGAGAAGGAGAAGAAGAATAAGAAATCAAGAAGAAGGAGAAAGAGAAGGAGAAGAAGGAGGAGAAGGAGGAGAAGGAGAAAGCTCCTTCTCCTCCTTCTTCTCCTACTCCTCCTTCTCCTTCTTCTTCTCTACTTCTTCTCCTTCCTTCTTTTCATTTTTCCTATTTCTTCTCCTCTTCTCCTCTTGATGGAGCTAAATTATCTAATTATGTCTTTTTGGAACCAAATGGGCTAATTATGTCATTTTAGAGGAAAACAAGCTAAGAATATAATATTCATGAGCTAACCAAGGTTTTTTTCCTATTTCTTCTCCTCTTCTCCTCTTGTTAATACTAGTTTATAATGACCATTGAAATGAAACTCACCGTGCCAATCGCAGAGAAGACAGGCATCGGCGTAGGGACTTGACATGCCATGATAAAGATTAAAAGAAATTAGTACAACATATTCACTATCATGAATAGTAATATGTACATATATAATTTAAGTTGTGAATCTTACAAACTAATAATAATCATCAATAAATGCATCATCATCATCACTATCACGCATGTCTTCATGAATGACGTGCTCATCGGGCTCAACGGCATGAAGTTGTGGAAGGCCTTTCTGCAATCGGTCAAGCATTGACAAGTCATCCGCATCAGTAACCTCTTCTAGTTCCAGCTCTGCTGGTTCCGGCTCAGGGGTGAAGTCGGATTCATTGTCGCTGTCTACTTTGATGTTGTGGGGTGAATCATGGCGGTTCTTGAAACGTTTCTTGGAAAGACGTGTTTCTTGGAGGAATTCTCCATCGTATGTGTCTCGGTTAATGTGAGGTTCATAATCCTGTTCATTTGGGAGAGGTGGTCTAACATGTGGTGGCACTTCATAAACAACATACCAACCTTCAATATTCTTATCAGTTTGGCATGCCCACGGTAGATAGAAAACTTGGATCTCCTGTTGAGCCGTAATATAGACATCAGGAACATCTAAATGGGTGTTTGGATTGATTTCGTCTAGTCCAATATGTTCATGAGTCCTTCTAGTCTCCTTCGGTTGGAACCAATAACATTTGAGGACTACGACGTTCGGTGGGTTTTCACCATAGAATTGAAGTTCATAAATTGCTTCAACTCTTCCATAATACTCGATAACACCTTCGCCGATAGCAGAGACACCACAATTTGTAGATTTCCAATCGGGCATAGATAGCTCTTTGCCAGAGGTACGAAAGAGATACCCGTTGATGTTGTATTTCTCAAATAAACGGACCTTATAGTCAAAAACATTAGCGGCTTGTCTCAATTCGGCGTCCATAGACTCTGAATTAGCCTAGAAGTTTAATACGGAACGATTGTTGCATTAGCCACAAGTTAGACCAAGAAATGAAATGGTCCATTATTGATAATTACCATTTGTTTGAAACAAGAGATGAAACCGGGATAGCCGCCTCCTGTCTTTGCCATAAGCTCATACTCTTCGACGGAATCATTTTCGATCACCGCTCCATCCGAGAATTTGGCGACGTATCGGCTGTATGAAATATCCGGGAATAAGAGAAGTTCAAAGGAATTAGAAGTTACGGGAAAATGTGTCAAGAACTTACTCGATGTATGGCCGCACTTCTGTTAGGTTGTTGAAGATATACAACGAAATCTTCCACCATTCTTCGACATCCAACGTTATTGGTTTCGAAGCACCGCCTGGTGCGAGCTTCCCTTTGAATAGGCTGAGGTTGTACCGACCTTTTTAGGGTCTGCATCGCTGTGCCGAGGCTTCAGATTATGCAAATGATGATTTTTGGCTTCGTAGTGTGCTGTCACAAAGTTTGTCACCTCCTCAGCAATGAATGCCTCAGCCATCGATGCTTCAATTCTATGCTTATTTTTACATTTAGCTCGAAGCGTCTTTTGCATCGTCTCAGTTGCATAGCACCAACGATTTTGCACGGGCCCACCCAATCTTGCCTCGGTCGGTTGATGTAAAATCAAATGTTGCATTGGATTAAAGAAGCCCGACGAAAAGATCTTCTCTAACTTGCACAACAACTCTAGTGCAAACTCCTCCATGTCATCTACCACGCCACGTGACAATTATTTCGCACAAAGAACACAGAAGAAATAGCTCAGCTCCGCCAGTACTACCCATTCATTCTCAGGAATAAAGCCTCGTAGAATCACCGGCATTACCCGTTCTTGCCATATGTGCCAATCATGACTCTTGAGACCAAAGATTTTTATTTTTTCAAGACTCGCTCCCCTCATAGCTGCATACCCATCGGGGAACATCAAGTGCATTTTGACCCACAAGATAATTTCCCTCATAGCTGGCCTTCCAAGATTGAACCAGGCCTTTGGCTTCGACCACTTCTGCTTTCCTTTGCCTTCTCGCTTGTTTTGTAACAGTCTATGACATAGTGTCTCTTGATCGACTCTAGACTTAGTATTATCCTTTGTCTTGCCATCTATGTTGAGCAATGTACCAAAAATAGCATGTCCGATATTCATCTCAGTGTGCATCATGTTGATATTGTGTGGAAGAAGGAGGTCTTTGAAGTAAGGCAGATCCCAGAAGCATGGCTTGTGAGTCCACATGTGTTTTGAAGTATACCCCTTGAAATACCCCGGACGCTGTGGATCAGGCTCGAGGGCGTTTAACTGATCTAGGATCTGTTGGCCTGTCAATGCGTGTGGTGCCAAGTTTTTGACAGCTTTACCTTTGGTAAAGTTCTTCTTGTCTTTTCTGAACTGATGGTCAAGATCCAGGAACTGTCTATGCAAGTCAAAGTAAGAATACTTCCGACCCTCCTACAACCAATGAAACTGAAGAGCTGCCTTGCATTGGGGGCACGTGAACCTTCCATGCACACACTATCCAGGGAATAGCGCATACGCCGGCAAGTCATGCATAGAGTACATGTACCACACATGCATTTTGAAGTTTTGTTTTCTAGCGGCATCGTGTGTCTTGACCCCATTATCCCAAGCTTCTTCCAATTCATCCTTAAGAGGCTGCAGGTACACATTCATATTCTTCCCCGGATAATTGGGCCCTGGAATTATCAGCGTGAGAAATATGTTCTTTCTTTGCATAATCTGCCGGGGGGGAGATTGAGTGGAATGACAAATATAGGCCAACAACTGTATTGGGTTGCCGTCATGCCGAATAGATTAAAACCATCTGTGGCGACGCAGACTCAAGGATTCCTTGGATCTACCGCTTTATCGTGATGCAATCCATCGAATTGTTTCCACGCTTCCCCATCCGATGTGTGTACTGCCATCTTATTCCCATCCGCTTGTAGTTCGGTTCTTTTGCCCAGTTTGTGCCATGTCATCTTTCTGGCTGTATATTCGACCATGAAAAGACATTGAAGCCTTGGTATGATTGGCATATACCAAAGAACACTAACTTCGATTTTGGTCTGCCTCTTCTCACCCATACCGTTGTCTACCACAATATACCTGCAAAACTCGCAATTGGGACTATAGTCCAAGTGTGCAAACTCCTTCCTAAATAAGACACATCCTTTCTCACATGCATCTATCTTCTCATAGGGCATCTTAAGTACATGAAGTATTTTGTCCGACTGGTACAGGTTTCCAAGCATGACATGGCATTTGGGTAGGAAGCGTCCAAATAGTGTCATCATCGCGTCGTAGCATTCTCTTCCCAAGTTGAACCGAGCCTTCAGAGCCATTACTTGTGCAATTGCATCCAGCTAACAAAGCTCAGTGTGCTCATGGAGAGGACGTTTTGAAGACTCCAACATTTCACAGAAGGCCTTTGCAGATTCCTCCATCTCATCTTCCGAATCCCGAGCATCATCAAAGTCTTGCACCATGTCTTCGATCCCGGTACCATGCTCGTCGGTGCGACGACGGACCACCTCAGCTCTGGTGCATTGTATAGACTCACCATCAAATGTCCACACCATATACTTAGGCTTAAAACCCCTCCTCTGCAGGTGTTTAATCATTACAGCCCCTGTCGTCTTTTTATAGTTGTCGCATACACGACAGGGGCAATAGTTTCTTTCCTGACCATTTGCAAATGCGGCTTTCACAAATTCCTTGTTTTTTAGAAACTATTCTTTCGTCATCTCTTTCTGACTAGGGTGACCGGTATACATCCACGCACGATCACTCATCTTGCCTAGCTACTAAAGACACAAGAAATATATTTATATATAATTTAGCATATATATTCATTAGTTAATCAAGTTCGCCATTTTTATTACGTCCATGCAACCTACACGCTAATAGGTAAAGATAGGTCCTAATCCCACCCAGTATGTGTAGATTGGGTTCGTTTTCCCATGATCTGCTCCGGATCCAACGCAAAATTTCGGCAGCACCTCCCCGTTGTTCTCCTGATACACGTCTCTGCAATAAACAGAGAGGATGTGTATCCGGAGAACAATAGGGAGGCAGTGACGAAATTATGCATCAGATCCGGAACAAAGCATATGGGAAAACGAACCCAATCTACACATACTTGGGCTGTCCATGCATAACGTTGGACCATTCGAAAGAATCACGGTTATAAATATAAGCAAATGCATGCATATTTATAACTGTAACTCTTTCGAACGGGAGACGCATACTGGTCACGCATTCTGATAAATTAATTTAATTACCTAAATCTAGCAAGTTTCATCCAAAAACTGACCCACAGTAAATGAAGGGGCGAGGAAGAGATGACATTTGTATTGACCCATGAATGCTGGGGCGAAGCTCGTACAACGCACGGGGAGGTCTTTGCACAGGAGGCCTCACAGCGACGAGACAACTGTCACACATAAATGCACCCGATCAACACAAATATGCTAATTATGTCTTTTTGGAGTTAAATGGGCCAATTATGTCATTTTAGAGGAAGGATAAGAAGGATGAGAGAAGAAGGAGAAGAATAAGGACAAGAAGAAGGAGAAGAAGGAGGAGAGAAGAAGGAGAAGAAGAAGGAGGAGAAGAAGGAGAAGAAGGAGGGGAGAAGAAGGAGAAGAAGGAGAAGAAGAAGGAGAATAAGGAGGAGAGAAGAAGGAGAAGAAGAAGGAGGGCTCCTTCTCCTCCTCCTCCTTCTCCTTCTCCTTCTCTTCTTCTTTTCATTTTTCCTCTTTCTTCTCATCATCATCTTCTTCTTCTTCTCCTCCTCCTCCTCCTCCTCCTCTCCTCCTCTTCTTCCTGCTCTTCTTCTTCTTCTTCCTATTATTTCTATTTCTATTTTCCTTTATCCTCTTCTTCTACTTATTCTTCTTTTCTTCTTTTTTCTCTTCTTCTCCTTATTTTTTTCTTGTTCTCTTGTTTTCTTCTTCTCCTTCCTATTTTTTTCTTCTCTTCTTCTTCTTCTTCTTCTTCTTCTTGTTCTTCTTGTTCTTGTTCTTGTTCTTGTTCTTGTTCTTGTTCTTGTTCTTGTTCTTCTTCTTTTTCTTCTTCTTCTTCTTATTCTCCTTCTTATTTTTCGCTTCTTCTTCTTATTATTCTTTTTCTTCTTCTTATTCTTCTTCTTCTTCTTCTTCTTCTTCTTCTTATTCTTCTTCTTCTCCTCCTCCTCCTCCTCCTCTTCTTCTTCTCCTCTTCTCCTCCTCCTCCTCTTCTTCTTCTTCCTCTTCTTTCTATTAAGCTAACTAACTAGTGGTAGAGGCGGTTGGGGTGTGGGGGCTGACCGGCAGGGGTGTCGTGGGCGGTGGGGCCGGGGGTGTTGGGGCTGCGGTGTGGCGCGGCGTCGGGGGCGGTGGGGTGGCGGCGTGGGGGGGGGGGGGGCGCTGCGGGGCACCGGGGAGGCGCCGGGGGCGGTGGTGCTGTGGGGCACCGGGGCGGCTCAACGGTGGTGGCGGCGGTGGCCGTCGGGGGAGAGGAGTGGAAGAGAGTGGCCGTTTGAGAGAGAGAGGGCCGGTGTGGATAGGGACGACCGTTACATAATTCCTAAGCTTTGCCCTCTGCTAGGGGATGACAAAGGGTCTAGACTCTTTGCCATCTGCCTCCGGACTCTTTGTCGTCCGCTAGTAGACGTCAAAGAAGCGATTGTAGTTTTACCTAACATTCCCTCAGCCAGGTGGGCCCAATCCAAAGCTTTGCCGTCTGTTGTCCTAATCTTTGCCGTCTGCGGCTTACGGCAAAGAAGTGACTGATGGCAAAGACATTCTATGTCATCAGCCAGTTATGTGTCGTCCGCTTTGTGGAAGCTGACGGTCAAGACACTCTTTGCCATCAGCGAGCGGACAAAGATTTGGCAGACGGAAAACAACTGAATTCCAGTAGTGTGTACAATAAGTTATTCTTCACCCAGGTAATCTTACGACTATTTTCTAAATAAATTACATTTGGAATAACAATTGTTACATTAATATTGAATCATTACGTAACATTTTATGTCAAAAAATTAAAAATATAGGTCATAAGACCAGAAAAATCGCATTCCATGTACATAAAATATTTTTTATGATGACTATATATTTTCTTACGATCTCTATTTATGTATGAAATAACAAAAAAAAATTGAAACATAAAATTATGGTGCATTGATGTGAAAATAGAGAGGGGTGAAGAATAACTATGCTTCACCCAGGGTGACGAATAGTCAATCCCTATACACACACACACACACACAGATATATATATATATATATATATATATACTTGCCGGATTTTGCAACAGTTAAGGCTTCCTCCTCCGTTCAGTGACCAGAGCCGTCATCATGATCTCCTTCCTCCGCCATTCGGTCACCGGACCCGTCATGACCTCCTTCCTCCTTCATTGTTGGATCACCACAGCCGTCATGACCTTCTTCCTCCTGTATTGTTGGATCACTGGAGTGGTCATGACCTCCTTCCGCCTCCATTGTCGGATCACCGAAACCATCATCATCTCCTTCTTGACCATCGGTGTCATTGAGAAACGATAAGGGATCACGCCCGTCGCGAATTATATCCCCCAACAAATCTTATTTTCCCAGTCTCTGTCCATGGTTTCTGCAAATATTACCACATGGAAATATACAAACATGAGAGATGTATTAGCGTGGCCTCGATAGTTGGTCGGGCGAGCGGACCGCCTCTCTCTCATGCATGTCTGACGTCCCCCCTCATGTCGAAGTTATCGAGGAGGGGGTAGATTGACAACGACGCTCTTTCTTCTAGGGTTTCGGTGAGTGTGGTGCATTTGTTTTCCAGTGCGTGCGGTGACGTCGTCAAGTATATATCAACTATAGGAATGGGAGCTTCACACATTCATTTAAAGAAAGTAGCTTCACATTTTCATTTAACAAAAATACTACCTTCATATTTTCATTTCAAAAACAAATCACATTTGTACAAAACACAAAACATCTCATCTGTCAAAATGGGAACTTCACATATTCATTTCAAAACTCATCGTGCATATGCAAAATTTAACATTTGTTTCTCTATCTAAAAAACATAGTGCATCTAAAAAGAGCATATCTAAAAAAAGAGCACATTTCATACATCTCATCTCATCTCATTATGCAACACAAATTCATCTATCTATTCATCTCATCTCATTCCATCTCATCTCATATCATCTCATATCATTATGCAAAAAAAAATAGAGCATGACCGGAGTAGTGGCAACAGGGGGCCATGGCCGGAGCAGTCGCAGCAGGGGCGTGCATGGCTGGAGTAGTGGCAACAGGGGGCTTGGGAAAGTGGGGTGCTCACTGGGGGCGCGGGGATGGATCTATGGAGGCCGGCGACGATGAGAAGCCGTCTCTGGGACACACGACAACGGGAAGGAGGGCGTGCGAGGAGGTCCGGCGCCGCCGACGGTCAGCGGGCTCGGGGACGGTAGGGCCCTGGCGAGCGCGACGGCGAGGGGCGACGACGCGGGGAGACAACGTGGTCGTGCAGCCTCACGATGTTGAGGTGGTCGTCGGCGCCTGATACGTCTCCAACATATCTATAATTGGTGATTGTTCCATGCTATTATAATATCTGTTTTGGATGTTGTATATGCATTTATATGTTGTTTTATATTATTTTTGGGACTAACCTATTAATCTAGAGCCTAGTGCCAGTTTCTGTTTTTTCATGTTTTTGAGTATTGCATATAAGGAATATTAAACGGAGTCCACCCGGAACAAAATCTCCGGAAAGATTTTTTTTTTTGGACCAAAAGACACCGAGGAGACTTGGAGTAGGGGGCAGGGCAACTGCTGGGAGGCCACAAGCCTGCAGGGCGCGCCCTAGGGGGGTGGCCACGCCCCTGGCTTGTGGGTCCCCTGTAGGCCTCCTAACCCTATTCTTTGGCGTATAAATTCCCTAATATTCCCGTATCGCCGAAAAGAGCCATGAAAATACTTTTACGTCGCCGGGAGCCTGTGTTCCCGAGATATCCAATCTGGGAGCCTTTTCCGGTAATCTGTCAGAGAGGGAATTGATCAGGAGGGCATCTACATCAACCTCATTGCCCCTCCAATGATGTGTGAGTAGTTCACCACAGACCTACGGATCCATAGCTAGTAGTTGGATGGCTTCTTCTCTTTATTTCATCTTCAATACCATGTTCTTCATGATCTTCATGGAGATCTATCCGATGTAATAGTCTTTTGCGGTGTGTTTGTCGAGATCCGATGAATTGTGAGTTTATGTTCAGATTATTTATGAATATTATTTGAGTCTTTCCTGAATTATTATACGCATGATTTCATATCTTTGCAAGTCTCTTCGAATTATTTGTTTGGTTTGGCTAACTAGATTGGTAATTCTTGCAATGGGAGAAGAGCTTAGTTTTGGGTTCAATATTGTGGTGTCCTCACCCAGTGACATAGTAGGGGTTGCGAGGCACGTATTGTATTGTTGCCATCGAGGATAAAAAGATGGGGTTTTCATCATATTGCTTGATTTTATCCCTCTACATCATGTCATCTTACTTAATCCGTTACTCTGTTCTTCATGAACTTAATACTCTAGATGCAGGCAGGAGTCGGTCGATGTGTGGAGTAATAGTAGTAGATGCAGAATCGTTTCGGTCTACTTGACACGGACGTGATGCCTATATGCATAATCAATTGCTCGACAGTAATTTGTTCACCCACCGCATTATTTTCCTTTATGAGAGAAGCCTCTAGTGAAACCTATGGCCCCCGGGTCTATTTTCCATATTATATTTTTAGATCTATAAACCAAAAATACCAAAAATAGTTTTCTGCAATTTATAAACTTTTGTTTTACTTTCATATCTATCAATATTTTATATCCATCTGTATCAGATCTCACCCTTGCAAATAACTCTAAAGGGATTGACAACCCCTTTATAGCGTTGGGTGCAAGTGTTTGATTATTTGTGCAGGTACTACTATTGGGGCCTTGCTTGTTCCTCCTTGTGGATTGATACATTGGTTCTCAACAAACTGAGGGAAATACTTATGTACTTCACTGCATCACCCTTTCCTCTTCAAGGGAAAACCAATGCAACCTCAAGAGGTAGCTAGAAGGATTTCTGGCGCCGTTGTCGGGGAGGATACATAGCAAGATCAAGCCTACCAAGTACCCATCACAAACTCATCTCTTGCATTTACTTTATTTGCCATTTTCCTCTCGTTTTCCTCTCCCCCACTTCTAAAACGATTTTCAGAAAATACCAAAAAGATTGGCCTTTTTATTCGGCTTTTTTTCGTTCGTCTTTTTTGTTTGCTTGCTTGTGTGCTAGATTTCTTGCTTTGTCATGATGGCTCAAGATAATACCAAGTTATGTGATTTTTCCACTACTACTAATAATGATTTTATTAGTACTCCGATTGCTCCCGCCACTAGTGCGGAATCTTGTGAAATTAATGTCGCTTTGCTCAGTCTTGTTATGAAAGAACAATTTTCTGGCCTTCCTAGTGAAGATGACGCATCCCATCTTAATACTTTTGTTGAGTTGTGTGATATGCAAAATAAGAAATATGTGGATAATGAAAATTTTAAATTAAAGCTATTTCCTTTCTCACTACGAGATCGTGCCAAAACTTGGTTTCTATCTTTACCTAAAAATAGTACTGATTCATGGAATAAGTGTAAAGATGCTTTTATTTCCATGTACTTTCCGCCCGCTAAGATTATCTCCCTTAGGAGCGATATAAAGAATTTTAAGTAACTTGACCATGAGCATGTTGCACAATCTTCGGAGAGGATGAAACTAATGATTAGGAATTGCCCCGCGCATGGTTTGAGTTTATGGATGATTATACAAATTTTTATGCGGGATTGAATTTTCCTTCTAGAAATCTTTTAGATTCTACCGCGGGTGGTACTTTATGGAAATCACATTAGGAGAAACTACTAAACTCCTAGATAATATTGTGGCAAATTACTCTCAATGGCGTACCGGAAGATCCCCTACTAGTAAAAAGGTGCATGCTATGGAAGAAATAAATACTTTGAGTGGAAAAATGGATGAATTAATGAAATTGTTTGCTAGTAAGAGTGCTCCTCTTGATCCCAATGATATGCCTTTGTCTTATTTGATTGGAAACAATAATGAATCTATGGATGTGAATTTTGTTGGTAGGAACAAGTTTGGCAATAACACGTATAGAGGTAATCCCAATCCTAGGCCGTTTCCTAGTAATTCCTCTAATAATGAGGCTAATTCCTACAACAATTCTTATGGAAATTATAATAAGATGCCCTCTGATCTTGAGAATAATATTAAAGAATTCATTAGTTCTCAAAAAAGTTTCAATGCTATGATTGAAGAAAAAATTCTCAAGATTGATGATTTGGCTAGGAGCATTGATCGAATTTCTCTTGAGATTGATTCTTTGAAAATTAGATCTATTCCAGCCAAGCATGATATTAACGAGTCTTTAAAAGCTATGAGAATTTTTATTGATGAGTGTAAGTAAGGAACCGCTAGAATATGTGCTAAGCGTGAATGGCTTGAAAAGGTGTTTTCTTGTGATAATATTGATGAAGATCTTAAAGTGATTGGTGTGACACCTATTGAATCTTTTTTTTCTAGCATAATTCTTGAAAAATATGGGCTGGAGATGAGTCAACTTTAGCTAAAAGGCGTCCCAATGATTCGGAGTTCATAGATCTTAGTGATAAAATTGATAAAAGGGGGATGGAAGAGGTCAAAACTTTAGATAGCAATGAGCCCATTCTTTCGGATTTAAAGGATTTTAATTACAATAATTGCTATTTAATTGATTGTGTTTCCTTGTTGAACTCCATGTTAAATGCTCCACATGTTTATAATCAAAATAAAGCTTTTACTAAACATATCGTGGATGCCATGATGAAATATTTTGAAGAAAAACTTGAGTTAGAAGTCTCTATACCTAGAAAGCTTTATGATGAGTGGGAACCTACTATTAAGATTAAAATCAAAGATTATGAATTCCATGCTTTGTGTGATTTTGTGCTAGCGTTTCCACGATTCCAAAAACTTTATGTGATGTCCTAGGATTCCATGAGTTTGATGATTGTTCCTTAAATTTGCATCTAGCGGATTCTACAATTAAGAAACCCGCATGAAGGATTAACTATGTTCTTATTGTTGCAAATAGGAATTATGTGCCCGTAGATTTCATCGTTCTTGATATAGATTGCAATCCTACATGTCCTACTATACTTGGTAGACCCTTCCTTAGAACGATTGGTGGAATTATTGATATTAAAGTAGGAAACATTAGATTCCAATTTTCATTAAGGAAAGGCATGGAGCACTTTCCTAGAAAGATAATAAGATTACCTTATGAATCTATTATGAGAGCTACCTATGGATTGCATACCAAAGATGATAATACCTAGATCTATTGCATTATGCCTAGCTAGGGGCGTTAAACAATAGCGCTTGTTGGGAGGCAACCCAATTTAATTTTTTTGCTTTTGTTTTTTGTTTCTGTTTTTGAGTTCTGCACATATTACTACCTTTGTAATAATTGACTTTTCTTTTTTTTAATTAGTGTATGAGCCAAGTAAGACCTTGGGGATGGTCTACCGTGTTTGCAAGTTGATTTTGCTGAAAAACAGAAACTTTCGCTCTCAGTCCAACAATTTATAAATTCACTGGAATGGGCTTTTGATCTGAATTTTGTACACAAGATTGGCTTACAGATTTCCCAGATCATCCTAATTTTTCAAAAGTTTTGGAGTTACAGAAGTATTCGAAGTAAATAGATTGCTACAGACTCATATGTTTTTGTGAGATTGTATTTTCTTTGTGTTGATTGCTTATTTTGATGGGTCCAATGCTGATCGACCGGATTGATGGACCACTTGATCAGATTCGTAGAAAGGAAACAATATCTTGGATTGGAATACTACGTGTTTCCTTAATATAGAAATGCAGTACCCTCTCCTTTGGATGATCTAGCTGGACATTGGGATTTGTGGTGTCTTAATTCAAGCTTAGGAGCTTGTATACCTCCCCGAGGTTCTTGCATTGGAATTAATGTGCAATGTAGCTATATCATACTTATGGTGTTTAGGATTAGACCTTCCCTCAACCCTTGAGTTGACTTGTGTGAGATGATATCTTTGATGAAATATGGTCATTTTTTTCCAGAGTGAGAGGTCATACTATTGGCATCTAAGGAATGTGCTTAGGATAAGATGATAGATGTTCACTCACGTCCTAAGTTCCTTGAAACCCCAAAGCTTCACCGAGCCATAAGATGGTCGGATTATAACCATAAGAAACAACTCTAAGTCGTTGGAATATGGCCAGTATACCGCCCGACAGCCACCAATCATGTCTATGACGAACATGGGCATGAAGAACTAGATCGTGTTGGACAATGAACCTCTCGGCCAGTGACCGTCCATAGCAAGTTCCCGTTCGCCTAACCTGTCTCATGAGCACTGCGCTTATGTGATGCTTGAAGAAGTATGTTTTCATCCTCACGGATGACATACTTATTCACCCAATAAGAGAAAGAACACCTTAGTCCTGTTTGGGCAAGCCCCAAGAACACCGATCGCTATGGCTCTCGGGAATAAGGTGTTATCTCAAAGAGGATGGGTTCATCGAAGCAATCACCGAGCAACAGAAGTCTGTCCTACCCAAGACAAGACGAAGAACCGCCATGGTTGGGAAACCACGACAAAGAAGAAGAAGAAATAGAAGTCAACCACCGCTCCTGCGCCGACTACATCAACTATGTCAAGAAGCATCGGCGACCAAGCCAATGAAGCCTTTGGACAGTGAGGAAATTCAAAGAGCTTCTTCTTGATCCAAACCAAGGACGGGAGTCCTAATTGGATCATGGTGAAAACCGGCTAAAGGTGATTCACCTGCCTGCCGATCCCCAAACCTTACATACTAGATGACTGGTCTATACTCTTGGGTAGCCAACTCATCCATAACCCCTCGCGAACCTTCCGAGATGGTAGAACCCGTCGTAAACACTGAGTCTCCGAGATTAGACTCATGGGTGAGACACGTTACCTTGCCACGTATTCCGACCTTGGGATACACATGCAAGTCACACACTTGCGAGAACTTAGTGCACCGAGCCCTTGACCCTTAGTCAAGCCTAACTTAGTGCCAGAACCCTGCTCACGCTCAGGCAAGGACGAGCGGAGCATTCGAAGTTGTATCATCAAGCACCTCAAGACCCACAACAGCAACATGGGGATATGAAGAATGCTTCCAGCTTAAAATTTTGTATCTCTCCAACACCTAGCCTAGAAATCTCAGGGACGAGATTTTCTTAAGGGGGTTAGGTCTGTAACACCCTGTGTTTAACTCTCGTGACTGATTTGACTTATCTAAAAAATTAGGACCAATTAATTTTTTTAAGACTAATTGTGATGTTTGATGTGATTGTTGCTTGCTTGCTTGTTTGCTTGTGTTTGAATCCCAATGCTCTAGCTACTCACCAGACTGACCTCTTCGATCCAAAACCTTGCCTAATGATCATGCCATGTGAATAGGACGAGGAACTATTTTTACCAACCATTATTTTCACCAAAGAGCATTTCCTTGATTTAAGGTTTCAAAAACCCATGAGTTGGGATGTGTACGACAAGTCCTCAAGTTAGGGAAATTATTTTGCACACATTATTTTATTTAAAACTCATTATAAAAATGGCTTCACAAAACCACAAAATTATTATTTTAAAAGTTATTTTCCTATTTTATTTAAATACCTTACCGAGAGGCCAGAAATGGTCCCTTATGAGGAAAAGATATTTTTATTGCTTTCAACATATTTGAGAAAATTCAGAGAAACTCGGTGGACATATATATTCGTATATAGGAGTTTCAACACATGGTCATGTGCAAAATATTGGGCAAAAACCTTCAAAACCCTTCCTGTGTATTTCAAGCTTTTGGAATATTTCTACAAGAAATATTCTCCATAAAATCCTGTAAAATTCTAGCATGTCACATATGCTATATGTGATGTTCTTGCCAAGTTTCATCTCAATCCAAGTTGATTTGATTCACCTAAATATTCTAAAACCCTATCTGTCCAAATCCAAATTTGAGCAACTCTACATTACCATGTGTCTCCAATTGTGCTCAAATTTGTTGGACATGTTCTGGTACTCCAATAATGCATCCACACCAAGTGGTACATCAAGGAGAATAGAAGAACTTGTCCCAAGGCCCTCAAAACAATCCATGTTGATTTCTGACTTTGGGAAAGTTTACATTATAAAGTTTCTCTAATTGATATCAAACTTTTTGGGCATGCTTTAATGCTCAAATAATGCCCCCACACCAAATATTGGATTTGTGGGAATTGATACCAAACTCTACATTGCCATTTGTCTCTAAGTGGGGTGGTGACCACCACCCTGGCGTGCAAGAACGGTGCTATGCACCTTGTCTTCATCTTCCAGGCTGTGTCCGGCTGTTGCAGCTCATCTCAGTGCGCCATGAGGTCTTCGTTGACCGTTCCAACCCCTCCCCGACACCAGGATGCAACCAAGGTGACTCTAGGCATGTGTGGCAGTCGTGCCCACAGAGCAACAGGCGCTTCTGAAAGCTCCCGAGTTTCTCCTCTGCGCCCCTCCATTTAGGGCCTCCCTCAATCCCCTACTGCCTGCCACCTACTGCCCCGTCTACCCCGAACCCCCGGATCAACCCAAGGCAGCCCATCAGCTCTGTCCCTCCTCCCATGACCGAAGCTTACCGGCGGTACCAGTCCCATATTCGGACAACGCAGAGCTTCCCCTAGCCCGGCTCTCCCCTCCAATGCAATCCCCTCGACGCCCCATCCTCCTAGACACGCTAGGGGTCCCTCCCCGAGGTCGTTCCATGCTCCTTAGTAGCGGCCAGTGCAGTAAGCCGCCCCCCATGGCGAGCCGCTTGCCCCGGCCATCCTTGCGGCCGCCATGCGCTCGGCTCGGTGGCTGGTCCAGCAGGATGGCTAGAACCGCGGTGGTCGGCGTCCCCGTCTGCCCTATCGTGAGGTAGAAGAAGCAGTAGAGGAGAGAGAGAGGGAGACCGGCGGGCCCTAGGTGTTGGTGGATGGCTGGCCACACCCATGCACAGTAAGTGGAGACGGAGTCTCCCTAACCGCCTCCCCGCGCAGGAGGCATAATCCACGTAATAAGCCTCCGGCATTGCCCTCGCGCACGCAGCCGTGCGGTTGGGCCGGCCCAACTGCAATGTGACACCTTGAGCGCCACATTACCCCCGGTACAACCCCCTTCTGTTTTTTTTCCTTTTTTAGGGAACTTCTAAAATCCACATTAAATTCATTTGTATTCCAAATGTGATGGTTCAGATTTCTACACGTTCCTAAAATCAAGACCTATCCATATATGTGCATTGCACATTTTTCCAAAAGTCTTTTCTGTGGGGTTAATATTCAAATGCCCATTTGAATATTTTAAGCACCACCTTTCAAAAGCCTAGAATATTCAAATCAGCTCCAAATGGAGTGATTCAAATTTCCAGAGTCTCCTAAGATCATGCCTTATTTTTTAAGCATCAGTCAACATTTTTATCTGGCATGCTTTTGTTGCCTTGAATAAGTAGCTCCCTTTTGCTATTTATTCCATGTTATAAAATCCCTAGAATATTCATATCAACTCCAAATCCATCGAGCCAACTTCCTAAATATTTCTAAAATCATGCTATATTAACTGAGTGCCTCCACTCATTTTTATCAGAATGTTTTCTGCAGGCTTCTTTAAGAATCACCTATTCCTCTTTTCATCCATTCAAAAATCCCTAATGGTCCAAATCCCCTAGAGCAAGCTTCAGGTATTTTTCTTATGACCAGAGAGGTCCAAGAAAAATAAAACTCCTATTTTTATAGCACTTTTGTTTCTGCTTGCTGTGTGGCTTACTGTGATTGTTTCCGACGATAGTTGACGGATAGATGGAGTACTCGGAGTTGAAACGGAAGACCTCGAAGACCCCGAGGACTTATGTGAGCAAGGCAAGCAGCCCTTTGACCATGTATGAGGAAATGTTTTTATGCATGACATGTAGATTATTTTGTTACGATGCATATAGTTGAGATTAATTGGTGCACCCAGCATGGTGTTCCCGATAGCCCCTGTGGAGCACTTGCATTGAGCATGACCTTACCATATATGAGGGTCATGCTGATATATGTTGACAAGTAGACAGTAGTGCTACGCATAGAAGGAGCATGTGCATGATGATGGTAACACAATGTTGATATCAAAGGTTTTACGAAAACCCCATCGGGTGCCACTAATTCCCGAGGGTGATTATGTTGAGTTAGGTGACCACTTGTCAAAGAAGTGGTGCACCAAGAATGTTTTGTGTAAGTGGTTTCGGAAACAAGATTAGATTTATGATGTGTCGACCGTCCCAACCTTCCTTGCGAAACCACGATACCCCTTTATGGGACGGGGCTTTGTTGATTACTTTGGTCGGTACTAGCAAAGTGGCTACATTACTAGTGGCGGGAGTGATATGTGGTCACTCTCGTGACGGGGTCGTACCAGGTAGGTCGACCATGCCGTTTTTAATTATTCCGGGCACATAGTTGGTCCCCACATGGATGATACGGTCCTGAGTTGGTGCTCGTAAGATGTACATCATATGGGTTGCGTACTAATCGAGTGGAATCTTTATCTAGTATCGTTAGGGGAAAGGCAATGATCGGGTACTTACCTCGGGTATGTTATATACCGCGAGCCATGGATGACACAGAAGTTTCCCGGATCTCGTAGGTACACCGTACAACCTCTGCAGAGTGTAAAACTATTCGAATAGTCGTGTCCATGGTCAAGGAGAGTTGGGTAATCCTGCTTAAACTACGTCCAGTCGTTTCCACATAAACCAAGTGTGAGTGTGTATGTATGTTTAAAGGTGTTATCTCAGAAAGATGATACGACAAGTTCGGCGACTTGGCATACAGGGTGAACCTGTGGTGTTCAACCCTCAGCAGATATGTTCATATGTGTGACATGTTCTTCTAAATATCACCTTGCTTATAATGCATGTCCATTCAAGCAATTGATCATGTTTATTTCCAATAAAAAGTTGCTTTCCACAAAGGCTACATATTACTTATTATCGTATCAACTTGACTATCCATATCAGGGGCTGCTTGTGAGTACATTCAAAGTACTCATTGGCTCGCCACTGGTTATTTCATTGACCAGGTAGGAGGGAATAGGAAATGGTGAAGAGCACCTTGGTGACGTTTCTTGCGAGCTAGGACGCTTCCCAGTCAAAATAACTATAGGTTAAGGCTGATGGCATGGGTTCATGCTTTCGGCCAATATTTCCTATATTGGTCAAGTTTTGTGTGTTGGCCCTCAAGGCCCTATATATGTAAGACTTGACCGCAAAGGTCATCGATACGTCTCCAACGTATCTATAATTTTTTATGGTTCCATGCTATTATCTTTTCAACTTTGGATGTTTTATATGCATGAATATGCTATTTCATATATTTTTTGGGACTAACCTATTAACTCAGTGCCAAGTGCCAGTTTCTGTTTTTTCCGTGTTTTTGACCTTTTTCAGAGAAGAATATTAAACGGAGTCCAAACAGAATAAAACCTGCGGGATGATTTTTTCCATAACATATGATATGCAGTGGACTTGAGAACCAAGGCAGGAGACCTCGTGGGAGGTCACAAGCCCCCACCTCTTTCACCTATAAATTCTCTAAAATCCCAACCTCGGGGGATTGCAGTGGTCAGAAGCCGCGGCCTCGGGGGGCGCCTAGTAGGCTTGTGAGGCCCATGTGGCTCCTTTGCCCCACCTCTTTCACCTATAAATTCTCTAAAATCCCGAAACCAAAGAAGAGAGCCACGAAAATACTTTTCCACCGCCGCAAGCTTCTGTCTCCGCAAGATCCATCTGGGGCACGTTCTGGTGCCCTGCCGGAGGGGGATTCGGACACGAAGGGCATCTTCATCAACACCATTGCCTCTCCGATGATGCGTGAGTAGTTCACCAAGACCTTCGGGTCCATAACTAGTAGCTAGATGACTTCTTCTCTCTCTTGGATCTTCAATACAAAGTTCTCCATGATCTTCATGGAGATCTATCAGATGTAACCTTCTTTTGCGGTGTGTTTGTCGAGATCCGATGAATTGTGGATTTATGATCAGATTATCTATGAATATTATTTGAGTCTCCTCTGATCTCTTATATGCATGATTTCTTATCCTTGTAATTCTCTGCGAGTTATGGGTTTCGTTTGACCAACTTGATCTATAATTCTTGCAATGGGAGAAGTGCTTGGTTTTGGGTTCATATCGTGTGGTGTCCTCACCTAGTGACAGAAGGGGTAGCGAGGCACGCATCGTGTTGTTGCCATCAAGGGTAAAAAGATGGGGTTTATATCATATTGCATGAATCTATCCCGCTACATCATGTCATCTTGCTTAAGGCGTTACTCTGTTTGTTATGAACTCAATACACTAGATGCATGCTGGATAGTGGTCGATGTGTGGAGTAATAGTAGTAGATGCAGAAAGTATCGGTCTACTTGTCTCGGACGTGATGCCTGTATGTATCATCATTGCCTTAGATATCGTCATGACTTTGCGCGATTCTATTAATTCCTCGACAGTAATTCGTTGACCCACCGTAATACTTTCTATCATGAGATCTACAAAATGTCCCCCGGGTCTATTTCACATCATATTTTCAGATCTACAAAATTACTTTGTTGCACTTTTCACCTTCAGATCTCACCTTGCAAATAATCATGAAGGGATTGACAACCCCTTTATAGCGTTGGGTGCAAGTTTGTTTGTTTTTGCGTAGGTACATTGGTGCCTCATCTTGATACTCCTACGGGATTGATACATTGGTTCTCAAACTGAGGGAAATAATTATCGCTACTCTGCTGCATCGCCCTTTCCTCTTCAAGGGAAAAAAGAACGCAAGCTCGAGGAGTAGCAAGAAGAATTTCTGGCGCCATTGCCGGGGAGTATTCAAAGTGAAGCATATCCAAGTAACCATCGCAAATTCATCTCTTGCATTTACATTATTTGCCTTTTGCCTCTCGTTTCCCTCTCCCCCACTTCTGAAAAAACAAAATTTACAAAAATATTTGCCTTTTTCGTTCGCCCTTTTATTTCGCTTGCTTTCTGTTCGCTTGTGTGCTTGTCTGCTTGCTAAGTCACCATGACTGAAAACACCAAATTGTGTGACTTCTCGAATACTAATAATAATGGTTTTATTATTAGTCTGATTGCTCCCGCCACTAGTCCGGAATCATATGAAATTAATGCTGCCTTGCTGAATCTTGTTATGAAAGAGCAATTTTCCGGCCTTCCCAATGAAGATGCCGCATCCCATTTTAATACCTTCATTGAGTTATACGATACGCAAAAGAAGAAAGATGTGGATAATGATGTGATTAAATTGAAGCTATTTGCGTTCTCATTACGAGATTGAGCAAAAACTTGGTTTTCATCTTTACCCAAAAATAGTATTGATTCTTGGAACAAGTGTAAAGATGCTTATATTTCCAAGTTTTTTTTCCACCGGAAAAGATTATCTCTCTCCGTAATGATATCATGAGTTTTAAGCAACTAGATCATGAACATGTTGCGTAATCTGGGGAGAGAATGAAATTGATGATTAGAAATTGTCTCGCTCATGGCCTTAGAATTTGGACGATTATACAAATCTTCTATGCTGGTTTGAATTTTGCTTCTAGAAATATCTTGGATTCCGCCTCGGGTGGAACTTTCATGGAAATCACACTAGGAGAAGCCACAAAACTCCTAGATAATATCATGACAAACTATTCTCAATGGCACACGGAAAGGTCACCTACTAGTAAAAAAGTGCATGCTATAGAAGAAATTAACTCTTTGAGTGCTAAGATGGTTGAGTTAATGAAATTGTTTGCTAGTAAAAGTGCTCCTTTAGATCCAAATGATATGCCTTTGTCTTCCTTGATTGAGAATAGCAATGAAAGCTTGGATGTTAATTTTGTTGGTAGGAATAATTTTGGCAACAACAATGCTTATAGAGGTAACTTTAATACTAGGCCTTTTCCTATTATTCCCTCTAATAACTTTTGCAATTCCTACAACAGTGCTCATGGAAATTACAATAAATTACCCTCTGATCTTGAGAATAATATTAAAGAGTTTATCAACTCGCAAAATATTTTCAACGCGTCCATAGAAGAAAAACTGCTCTAAATTGATGACTTGGCTAGGACCATTGATAGAATGTCTCTTCATATTGATGCTTTGAAATTTAGATGTGCTCCTCCCAAGATTAATATGGATGAAACTTTGAAAGCTATGCGTGTTTCCATGAATGAGAGTAAAGAAAGAACCGCTCAAATTCGTGCTAGACATGAATGGCTTAAAAAGGCGTGCTCTCGTGATGAATATCACGAAGATCTCAAAGTGCTTGGTGTGACTCCTATTGAATCCTTGTTTTCCAATGTCCGTCCTAATGATGATGGGGCTGGATAAGAATCCACTTTGGTTTAGAAACGTCCCAATGATTAGGAGTCCACTTATCTTGATGCTAAAAATACTGAAAGTGGAGTAGAGGATATCAAAACTTTGAGTAGTGATGAAATTACTACTTTGGATTTAAAGGAATTCAATTATGATAGTTGCTCTTTGATTGAATGTATTTCCTGGATGCAATCCATGCTAAACTCTCCACATGCTTATAGCCAAAATAAGGCCTTTACCGATCATATCGTTGATGCTATGATGAAATCTCTTGAAGAGAAACTTGAGTTGGAGATATCTATTCCTAGAAAACTTCATGATGAGTGGGATACTATCAAAATCAAGATTAAAAACTATGAATGCAATGCTTTGTGTGATTTGGGTGCTAGTGTTTCTGCTATTCCAAAGTCTTTATGTGATGTTCTAGGCTTCAATGAGATTGATGAGTGCTCTCTTAATTTGCATCTTGCGGATTCTACTGTTAAGAAAAATATGGGAAGGATCAATGATGTTCTTGTTATTGCAAATAGGAACTATGTGCCCGTATATTTCATTGCGCTTGATATTGATTGCAATCCTACATGTCCCATCATTCTTGGTAGACCTTTCCTTAGGACTATTGGTGTTGTCATCGATATGAAGGAAGGGAATATTAGCTTTCAATTTCCATTAAAGAAGGGCAGAACACTTTCCTAGAAAGAAAATAAGATTGCCTTATGAATCCATGATGAGGGCTACTTATGGTTTGAGCACTAAATACGACGATACTTGATTCTATCGCCTTATGCCTAGCTAAGGGCGTTAAACAATAGCGCTTGTTGGGAGGCAACCCAGTGAATTTATCTTTGCTTTTTTCTTTCTGTTTTGTTGTGTCCACACCATCATAATTTTGTTATGATTGTGTTTCTTATGTTTCTTTTTGTGTTTGTGCCAAGTAGAACCTTTATGATTAGTTTTGGTGATAGTTGTTTGATCATGCTGAAAAGGACAAAAACTTTGCGCTCACGAAATTATTTTTAATTCCTATCCATGAAGAGCTTTTGAGTTGATTCGTTTTGCTACTGGTTTATATTAGAATTGCCCTAATTTTCATAATTTTTCATAATTTTTGGGATACCAGAGTTATACGAAGTATGCAGATTGATACAGACTGGTCTGTTTTTGACAGATTCTGTTTTTGTTGTGTTGATTGCTTATTTTGATGAAACTATGGTTAGTGTCGGGGGTACTAGCCATGGAAAAGTGAGAATGCAGTAATATAACATCAATCTAAATAGAAATAAAGTTTACTAGAGTACCTAAAGAGTTGGTGGTTTGTTTTCTTATGCTAATGTTATCACGAGTTTCTGTTTAAGTTTTGTGTTGTGAAGTTTTCAAGTTTTGGGTGATGTTCTCATGGACAATGGAATAAAGAGTGGAAAGAGCTTAAGCTTGGGGATGCCCAAGACATCCCAAGCCAAATTCAAGGACACCAAAAAGCCTAAGCTTGGGGATGCCCCGGGAAGGCATCCCCTCTTTGGTCTTGAATCCATCGGTAACGTTACTTGGAGCTATATTTTTATTCACCACATGATATGTGTTTTGCTTGGAGCGTCGTGTATTATAGGAGTCTTTGCTTTTTGTTTTGCCACAATCTTCCTTGCTGCACACCTTTTTGAGAGGGACATGCACTCATCGTGAATTTGCTAGAATACTCAATGAGCTTCACTTATATCTTTTGAGTTAGGCAATTTAGCTCGCATGTGCTTCACTTATATCTTTTGAGCTAGATAACTTTTCTCTAGTGCTTCACTTATATCTTTTTAGAGCACGGGGGTGTGACATTTTGAACAAATAAAAACTCTCGATCTTCACTTATATCTTTTTGAGAGTGCTCTCTCTAAGTAACTTGGTAATTGGCGTGTGCTATGAAATTAGTCCTAAATATGATAGGCATCCAAAGAGGATATAATAAAAACTTCCATATTCAAGTGCATTGATTAGTAAGATAAGTTTGATTCCTCACAATTAGTTTTGAGATATGGATATGGTAATAGTAGAGTCATGTTAGTAGGGTGTTGTGAATCTAGAAATACTTGTGTTGAAGTTAGTGATTCCCGTAGCATGCACGTATGGTGAACCGCTATGTTAGGAAGTCGGAGCATAATTGATTTATTGATTGTCATCGTTTGTGTAGCGGTCGGGATCGCGTGATGGTTAACACCTACCAACCCTTCACCTAGGAGTATGCGTTTAGCACTGTGTTTTGATTACTAATAAAAACTTCCGCAATAAGTATGTGAGTTCTTCATGACTAATGTGAGTCCATGGATTATACGCACTCTCACCCTTCCACCATTGCTAGCCTCTCTAGTACCGCGCAACTTTCGCCGATGCACAAACCCACCATATACCTTCCTCAAAACAGCCACCATACCTACCTATTATGGCATTTTCATAGCCATTCCGAGATATATTGCCATGCAACTCCCACCGTTCCGTCTCATGACATGTGCCGTCACTTTTATATTGCCATTGCATGATCGTAAGATAGCTAGCGAGATGTTTCAACGTCATACGCTAAGCTAGATCGTTGCACATCCCGGTACACTGTCAGAGGCATTTCATATAGAGTCATCATTGTTTTAAGTATTGAGTTGTAAGTAAATAAAAGTGTGATGATCATCATTATTAGAGCATTGTCCCATGTGAGGAAATAAAAAAAAGAGGCCAAAGTTGCCCACCAAAAAAATGAAAAAAAAGAGGCCAAAGAGCCCAAACAAAAAAAAATGAGAGAAAAAGAGAGAAGGGACAATGCTACTATGTTTTCCACACTTGTGCTTCAGAATAGCACCTTGTTCTTCATGATAGAGAGTCTCTCGTTTCGTCACTTTCTTAGACTAGTGCGAATTCTCATTATATAACTTGGCTTGTATATTCCAGTGATGGGCTTCCTCAAAATTGCCCTAGGTCTTCGTGAGCAAGCAAGTTGGGTGCACACCCACTAGTTTTCTTTTTGAGCTTTCACACACTTATAGCTCTAGTGCATCCGTTGTATGGGAATCCCTACACATTCACATTGATATCTATTGATGGGCATCTCCATAGCCCATTGATACGGCAAGTCGATGTGACCATCTCCTCCTTTTGCCTCACAACCTCCACCACACTCTATTCCACCTATAGTGCTATATCCATGGCTCACGCTCATGTATTGCGTGAGATTCGATATTTTTTGAGAAAGTAAGAGTGCGAAAATAATTACTTGGCCAATACCGGGGTTGTGGATGATGGAGCGTAGCCAGACTATATGATTTTCTAGGGATAACTTTCTTTGGCCTTGTTATTTCAAAAGTTCATGATTACTTTGCTAGTATGATTGAAGTATTATTGTCTTCATGTCAATAGTAAATTCTTGTTTTGAATCTTACGGATCTGAACATTCATGCCACAAGAAAGAAGTTACAAAGCACAAATATGTTAGGTAGCATTCCACATCAAAAATTCGGTCTTTATCACTCCCCTACTCGAGGACGAGCAGGAGTTAAGCTTGGGGATGCTTGATACGTCTCCAACGTATCTATAATTTTTTATGGTTCCATGCTATTATCTTCTCAACTTTGGATGTTTTATATGCATGAATATGCTATTTTATATCTTTTTTGGGACTAACCTATTAACTTAGTGCCAAGTGCCAGTTTATGTTTTTCTGTGTTTTTGACCTTTTTCACAGAAGAATATTAAACGGAGTCCAAACGGAATAAAACCTGCGGGATGATTTTTCCATAATAGAACATACGCAGGGTACTTGAGAACCAAGGCAGGAGACCTCGGGGGAGGTCACAAGCCCCCTAGCCGCGGTCTGGGGGGCGCCTAGCAGGGTTGTGGGCCCCACGTGCCTCCTTTGCCCTTCCTCTTTCGCTTATAATTCTCTAAAATCCCGAAACCAAAGAAGAGAGCCACGGAAATACTTTTCCACCGCCGCAACCTTCTGTCTCCGCAAGATCCCATCTGGGGCACGTTCTGGTGCCCTGCCGGAGGGTGATTCGGACATGGAGGGCTTCTTCATCAACACCATTGCCTCTCCGATGATGCGTGAGTAGTTCACCACAGACCTTCGGGTCCATAGCTAGTAGCTAGATGGCTTCTTCTCTCTCTTGGATCTTCAATACAAAGTTCTCCATGATCTTCATGGAGATCTATCCGATGTAACCTTCTTTTGCGGTGTGTTTGTTGAGATCCGATGAATTGTGGATTTATGATCAGATTATCTATGAATGTTATTTGAGTCTCCTCTGATTTCTTATATGCATGATTTCGTATCCCTGTAATTCTCTTCGAGTTATGGGTTTCGTTTGGCCAACTTGATCTATAATTCTTGCAATGGGATAAGTGCTTGGTTTTGGGTTCATACCGTGCGGTGTCCTCACCTAGTGATAGAAAGGGTAGCGAGGCATGTATCATGGTGTTGCCATCAAGGGTAAGAAGATGGGGTTTATACCATATTGCATGAATCTATCCCTCTACATCATGTCATCTTGCTTAAGGCGTTACTCTGTTTGTTATGAACTCAATACACTAGATGCATGCTGGATAGCGGTTGATGTGTGGAGTAATAGTAGTAGATGCCGAAAGTATCGGTCTACTTGCCTCAGACGTGATGCCTATATGTATGATCATTGCCTTAGATATCGTCATGACTTTGCGTGATTCTATGAATTGCTCGACAGTAATTCGTTCACCCACCGTAATACTTGCTATCATGAGAGAAGCCTCTAGTGAACACTATGGCCCCCGGGTCTACTTCACATCATATTTTCAGATCTACAAAATTACTTTGTTGCACTTTTCACCTTTAGATCTCACCTTGCAAATAATCATGAAGGGATTGACAACCCCTTTATAGCGTTGGGTGCAAGTTTGTTTGTTTTTGCGCAAGTACATTGGTGCCTCATCTTGATACTCCTACTAGATTGATACCTTGGTTCTCAAACTGAGGGAAATACTTATCGCTACTCTGCTGCATCACCCTTTCCTCTTCAAGGGAAAAACCAACGCAAGCTCGAGAAGTAGCAATCATTTATTGTATCAAATGGTATGTATGGATGTAAGACTCTTGTTATTCAGTTTCTGTGTGTGCGTTGAGCATTGATCTTTGGGATCACTAAGCATGTTCATTCGACGATCTCAACTTATAAGTCGGGGTCCCCACTGAGCAGGTATAAGAGCCATCCTGAGCGTAGGAAGCCCTTAGTTTGTACGGATGTTAGTTGGGACAAACTGTTTTCCAGACCTTTCAAAAGTACTTGCAAACCTGTATCTTTCTCACCTCTACTAAATTTTCAAAGAAAGCAAGGTTTTTTCCTTAGCACTTCCACTCTTATTCTCTTGACACTCCTCGTCTGCTTATTCAAAACTTGCAAATGGCCACTAGCACCCTTATGCCTGACCAGTGTGTTGGGGATATTACCTGCGGTATGACCCGCCCTAATGGGACGGGTGAGGAAAGTGGCGACTCATACATACATGACCAATATAAGCCTTGGTTTGAGCCTGGGGCGTATTGAGAGATCTTGTAAGAAGGCCGCCACGACCCATGAGTTGGGTGTCTTTTCAAGAATGACAAACAAGATAAGCCGCCAAGGAGTTTTCCTTAGCATGATGAACACGGCGACTTAGAGATAAGGAAGGCCACGATATGTAACGTGGCCAGGACTTTGTAAACCTTGGGGCCTCGACCTGTATATAAAGGCGAGTCTGTGGGACAAATAGATCGGGTTAGAAATCATCGAGAGCTAGGTCAGGCGAGTTACGCCCTCCTTGTAATCGAAACCACCATCAATATACACAAAGCAGGACGTAGGCTTTTACCTCGACACGAGGGGTCGAATCTAGGTAAATTTGAGTCTCGCTTCCGCTCACCCCCTTTGAGTCGCCACTTAGGTGTGATGACTCCTTCACTAGGTCCTTTCACGGGGACATCCGCCGTGACAAAACCACGACAGTTGGCGCCCACCGTGGGGCCTGCGTGTGATGGAGTTGAGTTCTCAAAGGGAGACCTTCCAGGGTCAGGAAGCTATGTGGTCGGCATCATGACGAAGAGCCGCCATGGAAAATACTACATCGACAACTCACAGTGGGGGCCTGAAGCCGATTAAATTGAATCTGGATACAAGGTCCCCTTCGGCAAGATCCACGTCTTCGTCGGCAAGTTGGGGGCGCCCGTACCTGAGCCGGACACCTTCACCGACATTGTCGAGCCGGCCCGGTATGCCCACCCCACCAAACGTCAGGTCAGGGGACGCCACATTTTCGTTGGTTTTTTGCAGGGAACCGACCTACCGGATGAGCCGGTATTCCAAGAGATTACCCCCGTCAACTCAGACGGCGAGTCATCTATGGGCGACACAGATTCAATCTACCTTCTCTATGACGGACAGCTCGGATGGTTACCGCGGCTGGCAAACTCTCAGGACTTTGCGGGACTACATCGACACGTCGCCATCTACATGGCGGGGGCAGCACCGCCTCAGCCAAACCCAGCGGGCAACAACAAAGCTGGCGAGTCATCGAAAGCTCCGGCTCAGGCCATGGCAGACCTGGCAGCAGAGACAACCAAACTCATGGCGATCGCTATGACGACGGAGAATCAGGAAACATTCAACGCCGAACTCGCGAAACTAAGGGAGGAGATGGCCAAGATTCAGCGGGACGTGGAAGCGGAAGCCGCTAGGATGGCAACACAGCAGGCCCAGATCACCGCAGAGAGAGAGTGTTTGAATACTGAAGGTTGGCGGCTTGAGCGACAGCAACGTGCCTGCGATGCGATCAGCCAGAGGAGACATCATTGCCGCTTCCCGGCCGATCTAAACCCGACTCACCTCTTCGACAGCCTGCATACCCCCGAGATGGGACCCGATCGGCCTTGGCAGCCACTCCACGGGATGATCCGGCTTGACCGCCGCTTAACCCGCAGCCGCCTCAACCAACGGAGGCTCGTGTGCCCCGTTTCCAGACACCACGGGGTTACTTCTCGAATCCCGTGGATAACGTGCTGGCGGCAACCCTCCACCTGGAGTCTCTCCCAATTTATGGAAACTCCCCGGCTGAAGTGGAGGCGAGAAACGCCATCGAGATGCTGAAAACGGCGGTGGTACAACATGCGCAATATTCACATAGCTGCGAAAGGTTACACTCCACGCCCCAGGTGAGTCACACCAGGATTCGCCATGATGACCAGCCTGTGGTGACGAGCGAGCAATGGCGCCTGCCGCAGAGCAACCCACCCGGGATGCCCGATACTCGGGCTCAAGATCTTGTGGATGTGGTGCGAGCCGCCCGCCTGATGGAAACAACAACTGTGGCGGCGGGTCAAGGCTATCCGGCTTACGCCCAGCCTCCTCCCATGTTGGCCGAGTCAGGCGGCAGGCACGTCCGGGTGCCCTGTCTAACGCCCGCCCTACGCAACAAGCGTTGCGAAAAGATTTCAAAGGACCAAGAAAGGTGCCCAATTAGACACCAGATCTCGAGCCAGTGTCGTGGATCGAAAGTTACGAGCTTGCAATGGATATGCTCGATGTGAATGAGGCGGTCTGCGCTAAGTACTTCACCATGATGCTCGAGGGAACAATGCGCACGTGGTTGAAAAACCTGCCGCCCAATTCCATCAACACCTGGGCCGAGTTGAAGGAACGTTTCGTCAAAAATTTCCGAGGAACGTGTAAACGCCCGATGACCATCGTTAACCTACAACACTCCGTCCAATGCCCGGATGAGTCGGCCCATCATTGGACGCGGCGGGTTGCAGAAGTCATCCATTCATCAGATGGCATCTCGGCGGCTCAGGAGAATAAAATGTCATTACGAGCCTTTGGTGTTGAAGCTTGGGTGACTCAAGCGTAAGGTGCAGGACTTGGGCGAGTTGATGGAATCCCTGACCAGGTACGCCGAGTCAGACGACACTAAAGATCCCGGGGAAGATGACGAAAAGGATAGCACCACCAGGAGAGGCGAGTCGTTAAAAGGCCACTCCCAATTCCAGGTGCGGAGCAACCATAACCACGCGGGACAAAGTAAAAGGAGACAGCAGGAGGACGTCACAGACCTCGTCGCTAATACTAACGCTAGCAACGGGAACCAACGCCAGAAGAAAAGGGGCTTCAGCGGGAAGAAACCACGCAACTACCATGAGATGCTCAAAGGGCCCTGCCCACAGCACGCCACCGCCGAAGGGTCGTCTACCCACTCTTGGGAGGATTGCTATGTGATGCAGGAATTCTGAGGTGAGGCGCTCAAGAAAGGTCAAGGAGGTGACCAAGGTGGACGTCAGGAATAGTTCGGCACGCCCGGGTCACAGCGAAGCCCGTTCACTGGGTTCCCTAGCCCGGGCCCGCAGGGCGGGTCACAGTCTAATGTCGAGCAGTACCAGGTTCAGGATCAACAGCGATACAACATGCAGGGCGTGTTTCTGCAACCGCCCCCGCAAGGCGATCCCCAGGGACAAGATGACAATGGCGGTTTTCAGAATAATCCTAAGCAGTTAAACAACGAGCAATATCACGCGTTCACTACCACCGCTTGCAAACGGGACCAAAAGGTGAAACACAGAGCTTTCAACGTGGTTGAGCCGATGCTCCCTAGGTACCTCAATTGGTCTGAACAGCCCATTATCTGGAGTAGGGAAGATCACCCGGCCCGAGTTGATAATCCCCACAACTTGGCTTTGGTCGTGGCTCCCCAGGTCATAGGTTACACCCTTTCCAAAGTCCTTATGGATGGCGGCAGCAGCATTAACATCTTATATTTCGATACCTTTCGATGGATGAATTTCTCAGAAAAAGACTTGAAGCCATCTTCCACGGTCTTCCACGGTATTGTTCCGGGTAAGTCGGCATCTCCTATTGGGCGAATCAAACTTAACGTAGCTTTTGGCACGTAGTCTAATTACAGGAGCGAGTCCCTCATGTTTGAGGTGGTCAAGATCAAGAGCCCTTACCACGCGCTGTTCGGAAGACCGGCTTACGCTCGGTTCATGGCCCGCCCATGTTACGTTTACCTCAAGCTCAAGATGCCTAGCCCTAAGGGGACTATTACGATCAATGGGGACAGGAAAATAGCCCAAGAATGTGAGGAAGGAGACGCGACTTATGCCGAGTCAGCTTGCGCGGCCGAGGAGCTCAAGTTTCGCCAAGCCAATGTTGACCCAGCAGATATGACACCACTTTAGAGACCCACAATCGACTCAAAGTCTCCCCTCAAGTTTAAACCGATGAATGACAGGAAGGTGATAGACTTCACGCCTGGTGACTCAACCAAGCAGTTCACCATTGGGACAGGTCTGGATCCCAAATAGGAAAGCATGCTCATCGAATTCATCCTTGAGAATCAGGACATCTTCTCATGGAAACCTTCAAACATGCCAGGTGTGCCGAGAGAATTCGCTGAGCACCATCTTAATATTGACCCTAAAATAAAGCTGGTTCGGCAGTATCTTCGTCGGTTTAATGAAGAAGGCGTAAGGCAATTGGGGAGGAAGTCGCCCGGATTTTGGCCGCTCGGTTCATCATTGAGGTTTTCCATCCTGAATGGTTGGCTAACCCGGTCTTGGTGCTCAAGAAGAATGGCACCTTATGCATGTGCATCGACTACACCGACCTCAACAGGGCCTACCAAAGGACCATTTGCCCTTCCCCGCATTGATCAAATCATTGACTCTATGGCAGGTTGCGAGCGGTTGTGTTTTTTGGATGCTTACTCAGGATACCACCAGATCAAGATCGTTGTGGCGGACCAGGAGAAACATCCTTCATAACCCCCTTCAGAGCCTTTTGTTTCGTGTCCATGCCGTTCGGGCTCAAGAGCGCGAGGGCGACTTATCAACGTTGCATCCAGAATTTCCTGCACAACCAGATCGGATGCAATGTTCACGCCTACGTTGACGATATCGTGGTAAGATCCCAGAAGAAGGAATCACTTTTGGAGGACCTAGGGAGACTTTTGACAATTTGCGCATATACAAGATGAGACTTAACCCTACCAAGTGTGTTTTTGGTGTTCCCGCAGGAAAGTTATTGGGTTTTCTGGTGTCAGAATGAGGCATTGAAGCTAACCCGGATAAAATTGAAGCGATCACTTCGCTAGGCAAGCCGGCCAATATCAATCAAGTTCAGCGCATGGCGGGTCGCATGGCGAGTCGCATCGCGGCTCTAAGTCGTTTCATAAGTCTCCTTGGGGATAAAGCCATCCCTCTTTATCAGCTGCTCAAGAAAACTGATCGTTTTGTTTGGACGGATGAAGCCAACGAAGCCTTCGAAGCCCTGAAGCAACAATTAGCTAAGCCGTCTGTATTGGCTGCTCAAACTGACAAGGAGCCTATGCTCTTGTACATCGCGACCAATTCTAAAGCAGTAAGCGTGGCAGTGGTCATCGAGCGCAAAGAAGAAGGGAAGGAATACACGGTTCAACGACCAGTCTACTTTATCAGCAAAGTCCTAACCCTCTCCAAACAGCGATATCCACATTTGCAGAAGCTGTTCTTTGGGGTGTTTATGGCGAGTCGGAAGTTGAAACACTATTTTCAAGAGCATCCTATCATGATGGTTAGTTCTGTACCCCTCGGTGATATTATACAGAATCGAGAGGCAACTAGACGAATTGCTAAGTGGGCCATTGAGCTAGGACCTCACCATGTGCGATATACCCCTCGCACTGCCATTAAGTCTCAAGCTCTAGTGGATTTCATCAACGATTGGACCGAGTTGCAGATGCCAGAATACAGACCTAGTCACACATACTGGACCATCCATTTTGATGGGTCTAGGCAGTTGGAAGGCTCGGGGGCTGGCGTAGTGTTGACTTCGCCTCAGGGTGGCAAGTTTTGCTATGTCCCCCGACTCATGTTCCCATGTAACAACAATGCGGCGGAGTATGAAGCTCTGCTCCATGGGTTGCGACTCGCCAAAGAGATGATTCACAGTCGAGTTAGATGTTTGGGCGACTCAGATCTAGTAGCACAACAAGTTTCTGGCATGTGGGATTCCAGAGATCCCTTGATGGCGGCTTACAGGTGAGCCGTGTGGGACGTGGAGGGTCATTTTCATGGCTATCAGGTGGATCACATTGATCGTCGACTTAATGAGGCGGCGGATGCTCTTTCACGACTCAGTTCACAACGTAAGCCGGTTCCCCCTAATGTATTTTTGTATGTGTTGCATAACCCATCGGTAAGGCTGCCTTCAGAGGAAGACTTGGCGGTTCCTGATCCTGAGTCTCAACTTGTGGCGGCTCTCCGTGCTTCCTCGGATTGGGAAATCCCCTACATGGCATATCTGGCACGAGGCAAGTTACCTACTGATGAGTTGTTGGCCCGCCAAATTGTCCGTCGATGCAAGTCCATAGTCATACATAAAGGCGAGTTACACAAGCGAAGCACTTCCGGGGTATTTCAAAGGTGTGTCTGTTCTGAGGAAGGGTGTGTGATTCTTAACGAGATTCATGCAGGCGATTGTGGTCATCACGCCGGGTCACGCTCGCTGGTATCCAAAGCCTTTAGGCATGGGTTTTACTAGTTGACGGCTCATGCGGATGCTGAGGATATAGTTCGTCGATGTGATGGTTGCCAAAAATTTGGGCGTCAGATGCATGTGCCGGCTCAGGAATTACGGATGATCCCAATCACATGGTCGTTTGTGGTCTGGGGGCTGGACATGGCTGGTCCTTTCAAAATGTCGTCCAATAAAAAGACTCACCTGTTGGTGGCGGTTGACAAGTTTACCAAGTGGATTGAAGCAGAACCGGTTAGTAGCTGTGATGCAGACACGGCCGTCAAGTTCCCGAAGAAGTTGATTTTCCGCTTTGGGTATCCTCATAGTATCATTACTGATAATGGTACTAACTTATCAAAGGGCGCCATGCAAGAGTTTTGCACAAGGGAGCACATTCGGCTTGACGTTTCTGCAGTTGCACACCCTCAGTCCAATGGACAGGCAGAGAGGGCGAATCAAGAAATACTGCGAGGAATCAAGCCCCGACTTATGGTACCTCTGGAACGTACCCCGGGATGTTGGGTTGAAGAACTGCCTTCAGTTTTATGGAGCATCAGAACCACCCCAAATCGATCTACGGGTTTTACTCCCTTTTTCCTGGTGTACAGGGCAGAGGCGGTATGACCAAGTGACATCAGACACGATTCACCACGAGTCACCGCTTATGTGGGACAAGACAACGAGTTAGCACGTCAAGATTCATTGGACGCCTTGGAGGAGGAGCGTGGCTTGGTCGTGTCACAATGGATGATTTATCAACAAGACTTGCGACATTATCACAGCCGCTGCGTCAAGAGCCGAGCTTTTCAAGAGGGCGACTTAGTGCTCCGGTTGATTCAAGATCATACTAATATGCATAAGTTATCCCCTCCACGGGAAGGACCATTTGTCATCAGCAAGAATCTCCGTAACGGTTCATATTACTTGGTGGATCTTCGCCCGGATAGGCCAACGACAGAGGTTGAGATAACTCCCCCATGGAACATCGCCCACTTGCGGCCATACTATACTTAGAGCCACTGGCTCCTTACCTATGTTTACAATTTCGAATTTGTAATCTCTTATTTTATTTATAAAGCAATAAAGCCGGCGCCCACGAACTTCGGGGTCCTTTGCCGTTTCAGCTTCTTGAAAGCAGGAGTCTTTATTATTCTACAAGTCGTCCAAGCATGGACGGTATCAGCATCAAAGAGCATAAGTCGCCACGTCGCGCTTATTTCAAAACTAGATGTTGATACGCCAAAGAGGACCAAAGTTGCCATGCTGCACGGTTCAAACATGGGCACCTTATATGGTTTTGAGAATTAAGCCGTCTTACTTGAGGGCTACTATCTCCCAAGTCGTTTTGCATTAAGAGCGTATACACTTCTGCAATCCTATGTTTGGTTTTTTCCCTAATCATAGGTCACTTTGGGGCTTCCACTCAGTGAGTTCAGCCTGAATACCCTCTTGGATAGCAAAAAATTAACGCATTACAATGGTTATACTGGACTGTGTGTTTGTTGACTTGCCCTATGGTCCCATGTACTCTTGGCGAGTCAATCCACTTATGGACCCTGAACTTGCCTTGGTTAAAACATGAAAGGTACTGGCGAGAGTCGACACATGGAAAATAGAGAAACCATGGGTTCACTGAACCTGCTTCACTTACGCTTGACTTGCGCCTGATCAGCCGGTCTAAACAACTAAAGGTTGTTGCAAAAGCTTTCTTGGGGTAGCACTAGAGTTTTGCAAACTCGTCCTATCCTGTCGTAACTCATTGAGTCGACGAATTTTATGACTATCTTTGTGGCATCGCCCAAAGGTTTCATAAAATTTATGTAACCCGCCACGACTCACTGAGCCGACTTATTGTCTATAACCCGTCGCGACTCACCGAGCCGGCTTATTGTTTTCTATGATAAAACAGGGTAAAGGACATTTTTTAGACATGAAAAAGCATTGGGAAAGGCGATTCATATTAATGAAGGCTAAAATTTCCAAACACGAATCACAAGGTACGGTTATCATACTATTTTCCTGAATCCTAAGACTATTACATGGTTCAGCAGGCCATACCAGGCATCATATACCAGTCAGAAAGGAATCAAAATATTCTTGGAGAATCATTTTCATGACAACTCGGTTCAGGCCGCTTCCGGGTCACCCTGCTTCGAGCTTTCGCCGTCTTCGATCTGTAAGTCGCCCAGTTTCCAATTGCAATTGGTCAAGTTGACGAACTCGTCTTCATCACTCAAGATGGAGGTCAGATCAACGTCAAAGTAAAAGGGATTCTTACGGCATAGTGGAGTCAGGCTGGTGATTCCATACGAAGGAGGAGTATCCTTTTTGTTGCTTTCATCATAAGCCGCCTGGTATTTGCCTAAGTGCAGGCTGGTTGCTAGTTGAGTCGCCGCGGAGCAAGACTCTTTCACGCAACGATGGTAGTCCTCCTCGGTGAACTCCGACGCATCATCTTTTAACTCTGGAAAGCCAGCAGCTACTTCCTCTGGCTAAAGTTCAGGAGCATAGGCCAGACACGAGCTTAGGGTGGTCAGTGCTCCTTTACGGGCGGCTGACCTTTTTTAATTCTTCTACCTGAGGCGGCAATGTTCACATGCAACTCATACGTCTCCAACGTATCTATAATTTTTTATGGTTTCATGCTATTATCTTGTCAAACTTTGGATGTTTAGTATGCCTTTTATATATTTTCTGGGACTAACTTATTAACTCAGTGCCAAGTGCTAGTTCCTATTTTTTCCATGTTCTTGACCCCTCTCAGAGGAGGATTTTGAACGGAGTCCAAACGGAATGAAACTGCCAAAACGATTTTTTCCGGAACAGAAAAAGATCGGAAAGCGAGAGAATTGGGGCAGGGGGGCACCAGGGACCCCACAAGCCCTCATGGCGCGGCTAGGGGGGCCCGCGCCCCCCTGGCTTGTGGGCTCCCTGAGGCTCCTTTGCCCTAGGTTTTGCCCCTATATATTCCCTAAAATTCCATAAAAAATCAGGAGATCATCGAAAGTACTTTTCCGCCGCCACAAGCTTTTGTCTCCGCAAGATCCCATCTGGGGCACGTTCTGGTGCCCTGCCGGAGGGGGGATTCGGATACGGAGGGCTTCTTCATCAGCACCATGACCCCTCCGATGATGCGTGAGTAGTTCACCATAGACCTACGGGTCCATAGCTAGTAACTAGATGGCTTCTTCTCTCTCTTGGATCTTCAATACAAAGTTCTCCATGATCTTCATGGAGATCTATCCGATGTCATCTTCTTTTGCGGTGTGTTTGTCGAGATCCGATGAATTGTGGATTTATGATCAGATTATCTATGAATCTTATTTGAGTTTCTTCTGATCTATCTTATGCATGATTTCGTATCCTTGTAATTCTCTTCGAGTTGTTGGTTTTGTTTGGCCAACTAGATCTATGATTCTTGCAATGGGAGAAGTGCTTGGTTTTGGGTTCATATCGTGCAGTGACCTCACCCAGAGACAGAAGGGGTAGCGAGGCACGCATCGTGTTGTTGCCATCAAGGGTAAAAAGATGTGGTTTTCATCATTGGTTTGAGATTATCCCTCTATATCATGTCATCTTGCTTAAGGCGTTACTCTGTTTGTCATGAACTCAATACACTAGATGCATGCTGGACAGCGGTCGATGTGTGGAGTAATAGTAGTAGATGCAGAAAGTATCGGTCTACTTGTCTCGGACGTGATGCCTATATGTATGATCATTGCCTTAGATATCGTCATGACTTTGCGCGGTTCTATCAATTGCTCGACAGTAATTTGTTTACCCACCGTAATACTTGCTATTCTGAGAGAAGCCTCTAGTGAACACTATGGCCCCCGGGTCTACTCCACACCATATTTTCAGCCTTACACTTTTTACTTCGTTGCACTTTTCTCCTTCAAATCTCACTTTGCAATCAATCTTGAAGGGATTGACAACCCCTTTATAGCGTTGGGTGCAAGCTCTTTTGTGTTTGCGTAGGTACTCTGGACTTGACGAGATTCTCCTACTAGACTGATACCTTGGTTCTCAAACTAAGGGAAATACTTACTGCTCCTGTGCTGCATCACCCTTTCCTCTTCAAGGGAAAAAACCGACGCAAGCAAGAGAAGTAGCAAGAAGAATTCCTGGCATTTCCGGGGAAGGACTTTTGTTGCCGTAGCAGCAACCCAACATGTGCTTGATGGATTTTATGGGCTCCCTGTTTCCCATCACGGCCTTCATAGTCAGCATGCCCCCCGTGTATAACTGCTGTGTGAAAGTATAAATCGCCTTCACCTTCAGAATGCAGTCATACTGCAGGGTGGCGGCTCGCGGACCTACAAAGGACAAAACGAGATAATTAGCATTTGCAATATGCTTTGTAGCACTTTTCAGACGAAGGGAATTGACCCTTACCAAATATAGCTTGGGTCATGTTGGAGATATGATGCTTTAAGTCGGAGAGTTCTTGAAGAGCGGCTTTCAGTTTTTCTACGGCTTGTCCCGCCTGCTTCAAGATGGCGGCTTGCTCAGCATGGGATTTCTCTTCAAACTTTGGTGTTCAGCTCTCATCTTTTCCATGTCAGCAAGGGCCAGACGAAATTTTTCTTCAGACTTAGCCTGAGCATCCTCCTGTTCGGCTAAGCTTTCTTTTAAACCGGCCAAGTTTGAATCGGCCCAAGTCAAAGATTCATGTAAACAAAATTTGGGGAGGCAAGTTTCAGGACCATTGCAAGCAACATCTCTGATACTTGGGGGCTAATGTATGATTCTTTTCAAGTCATACCTTCATTAAAACCCGGCTCATCTTTCAAAAGATGATCCGACCCTTTGAGGCTACAGGTTGCAGAATTTTATATTCAAAGACCCGACTCATCTTTCAAAAGATGACCCGGCCCTTGGGGGCTACAGGTTGAAGAAGTTTTATATTCAGAGACCCGACTCATCTTTAAAAGATGACCCGAACCTTGGGGGCTACAGGTTGCAGAAATTTTATATTCAAAGACCCGTCTCATCTTTCAAAAGATGACCCGGCCCTTGGGCGCTACACATTGCTGAATGATGCAAAAGTACGATTCATCATGGATGACCCGCCCTTTCGAGGGCTAATGGGAGGATATATTCACAAAAATAAAAATGTCATACCTCATGTTTGACTCGCATCAAGTTGGCCAGGCTTTTCTCCATCTCATGGCTTGCTTCCAAGCGGCTCACAAAACCGGAGTATAATTCTTCAAACTCCAATTTTTCATAATGAGGAAGCTTCACCTTTGTGATATCCTTCTCTGCAAATGTTTGGGCATCTTTTGGCGTATGTATGATTAACACCGCAGTTGCAGGCTTAGTGTAAATAGTACCAGTAACAATGACTGCGTCTGGATCTTAAGGCGTCTTAGTTGGACTGGGCGGGTTAACATTTTCAATCACCTTCGTTTGAGGGCTTGAAGGCTCAACCCGGATATCAGGAATATCATCAAAAGTATCGCCTTGGAGTTCAGCTGGATCTTCTGGAGCCTCTAGGATGGAGGCGCCTTTACCAGACATTTCAGCCACTTTGGGGGTTGAATATGAGTCGCGTGTCTTCCTCTTCTGTTCTTGTGCTCTAAGAAAGAAAGGTACCAATGTTGGAACAAAAAACATTGATGATTGAAAGAACATGTTAGTAAAGAAACTTACCCTTGAACATGAATCATCGAGGGGAGAGTCGACATTGCTGAGTCGCCAAACGAAGGAGGTGAAACCTGATGAACAAGAATTCAAAGATTGAAAAAATTACGAGAATATCTTACACAAGAAGGAAAAAATACTCGTGAAAACATACCTCGCTTTGTCGTTTTCGACCAGTTGCTCTTTCAGGTAAGTAATGACCCACAAGTATAGGGCATCAATCATAGTCCTTTCGATAAGTAAGAGTGTCGAACCCAACGAGGATCACAAGGCTCTGATAGATGAATTTCAGCAAGGTAATAACTGCAAGCACTGAAAGTAGCGGTAACAAGTGATTGTGTAGCGAGGTGAAACGTAGCAAGCAAAGAGTAACAAGTAACAAGTAGTAGCAACGGTGCAGCAAGTGGCCCAATCCCTTTTGTAGAAAGGGACAAGCCTGAACAAAGTCTTATAGGAGGAAAAACGCTCCCGAGGACAGACGGGAATTTCTGTCATGCTAGTTTCATCATGTTCATATGATTCGCGTTCGTTACTTTGATAGTTTGATATGTGGGTGGACCAGCGCTTGGGTACTTCCCTTACTTGGACAAGCATCCCACTTATGATTAACCTCTCTCGCAAGCATCCGCAACTACAAAAGAAGAATTAAGACAAAGTCTAACCATAACATTAAACTAGTGGATCCAAACCAGCCCCTCACGAAGCAGCTCATAAACTGGGGTTTAAGCTTCTGTCACTCCAGCAACCCATCATCTACTTACTACTTCCCAATGCATTCCTCTAGGCCCAAATATGGTGAGTGTTATGTAGTCGACGTTCACATAACACCACTAGAGGAAAAACAACATACATCATATCAAAATACCGAACGAATATCAAATTCACATGACTATTATTAACATGACTTATCCCATGCCCTCAGGAACAAAAGTAACTACTCACAAGACATAATCATAATCATGACCAGAGGTGTAATGAATAGCATCGAGGATCTGAACATGAACTCTTCCACCAAGTAATCCACCTAGCATCAACTACAAAGAGTAATCAACACTACTAGCAACCTTACAAGTACCAATCGGAGTCGCGAGCCGAAGATTTCTTACAAGAGATGAACTAGGGATTGGAGAGGAGATGGTGCTGATGAAGATGTTGATGAAGATGCCTCCCCTCCGACGAGAGGAGTGTTGGTGATGACGATGGCGACGATTCCCCCCTCCGAGAGGGAAATTTCCCCGGCAGGATACTCCTGCCGGAGCTCTAGATTGGATCTGCTCAAGTTCCGCCTTGTGGCGGCGGCGAAACCACGAGAAAGCTCTCGTATGATTTTTTCTAGGTCAGGACGCATCATATGTCAAAAGAGGGGGGGCTAGTGGGCCTTCAGGTAGCCCACAAGCTTGCCCACCGCCACCAGGGGGGGTGGCAGAGTGGGGGCTTGTGGGGCCTTGGTGGGCCCCCTCCGTTAGTTCTTTCGCCCAGTATTTTTAATATATTCCAGAAAAAATACACGTAAATTTTCAGGGCATTCGGAGATGTGTAGAATAGTGGACTAGGATTTGCTCCTTTTCCAGTCCAGAATTCCAGCTGCCTGAATTCTTCCTCTTCAAATAATCCTTGCAAAATAAGAGAGAAAAGGCATAAATATGGTACCACAAGAAATATAACAGCCCAAAAAGCAATAAATATCAACATGAAAGCATGATGCAAAATGGACGTATCAGTAAGCCGTACACTAGGTCTCCAGAATGGCTTCGAGTATGGCATTTAGGTGTGTAACGCGCCTTCTTCAAAAGGAAATTGGGGTCCAGATGAGCACCCGGGTGAGACATGGGAACTTTCTTACAAATTCGCCTGACCGGCTTGGGGAGGAAAGAAGTTGAGTCGGAAGAAAGGGAAATTACCTCGACATCTTCATCCTGGCTCTCGTAATCATCATCCTATAAACGACAGGCGGTAAAGCATAAGTACAAGTCTAAATAAAGCAATAAAGACGAGGAATTTTACCTCTGATTGCTCTTCAACAGCACGAGACTCGCCAACGACACATGACTCTTTGGCTGTAGCTTTTCCTTTGCTCTTCTTCTTCTTCTTCGTCTTGGAGGGAGGCTTGGTTGTTTTCTTGACGATAGTCTTGGTTCTCCGGGTCCAGAACACCGAATCCCTCTGATTAAATACGATGGAAGGTTCGGGACTAGAAATATAGATGAGTATATGAAAGAGTTACGTTTTGAAGCCGGGTTGTTTACCTCTGGAGCCGGGTTGGTGATGCAGAAGGGTTTGAGCCCAATTTGGGAGCAATTTTCAATAGGCTCGCCACATAGCGTCTTTATGATATTGACAATGTCTTTTTCTGAGAGCCTCATTGAAATAGCATTGGGGGTGGTTCAAGTCGCCATCATACTCACACATCAAACCATTCCGGCGGCTTAAGGGCAGAATCCTCCATTCTACCCAATAGCGGATCAAGTCGATGCCAGTAAGACCGTTGGTGGTGAGAGCCCTTAGCTTTCCATAGATAGGGATGAATGTGGCTTCTTCTTCTTCTTCAGTCAACTTTTCAGGCAACTCAAAATCCGTAGGTAGGCGATCTTCCGTGAAACCTGGCAGAGGGTTCTCGTTGGGTGGAGAGGTGTCACGGCAGTAAAACCAAGTCTTTGTCCAGCCTTTGGGATGACTGGGCAAAGTGACTGCCGGAAACCCGCATTCACGACGTCGCTGGATATTGACTCCCCCTAGCTCTAAGCTAGGTCCATGAGCAAATTCTGTTTGGCGGTTCAGATAGAAAAATTTCCGGAATAACAACACGGTTGGCTCGATTTGCACATAAGCTTCACAGAAAACTTGAAATTGGCAAAGATTACTGGTGAAATTTGGTCCCAAATCTTGAGGATGAAGGTGGAAGAAGTGCAAGGCGTCTCTAAAAAACTTTGAGTCGGGCGGCTTGAAACCTCGTTCCAAGTGATCAGCAAACACGACTACCTCTCCTTCGGCGGGTTGGGGAATTGTTTCCCCAAAGGCAGTCCGCCACTCAATAACTTCCTTGGGATCTAGATTACCCATTTTTACAATATTGTCAAGATAGGCATCATCGACCTCTGTTGGCAGCCAATTGCATTTCGAGATAGTACTCATAGCAATAAAAGGAAAAGAGTAGGGCGGGTTGTCAGGAACTACGGAATGGCGACTTGCCGGCCAAAATGATCTATGGTGTATCTACGGGGATATTACAACTCGCCAGCTAAATGGTCTATGGTGTATCTATTGGTATATTACAACTCGCCAACTAAATAATCAACGATGTATCTACCAGAGTATCCTGACTCGCCATGGCAAAAGGAGACAGTTTATGGCTCTAAGAGGTTTTTTCCTTAGGGATATTCTCCATTGGAGAACAAACATGTTTCTAACGTCAGGTGATAATTTACGGATCTACGGGCACTGTCAATGGAAAAAATAATGCTGGCTGGGGGATTGAATACTGCAGAACGAAAAAAATGGAGCGTAGGTCTATGAGCAACGGAGGAACAATAGGGAGCGTGACAAGAACTACCACCATTATCATTTCCTATATGGATCTACGATATCATAGCCAGATGGGCTAAAGAGCAAAGGGGATGCGGCGGTCATGGAGTTCGGGTGCTGACCTAAAAAATACACGGATTCGGATCTACTCTTAATGGGAGAAAGGGATTTACCTGAAGGAAGGGGATGCCAGGCGAGGATTGAGGAAGTCCCGCGATGGTGGCCGCGCCTTCGACTGGCTGGGAAGCGGCGGGACGGTGACGAACTGCGCCTAAGCTTCGGCGGCGACGGGGTGGTCGAGGTGCAGCTGGAGAAGACGATGCGCTTGGAAGGAGGAAGTGGGGGTAGGTGGTGTTGCCCTCCCACTCCCCCGTGGCTATTTAAAGGCCTAGCCAAGACAAGGAAAAAAAGGCAGGCGCGGGAATCAAGGCGACAGATTGAAGCCTACAGATGATGGCGCCTAAATTTTTGGGATGATAAGATAAGGATTAAAAAGGATCCGTTGGGAGTGATGTCATCGGAATTCTTGGAATAGTGGAGAAGGTGACGTCGACAACAAGTGACCTAGCGACTCAAGCAAATTGAGGAAGCTGGAGGCTTGTCATTCATTGAAGGAAAGATGGGAGTGAGATGAGTCATAGAAAATAGGAGAGAAGATTTGTTGGCATGAATAAATTCAAGTGAAACTGGGGCCTAATGTTGGGGATATTACCTGCGGTATGACCCGCCCTAATGGGCCGGGTCAGGAAAGTGGTGACTCATACATACGTGACCAATGTAAGCCTTGGTTTGGGCATGGGGCGTATTGAGAGATCTTGTAAGAAGGCCGCCACGGCCCATGAGTCGGGTGGTGGTTCAAATATGACAAAGAAGATAAGCCGCCAAGGAGTTTTCCTTAGCTTGATGAACACAGTGACTTAGAGATAAGGAAGGACATGATTTGTAACCTGGCCATGACTTTGTAAACCCTGGGGCCTCGACCTGTATATAATGGCGAGTCTCTTGGACAAACAGATCGGGTTAGAAATCATCGAGAGCTAGGTCAGGCGAGTTTAGCCCTCCTTGTAATCGAAACCACCATCAATATACACAAAGCAGGGCGTAGGCTTTTACCTTGACACGAGGGGCCGAACCTGGGTAAATCTGAGTCTCGCTTCCGCTCACCCCCTTTGAGTCGCCACCTAGGTGCGATGGCTCCTTCACTAATTATTTTCACGAGGACATTTGCCCTGACAAAACCATGACACACAGGATTACTAAAATCCTCGCGGGTAACTTGGAAGGAAGCAACCTTTCCAAGCGATCACCCACGTACTTGGAAGACAAGGATGGCAACGCATGACCATACGACACCAACAGAAGTACCTCGATGAGGAATGAGGACTTTGAGACCCAGAAGATGGCGACATCCTCGACAGTGTCCCCGACTGATGCAACCTTACCCAAGATGATCAGTACATAATATATGCAAGACCATGATATGCATAGCTGATAACCAACCCTGTCATTATCAATGTTGTGTCGACCACCACCGTTGGAAGAGAACCTCGCCATTTGGTTCGCCTCACCTTAGTGAGAAGGAAAACGGTTCTCTTCATCTCCCTCTCCAGGTGTCGACATTGTGATCAACGTGACTGACGGGTCGGAACTCTATCATGCCTTGCTAATGTCACCACATAAAGGTTGTCCACTTGGAACTCTCAATGCCTTGGAAGGCAAGAAGACAATGACAAGATTACGAAGACAACGGAAGATCCTATCAAGGATAGCCATGAGGAACAATCTTCGTCGGCAACTCCCCAGACGAGATGTCATCAAGAACTCTTTTCAGCCCAACCCGGGTCGTTTCGGCAAACAACAACAAGACGCATGGCAACACCGTAAGAAGACTGAGAAGATTGAGCAGACTCCTCTCCGGAACATGAAGCAAGCACGACTATCGAGTCCAAGAACCCTAGGGTAGGATGAGTCGTGAATCCCCTATACGAAGTCGAGTCCATGAAATGGTTCGGATGGAACCATGTTGTGTGTTGTTTGTTCTCGTTTGTTTGTGCTTGATATAAGTCGCGCTTTTGCTCTAGGCAACAAGCACGTGGTTATATCACCTGTCTTACCTTGATGTTCAAATTAACTTTCGGCACTTGTTTGATTTCACGTGCAAAATATCACCGCTTTGGCACTCCCTCTATGCTACTCCCTCTCCCCCACCTTTCTCGACAACTGGAGACCCGCAAGACAAGATGCACCAAAGATCCACTTCGACGAGCAACTCACACTGAAGATGCTAACTATGACATGCTCCACGAGACGTGACGTGTAGAAGTGTTGCTTTCCCTCAAGATTGGAAAACCCTCCCTAGACCAACCTAACCCTCACAAGCTCTCCAACTCAAATTTTTGGTCACGTGTCTAATACACGGATTTGCGAGAACACCCATCGAGCCCCGATAAACCCCCACCTAGCACCAGGTTGTTTATGGACCAAGTGGTCACCGTGAACGAGTATCCTTCATTCTTAAGCTAGCACCATAACCCTGATGCCATAAGAAGGAATGTTCTCGGTTATAAGAATAATAGACTATGGTTGTTGTGATGATGATAGGTGTCTTGAGGATATAGCTAGACTATCTTGGTGGATCATAAGACCCTCATCAAGGTAGGTGAACTTGGTGGAACAAGTTGATAAAGTAGCATAACCTACATATTCCTGGAGTAAGCATGGGTTCAGTAGTTTGATTCTGATTACGATCTGAAATTCTTGGTGGTATAATTGACTTTATCAAGTAGATGAAATGGTTTGATGACTTTACATAATGACTTGGAGTAGCAAGTATGAGATCTTGTTGGATTTGAGTTTCGGATTTAAATAGGTAACCTTAAGGGAGTATCAACTATGAATGAGGCCATATGGTTATGAGTAAATTAGATTTAGCCTGATGATCACAATCATGAAACCATGTTTCTCGGTGGATAACGAGTAGAAGTAATTGGAGTTGTCAAATTGATTACGATCCTATATAAGATGGCTTCAGAAATTAGCTGGCCATGATATTGAAGGTTGGTGGGTATACCATGACGTAGTTCTGGCAATGATATGTGGATCATGGGGACTCTAAGTGATCATGTAGAACCCCATCGATATTGGATTTGTAGGAGTATCAGGTCAAGTGATGATCGACCGGATTGATGGATCACTTGATCGGATTTGTAGAAAGGAAACAAGATCTTGGACTGGAATACTACGTGTTTCCTTAATAAAGAAATGCAGTACCCTCTCCGTTGGATGATCTAGCTGGACATTTGGATTTGTGGTGTCTTAATTCAAGCTTAGGAGCTTGTATACCTCCCCAAGGTTCTTGCATAGGAATGAATGTGCAATGTAGCTATATCATACTTATGGTGTTTAGGATTAGACCTTCCCTCAACCCTGGAGTTGACTTATGTGAGATGATATCTTTGATGAAATAGGGTGATTTTTGTCCAGAGTGAGAGGTCATTCTATTGGCATCTAAGGAATGTGCTTAGGATAAGATGATAGAAGTTCACTCACGTCCTAATTTACTTGAAACCCCAACACTTCACCGAGCCATAAGATGGTAGGATTATGACCACAAGAAACAACTCTAAGTCGTTGGAATATGGCCAGTACCCCGCCCGACCGGCACCAATCATGTATATGAAGAACATGGGCATGAAGAACTAGATCATGTCGGACCACGAACCTCTCGGCCAGTGACCGCCCATAGCAAGTTCCTGTTCTCCTAATATGTCTCATGAAACTGCGCTTATGTGATGCTTGAAGAAGTATATTGTCATCCTCACGGATGACATACTTATTCACACAATAAGAGGAAGAACACCTTAGTCCTGTTTGGGGAGCCCCAAGAACACTGATCGCTATGCCTCTAGGGAATAAGGTGTTATCTCAAAGAGAATGGGTTTCTCGAAGTAATCTTCGAGAAATAGAAGTCTGTCCTACCGAAGACAAGACGAAGAATCGCCATGGTTGGGAAACCACGACAAAGAAGAAGAAGCAATAGAAGTCAACCACCACTCCTGCGCCGACTACATCAACTATGTCAAGAAGCATAGGCGACCAAGCCGATGAAGCCTTTGGACAACGAGTAAAATCAGAGAGCTTCTTCTTGGTCCAAACCAAGGATGGGAATCCTAATTGGATCATGGTGAAAACCTGCTAAAGGTGACTCACCCGCTTGCCGATCCCCAGACCTTAGGTACTGGACGACTCGTCTATACTCTTGGGTAGCCAGCTCATCTAGAACCCCTCGCGAACCTTCCGAGATGGTAGAACCCGTCCTGAACAGCGGGTCCGAGCTTAGACTCATGGGCGAGACCCTACCCAGACACATTACCTTGCCACGCATTCCAACGTTGGGATACACATGCAAGTCACACACTTGCGAGAACTTAGTGCACCAAGCCCTTGACCCTCAGTCAAGCCTAACTTACTGCCAGAACCCCGCTCACGGTCAGGCAAGGATGAGCAGAGGATTCGAAGCTGTATCATCAAGCACCTCAAGTCCCACAACAGCAACATGGGGACGTGAAGACTGCCTCCAGCTTAAAATTTTATATCTGTCCAACACCTAGCCTAGAAATCTCGGGGACGTGATTTTCTGAAGGGGGTAAGGTGTGTAACACCCTATGTTTAACTCTCCTGACTCATTTGACTTATCTCAAAAATTAGGATCAATTAAAATTTTTAAGACGGATTGTGATGCTTGATGTGATTGTTGCTTGCTTGCTTGTTTGCTTGTGTTTAAATCCCAATGCTCCAGCTACTCACCAGACTCAGCTCTTCGATCCAAAACCTTGCCTAATGATCATGCCATGTGAATAGGACCAGAAACTATTTTTACCAAACACTATTTTCACCAAAGAGCATTTCCTTGATTTAAGCTTTAAAAAACCCCCGAGTTGGGATTTGTACTACAAGTCCTCAAATTAGGGCATTTATTTTGCACAAATTATTTTATTTAAATCCCATTATCAAAATGGCTTCACAAAACCACAAAATTATTATTTTCAAAGTTATTTTACTATTTTATTTAAATACCTTTCTAAGAGGCCATAAATGGTCCCTTATGAGGAAAATATATTTTTATTGCTTTCAAAATATTTCAGAAAATCTAGAGAAACTCAGTGGACATATATATTCCATATATAGGAGTTTCAACACATGGTCATGTTCAAAATATTGGGTAAAACCCTTCGAAACCCTTCCTGCCTATTTCATGCTTTCGGAATATTTCTACAAGAAATATTACCCATAAAATCCTTTAAAATTCTAGCATGTCACATATGATATATGTGATGATCTTGCCAAGTTTCATCTCAATTGAAGTTTATTTGGTTCACCTAAATATTCTAAAACCCTATCTCTCCAGATCCAAATTTGAGCAACTCTACATTGCCAAGTGTCTCCAATTGTGCTCAAATTTGGTGGACATGTTCTAGTACTCCAATAATTCATCCACACCAAGTGGTGCATCAAGGAGAATAGAAGAACTTGTTCCAAGGCCCTCAAAACCCTCCCTGTTGATTTATGACTTTGGGAAACTTTACGTTATAAAGTTTCTCCAATTGATACCAAACTTTTTGGGCATGCTTTAATGGTCAAATAATGCGCCCACACCAAATATTGTATTCGTGAGAATTGATTTGAATAGTTTTGTAAGCGGAAGGCCATTTCTGCGCATTTCTTGGGTTTTCCAAGTCTACATTGGAAACCTTCTCCACCAAATCCCAAATTGGGTCTCCAAGCTTATTTTCATCTAGTATGTGATCTTGTTAAGTTTCATATCAATTGAATCCATCTGGTAGCCCTAACACCCATCAAACACCTTGTGTGCATTCTCCAAAGTTGCTGCTTTGGCCTCTTCCACTATTTCCCTTGAGCTTATATTTTCACCACAACCTTCTCTAGTTCCCTTTTACCTACAGTAACTTTTCCATGGCCACTAATCAACTATTGGAGGATGACTCCATGTATCTATCTTCCAATTTCTACCTTGGCAACATTGTTTTACCCCTCCTTCTATACTTCTGCTTAAGACAAAGCCCCTACATTCTTCCAGGGCATCTCTAGCATGTTAATGCACCATTTCATATCAAAATATAGTATGCTCATGTGAAAAAAATGAGCATCACATCTGAAACTTGCTTTCTTGTAGAATTGTAGCCTTGAACTAGAACTACTAGCTAAACTCATCACCGTGAGCTAAAAATTGGCAGTCTTGTAGTCATTCCATGTATAAAGCTGCTAGACATAGTTTCATTCCTAGAATCCTCCATTAAGTACCCTCATTTCCAACCTTAAGTTGCTGCTGCAAACTTAATTGCAGTCAAACCCCAGCCTAAACTAATCCACTTGGGTCCAAACTCCACCAGTGCTTCATGGCACGCCTGCCTTGCATGCTTGACACCTTGGCCTGGCCAAGTGGTGGCCCAGGACACTAAGTGGGGTGGTGACCACCACCCTGGCATGCAAGAACTATGCTCTGCACCTTGTCTTCATCTTCCAGGCCGTGTCCGGCTGTTGTAGCTCGTCTCAGTGTGCCATGGGGTCTCCCTTGACCAGTCCAACCCCTCCCCGACACCAGGATGCAACCAAGGTGACTCTAGGCACGCGTGGCCGTCGTGCCCAAAGAGCACCAAGGCGCATCCGAGAGCTCCCGAGTTTCTCCTCTGCGCCCTCTGGCCTCCCGCGACCCCCTACTGCCTCCCACCTACTCTCCCTCTACCACGAACCAATGGATCAACCCAAGGCAGCCCATGAGCTCTGTCCCTCCTCCCATGGACGAATCCTGCCGGCAGCACCCGTCCCATATTCGGACATCGTCGAGCTTCCCATAGCCCGGCTCACCCCTCCAACGCAAGCCCCTCGACGCCCCCATCCTCCTGGACACGCTAGGGGTCCCTCCCCGAGGCCGTGTCGTGCTCCTCCCCAGCGGCCGGTGTTGTCAGCCACCCCCATGGAGAGTCGCTCGCCCCGACCATCCGTGTGGCCGCCAAAACCACCGCCAGGAATGACAAGTAGCGGGGAACCCGCCCATTCCCTCGGCTCGGTGGCTGGTCCTGTGGGTTGGCAAGAACCGTGGCTCGGTGGCTGGTCCCCATCTGCCCCGTCATGAGGTACAAGAAGGGGTAGAGGAGAGAGAGGGATACCGGCGAGCCCCATGTGTCGGTGGTTAGCCAGCCAGGCCCACACACGGTAAGTGGAGATGGAGTATCCCTGACCGCCTCCCCGCACAAGAGACGTAATCCACGTAATACGCCTCTGGCGTTGCCCTCGCGCACGCAGCCGTGCGGTTGGGCCGGCCCAACCGCAATGTGAAACCTTGAGTGCCACATTACCCCCGGTACATCCCCCTTCTGCCTTGTTCTTTTTTTAGGGAACTTCTAAAATCCACATTAAATTCATTTGTATTCCAAATCCGATGATTCATATTTCTACAGGTTCCTAAAATCAAGACCTATCCATATACGTGCATTGCACATTTTTCCAAAAGTCTTTTCTGTTGGGTTAATATTCATATGCCCATTTGAATATTTTAAACAACACCATTCAAAATTCCTAGAGTATTCAAATCAACTCTAAATGGACTGATTCCAGTTTCGAGAGTCTCCTAAGATCATGCCCTATTTATTAAGTATGAGTCAACATTTTTATCTGGCATGCTTTTGTTGCCTTGAATAAGTAGCTCCATTTTGCTATTTATTCCATGTTATAAAATCCCTAGAATATTCATATGAACTCCAAATCCAGTGAAACAACTTCCTAAAAGTTTCTAAAATCATGCTCTGTTAAATGAGTGCCTCCACTCATTTTTATCAGAATGTTTTTTGCAGGCTTGTTTAAGGATCACCTATTCCTCTCTTCGTCCATTCAAAGATCCCCGATGGTCCAAATCTCCTAGAGCAAGCTTCAGGTATTTTTACTATGACCAGAGAGGTCTAAGAAAAATAAAACTCCTATTTTTATAGCACTTTTGTGTCTGCTTGCTGTGTGGCTTAGTGTGATTGCTTCCGACGATAGTTGACGGATAGACAGAGTACTCGGAGTTGGACCGGAAGACCTCGAAGACCACGATGACTTATGTGAGCAAGGCAAGGAGCCCTTTGACCATCTCTGAGAAAATGTTTTTTTGCATGACATGTAGATTATTTTATTCCCATGCATATAGTTAAGATTAATCGGTGCACCCAGCATGGTGTTCCCGATAGCCCCTCTGGAGCACTTGCATTGAGCATGACCTTACCATCTATGAGGGTCACGCTGATATATGTTGACAAGTAGAGAGTAGTGATACACATAGAAGGAGCATGTGCATGATGATGGTAACAAAAAGTTGATATCAAAGGTTTTACGAAAACCCCGTCGGGTGCCACTAATGCCCGAGGGTGATGATGTTGAGTTAGGTGACCACTTGTGAAAGAAGTGGTGCACTAGGAATGTTCTGTGTAAGTGGTTTCAGAAACGGGATTAGATTTATGATGTGTCGACCGTTCCAACCTTATATGTGCGACCACATGTAACATCCCAAATTTTGGAATGTTAAAATAATTATTAGATTGTTTGTTGTTTGCTTGAGTGATTGAAACTTGTGTGAAATTTGAAACTTTTCAAAAACTTTTGAATGAGAGGGAATAAAATGACTTTCCCCTTCTCCGGTGAATTCAAATTCAATCATTTAAAAGCAAAGAGAGAAGATGACATGACTTCTTCAACTATAAAGAATTTGAACGGAGATATTTGCATTTGAATTCTTTCGCATTTCTATTTGTTTTCTTCGTGCAAGAAATGCCGGGAAATACATTCTGTCAAACAGAAAAGACACGAGGAACATGACCCTCAAACACACGGGCATTTTGAAAGTTACTTGAACCCTAAAACTTAGAGGGTCAATTGGAAATTATTTGCAAAAGAAAATAAATCTTTTAGGCAATTTTGTGAAAATAATTTTTTCTGAAGTTTTTATTTTTGCCGTGAAAAATGCCCATCATTTAGATTTTATTTTTCTCATAATTTTAGTATATAGAAACTCTATTTTCGGAATTGATTTGATTTCCTAAAATTTCCTTTTACCTTCCTGTTTTAATTATTAGGAAGTAAATCGTTTTATTTGGAAACTCTTGCTGGGCCCATTAAGATTTGATCCAGCCCGATCCCCTACCGTCTTCCTCCTCTCGTCACTTTCCTCCCAGAGCTCGGTTGCCTTCCATGGCCAGGAACCAAATCCCCTTCTCCCGGATTCGCGAAATACTTTCCATCCCAGCTCCTCCCGCCACCCCTATAAGAAGCCCCACGTTCTCCTCGTTCCATTCCCGCTGGAATCGCCGCCTCTCCCCACCTCCTCCTCCCCCTATGGACCTCGCCCGAGTCGGCCACAGGAGCTCGCCGGCGACCTTTCCCCATCGTCCCTGCCCTCCCTCCCCTCCCTGCCGAGCCCTCCCTACCCCGCCGCCACCTCCCCACCACCGCTCCACCCCACCCCCTCGCCCTTCCCCAGCATCGCCGGAGCTGCGGCTCCTCCACATCGCCCCGACCAGGAAGCCCTGCTCCTCCCGTCGCCCCCCCCCCTGCACCCCTCTCCATCTCCCCGTCGCCTCCCCCCTGCAGCCTCACCGCCCCACCCCTCCTCCACCGGCACCGCACCCCCCGCCGGTGATCCCACCCCGCCGGAGTTGCACCCCCTCGCCGGAGAAGGCCTCCAGCCCCTGCAGTCACGGTAAGGCTCCTCCTCCTCCTGTTTTTTTCTGGTTTGCCTATTAGATCAAGATCTACGGTGTAGAATAGAAGGGCATACCCCTTCGGTTCTTTGACAAGAACCGGCCGTTTATTTTTATTAACCGAAGCGTTTTCTTATAATTCGGCCATTCGCTGGTTAGCCTACGCAGCGCACACCCCCTAGCCAACACTAGATCGCCACGTGGCCCGTTCATTAGTTAGCTTTTATTCATTTTTTTCTGTTTAATTCAAAAACAGAGAAAGTTCCAATTTTCTTTAGCCCATAACTTTTGATCCACAAATCCAATAGAGTTGATTCTTTTTCCAGTAGATCAAAAATTTTCTGTAGTTTTTAAAAACATATAATTTTGAAATTTGAATTAGATCATATTTAGTTTAAAACTTGTTTTAGTTATTCCAGGAGTTTCAAAATAGCTTTTAATTTGATTCCTTTTGCTACTGATCACTAGTGATCTTATGTATCAGTGGTAAAAATGTCAGATTTATTTGAATATTTTAGCTCATTGTTTCTTGTGAAACAATTTCTGTTTCACCTCTTTTTAGGATTATGGCTATTTCTTTTTCTATAATTACTTTTAAATTATTTTCTTTTATATTTCAGAAATATTATGTTTTGTTTCTCTTAGTTAACAGTAGGTTTGCAACAAGTTTTGATTTTTATCTTATTTGTTATCATGAAATCAATTCTAGTTCCTTAGTAACTTGCAATTGGTTTCACCACTGTTTCAAAACCCGTTTGGAAATACTTTGAAAAAGTTTTGTGAAAAAAATACTTTATTCTATCTTAGTTAAATTTATATCTTAGTTCCCTGTTATTATTTTCCGTTGGACTAAAACTATTTAGCGTTTGATGTAGTAGAAGACTCCCTAGTCTTATTTGAAGTTTCTTTCAAATTCCTATTCCGCTCTCTCTTTTTTTTGATTGTTAGAATGATTGCTAGTATGAGTGCTTATGTGAATGATATGTTTGTTATATAGATTTCATCGGAGAGTGACGAGTAGTCTATCAAGTTATTTCTCGAGAAATTCTTCTTCGTCAACATCACCAGGCAAGTCACTTTGATCATACTATCACCTATGTTTTATGCATCGTAGTTTGACCATCCTATGCCCAATTGCATGCTGGGTAGGTACTTGGAAATTTTAGTATAGTTTGTCGTGTCATGTGGTAGGCACACAACAACCCCGATACTTGGCCCCGGGACGACAAATTTCATATTGCTATGCTTGAGTAGACGGGATTACGGTTGAGTGCATAACACGAGTAATGCGAGGTTGATTAAATAATCAAGACCGGTTAAGACAAGATTTTCAAGACCTCGGACGCAATGCAACTCTGGGTGAAGGACGGTTGATCGGCTCCCTGGAGAACCCAGTGGATGACCCGGGATGCTGGGGACGGCCATGACATCCTGCGGAAAGCTTCACCCAGGCTCAAAGAGACGAACGGATATTTTCAAGACCCAAGGATTACCTGCACAGCCACAAGTCATTATGGGCTCTGGCTTGGTTGGACAACGCGGCGACTCTGGACAGGCGGTGCTAGCAGATGTAGAAGAACGGTAGGAATGGATGGGCACCGACAGGGATTCAAAGGGACCCGTTGAAAGACCATGTTTTGATCATCCGGTCTTCAAACACCCTGAAGTGTGAGGACATACACGGAGGCGATCAAATCTTGTGGGGAACGTGTGCAAAACTCTGCAGAGTACTCAAACCTAATCGATTAGCCGTGTCCACGGTCATGGACAACTTGAGCCAAAGGAACTGGAGTTATCTGGATTTCTCAACACCATTATATATATTTGATGAGGGTAATAATGATAACTCGGGTATGACAACTGGTTGGCGGAACCATCTCATTAACAACCAACTACGTAGTAATATTCTGCTTTTAGCCCCTCTCTTGATGTAGGAGAAAACTTGCTTTTCGCTAAAAACTTATAGCCCCACCTTCCATATATGCATATAGTATAGATGATTACTTTTCACTCCTCTCATATGTGACTTGCCGGCATATTCAATATGCTGACCTACACGGCTGCAACGTCTTATGTTGCAGATATTTTTCTTCGACGAGTAAGAGTACGATTCAGGGTTACCGTCTACACTCAACTTGCCGTTGGTGTTTATTGGGACTCCACTCCCTTGACTGCTTCCGCTGAAATATTTAAGGTATATATCAGTTTTACGCTATTTACATGTGATTGCACTTTGATATATACATTGATGTACTGTGTGTGCCAGCATACTGATCCAGGGATGGCACAGAAACACAGAGGCTTGACTCGTCTTGAGTCGGGTCGCTACACCACAATACCCCTTTATGGGACGGGGCTTTGTTGATTACTTTGGTCGGTACTAGCAAAGTGGCCACATTACTAGCGACGGAGTGATATGTGGTCACCCCCGTGACGGGGTCCTACCAAGGAGGTCGACCATGCCATTTTTACGTGTTCCAGGCACACCATTGGTCCCCGCATGGATGATATGGTCCAGATTTGGTGCTCGTAAGACATACATCATGTGGGCTGGGTACCAATCGAGTGGACTCTTTGTTTAGTATCGTTAGGGGAAAGGCAATGATCGGTACTTATCTTGGGTATGTTATATACCGCGAGTCATGGATGACACGGAAGTTTTCCGGATCTCGTGGGTACAACGTACAACCTCTTCAGAGTGTAAAATTATTCGAATAGCCGTGTCCACGGTCAAGGACAGTTGGGTAATCCTGTTTAAACTACGTCCAGTCATTTCCGCATAAACCAAGTGTGAGTGTGTGTATGTTTAAAGGTGTTATCTGAGAAAGATGATATGACAAGTTCAGTGACTTGGCATATAGGGTGAACCTGTGGTGTTCAACCCTCAGCAGATATGTTGATATCTGTGACCTGTTCTGCTGAATACCACCTAAATTATGATGCATGTCCATTCAAGCAATTGATCATGTTTATTTACAATCCAAACCAGCTTTCCACAAAGGCTGCATATTACTTATTATCGTATAAAGTGCACTATCCATATCAAAGTACTCATTGGCTTGCCACTGGTAATTTATTGACCAGGTACGAGAAAACAGGAAATGGTGAAGAGCACCTTGGTGACATTCCTGCGGGCTAGGACGCTTCCCAGTCAGAATGCCTATAGGTTAAGGCTGATGGCATGGGTTCACGCTTTCGACCAATATTTCCTCTATTGGTCAAGTTTTGTGTGTTTTCCCTCAAGGCCCTATATATGTAAGACTTGACCGCAAAGGTCATTTATTGTATCAAATAGTATGTATGATGTAAGACTCTTGTTATTCTGTTTCTTAGTGTTCGGTGAGCATTGATCTTTGGGATCACTGCGCACGTTCATTCGGCGATCTCGACTCGTAAGTCGGGGTCCCCATAGAGATGGTATAAGATCCATCCCGACTGTAGGAAGCCCTTAGTTAGCACGGATGTTAGTTGGGACAAACTGTTTTCCAGACCTTTCGAAAGTACTTGCAAACCTGTATCTTTCTCACCTCTCATAAATTTGCAAAGGAAGCAAGGTTTTTTCCTTAGCACTTCCACTCTTATTCTCTTGACACTCCTCGTCTGCTTCTTCAAAACTTGCAAATGGCCGCTAGCACCCTAATGCCTGACCACGGGATTACTAATATCCTCGCCGGTAACTTGGAAGGAAGCAACCTTTCCAAGCTATCATTCAACGATCTCGACTCATAAGTCGGTGTCCCCACAAGAGCATGGGGTGTTGCGAAATTATTAAACTCTCGTACCTCACTTATATTATTTTGATAGTTCTTTAAACAACATGTTAATTGGTTTAGGTTATGAATTTATTCCTAACATAATAGTCATCCAAGAGGGATATAATAAAAACTTCAAGTGCATTGAATATGATGAGAAGTTTGATTCCTTGCATATAGTTTTGAGATATGAAGATGGTGATATGAGATTCATGCTAGTAAGTAATTGTGAATTAGAAAAAAAAATACGTGTGTTAAAGATTGTGATTCCCGTAGCATGCACGTATGGTGAACCGTTATGTGATGAAGTTGGAAAATGATTTGTTTATGATTGTCAACCATTGTGTGGATGTCGGGATCGCGTGATCGTTAACTCCGACCAACCCTTCCCCTAGGAGCATGCGTCTAACACTTTGCTTCGATAACTAATAGGCTTTTGCAATAAGTATGTGAGTTCTTTATGACTAATGTTGAGTTCATGGATTATACGCACTCTCACCCTCCCACGTTTGCTAGCCTCACCAGTACCGCGCAACTTTCGCCGGTACATTAAACCCACCTTCCTCAAAACAGCCACCATATATTTTCCTCAAAACAACCACCATACCTACCTATTATGGCATTTTCATAGCCATCCAGAGATATATTGCCATGCAACACCACCGTCCCATTTTTATGACACACACCATCACTTTCATATTGCTTATAGAGTCATACTTTGTTCTAGTTATCGAGTTGTAATCTTTTGAGTTGTAAGTAAATAAAAGTGTGATGATTTACATTATTAGAGCGTTATCCCGTGTGAGAAAAGGATGATGGAAGCTATGATTCCTCACAAGTTGGGATCAGTCTCTGGACTTTACAAAAAATAAAAGAGGCCAGCGCAGCCCATAAAAAATAAAAGAGGCCAAAGAAGCCCACCAAAAAAAGAAAAAAAGAAAAAAAGAAAAAACGAGAGAAAGAGAGAAGGGACAATGCTACTATCTTTTTCCACACTCGTGCTTCAAAGTAGCACCTTGTTCTTCATAGAGAGTCTCGTATGTTGTCACTTTCATATAACTAGTGGAATTACATCTTTTGCACAACCACTTAGCTTTCTTTGTGACTTTCGTACATTTATAGCTCTAGTGCATTTGTTGCATGGAAATCCCTACTCACCCACATTTATATCTATTGATGGGCATCTCCATAGCCCGTTGATATGGCTAGTTGATGTGAGACTATCTTCTCATTTTTCCTTTGCAACCTCCACCACACACTACAAGAAATAAGCTCGTTTATGACAAAAAATAATGACCGGCGTTGAATTGGTCATACATCTACGACTAAAATTTATAAAAAGGTCACAAGGTATCTAAGAGGTCCAAACCCTAGAATATTTTGACCATCTCTATCAAGAAGGTCATAATCCCATTGCACAAAATGGTCACTCGCATGTGTAGCTCTATTTATGCCCGCATTGTAGGTCCTGCATGATAAAATTAAGAAGGTCATAGGCTTAAATAGAGGTGACTAGGTAGACAACTTGACAATTTCACCTATCTGTCTTGTATAGGTGTCGACAAGGCTACAAAGTATAAGTACATTAACACGCTGAACCCACAAGTTGAATTGTTGACCCAACTTACTTGTGGGACCGAGATTTGATGTGTGGGACCCTATTGGACCCACGGACTTCCTGTCATCGGGGGATGGCTATCGTATCGCATGTGTGACCAACTAAGGGGGAATGCTAATGAAGGATGCGTTATTTTAAAAGCTTAGTAAACATGATGAATACAATTTTTCATGCAGGAGAAACTCAACATTTTCTCTTGAATGATATGATCCGACCATGGATATGCATCTACAAAGCATTATATAATCCAAGATTTGTAAAACTACCTTAATTTTCTCTAAGATCTTTATGTTGTATACTATTATGATCCCATCCAATCTTCACAGTCTCATACCACATTACATTTTTCAAAGAAAAAATTCAATAAGACACATGCAATTATTTTAATTTCCATATCCAACATTTTAACCTTTTCATGAATATCACGTACTAAAGATAGAAATATATACAACTACTAACGTATTAATTTCATTTGATTTTTATATATCCCTTATTAGATATACACGAGTCTAAAACTAAAATATTCCAAGTGGGTATCTAGAAATACATTTAGGGCCTATGTAATAGCAAGTAACATACCGAAGGACAAAGGAAATAGTATACGGGATTATATGAATCCTTGAAATAGAGGTTGGTGACCGAAGTTTTGTTCGGAGTCCCGGATGAGATCCCAGAATTTACGAGGAGTTCCGGAATGGTCCAGAAACGAAGATTGATATATAGGAAGTTGGTATTTGGATTCCGGAAGGTTTTTGGGCATTGCCGACATTGTACTAGGAGTGACGAAAGGGTTCCGGGGGCCCACTGGGTGGGCCCACCATGTCCCAAGGGGTCCACATGGGTTTATTGGATCTACAATAAGTCATAATGGGCTGACAAAGTCATCCAAGGAAATCCCATGAGGAAAAAGTGGAAAATCCAAAAGAGGTGGGAGATTAAGGAAGGAGTCCTAATCCAAGTGGAGTTGGAGGAGGACTCCCCCCTTTCTACTCCGGCCGACCCAACGGCTCCCCCCTTGTGGCGCAAGGCCTGCCCCCTTCCTCCTCCTTTATATACTAGAGGTTTAGGGCTTTTGACATACAACTTTGCCACGTGTTGCCCTCTCCTCTAGGTCGTAGTTCTTCCTCTAGATCAGTTTTCTGCGGAGCTCGGGTGGAGCCCTCCAGGAATAGATCACCACCACCACCGGAGTGCCGTCACGCTGCCGGGGAAATCATCTACATCCCCGTCTCTCTTGCTGGATCAAGAAGGCGTAGATCGTTATCGAGCTGCACGTGTGCGGAACGCGGAGGTGCCGTCCGTTCGGCACTTGATCGGGACGGATCGTGAGAAGGTTCGTGGGACGGATCGTGGGACGGTTCGTGGGACGGATCGTGAAGACGTACCACTACATCAACCGTGTTTATTAACGCTTCCGCTTAGCGATCTACAAGGGTATGTGGATCCAATCTCCCTCTCGTAGATGAACATCACCATGATAGGTCTTCGTGTGGGTAGGCATTTTTTTGTTTCCCATGCAACGTTCCCCAACGGTGGCATCATGAGCTAGGTTCATGCGTAGATGTAATCTCGAGTAGAACACAAATTTTTTGTTGGGCATTGATGTTCGATTTGCTGCCCTCCTTAGTATTTCCTCGATTCGGCGATATTGTAGGATTGAAGCGGCCCGGACCAACCTTATTGGTACGCTTACGAGAGACCAGTTTAATTGACTAACATGCAACTTGTTCCATAGATATGAGTGGCGGGTGTCTGTTTCTTCAACTTTAGTTGAATCGGATTTGACCGAGGCGGTCCTTGGAGAAAGGTTAAATAGCAATTTGCATATCACCATTGTGGCTTTGCGTAAGTAAGATGCGATCATACTAGATACCTATAGCAACCACGTAAAACATGCAACAACAAATTAGAGGACGTCTAACTTGTTTTTGCAGGGTATGCATGTGATGTGATATGGACAAAGACATGATGTGATATATTGGATGTATGAGATGATCATGTTGTAATAGTTAAATATCGACTTGCACGTCGATGCTACGGCAACCTGCAAGAGCCATAGGGTTGTCTTTAAACTAATGTTTGCGCTTGCAGATGCGTTTACTATATTGCTAGGTTGTAGATTTAGTAGTAATAGCATAGATAGCACAACAACCTATATGGCGACACGATGATGGAGATCATGGTGTGGCGCCGATGACAATGAAGATCATGCCCGTGCTTTGGTGATGGAGATCAAGAAGCACTAGATCATGTCCATATCATGTCACTTATGAATTGCATGTGATATTAGTCCTTTTATGCACCTTATCTTGCTTAGAACGACGGTAGCATTATAAGGTGCTCTCTCACTAAAATTTCAAGATAAAATTGTGTTCTCCCCGATTGTGCACCGTTGTGACAGTTCGTCACTTCGAGACGCCACGTGATGATTGTGTTGGAAATATGCCCTAGAGGCAATAATAAATTAGTTATTATTATATTTCTTAGTTCATGATAATCGTTTATTATCCATGCTATAATTGTATTGATTGGAAACACAATACTTGTGTGGATACATAGACAAAACACTGTCCCTAGTAAGCCTCTAGTTGACTAGCTCGTTGATCAAAGATGGTCAAGGTTTCCTGGCCATAGGCAAGTGTTGTCACTTGATAACGGGATCACATCATTAGGAGAATCATGTGATGGACTAGACCCAAACTAATAGACGTAGCATGTTGATCGTGTCATTTTGTTGCTACTGTTTTCTGCGTGTCAAGTATTTGTTCCTATGACCATGAGATCATATAACTCACGGACACCGGAGGAATGCTTTGTGTGTATCAAACGTCGCAACGTAACTGGGTGACTATAAAGATGCTCTACAGGTATCTCCAAAGGTGTTCGTTGAGTTAGTATGGATCGAGACTGGGATTTGTCACTCCGTGTGACGGAGAGGTATCTCGGGGCCCACTCGGTAATACAACATCACACACAAGCCTTGCAAGCAATGTAACTTAATGTAAGTTGCGGGATCTTGTATTACGGAACGAGTAAAGAGACTTGCCAGTAAACGAGATTGAAATAGGTATGCGGATACTGACGATCGAATCTCGGGCAAGTAACATACCGAAGGACAAAGGGAATGACATACGGGATTATATGAATCCTTGGCACTGAGGTTCAAACGATAAGATCTTCGTAGAATATGTAGGATCCAATATGGGCATCCAGGTCCCGCTATTGGATATTGACCGAGGAGTCACTCGGGTCATGTCTACATAGTTCTCGAACCCGCAGGGTCTGCACACTTAAGGTTCGACGTTGTTTTATGCGTATTTGAGTTATATGGTTGGTTACCGAATGTTGTTCGGAGTCCCGGATGAGATCCAGGATGTCACGAGGAGCTCCGGAATGGTCCGGAGGTAAAGATTGATATATAGGAAGTCCTGTTTTGGTCACCGGAAAAGTTTCGGGCTCATCGGTAGTGTACCGGGAGTGCCGGGAGGGGTGCCGGGGACCATCGGGAGGGGTGTCACGCCCCAAGGGGTCTCATGGGCTATGGGAAGAGATAAACCAGCCCCTAGTGGGCTGGAATAAGTTCCCACTAAGGCCCATAAGGTTTGAGAAGGAAAAAACACAAGGTGGAAAGAGTTTCCAAGTGGGAAGGTGGAATCCTACTCCAAGTAGGATTGGAGTAGGACTCCTCCACCTCCAATTTCGGCCAACCCTTGAGGGTTTGAGGCTGCCTCTTCCCTTCCCCTCCCTCCTATATATACTAAGGTATTAGGGCTGATTTGAGACAACTTTTTGCCACGGCAGCCCGACCACATACCTCCATAGTTTTTCCTCTAGATCGCGTTTCTGCGGAGCTCGGGCGGAGCCCTGCTGAGACGAGATCATCACCAACCTCCGGAGCGCCGTCACGCTTCCGGAGAACTCTTCTACCTCTCCGTCTCTCTTGCTGGATCAAGAAGGCCGAGATCATCGTCGAGCTGTACGTGTGCTGAACGCGGAGGTGCCGTCCGTTCGGTACTAGATCGTGGGACTGATCGCGGGATTGTTCGCGGGGCGGATCGAGGGACGTGAGGACGTTCCACTACATCAACCGCGTTCTCTAACGCTTCTGCTGTACGATCTACAAGGGTACGTAGATCACTCATCCCCTCTCGTAGATGGACATCACCATGATAGGTCTTCGTGCGCGTAGGAAAATTTTTGTTTCCCATGCGACGTTCCCCAACAGTGGCATCATGAGCTAGGTTCATGCGTAGATGTCTTCTCGAGTAGAACACAAAAGGTTTTGTGGGCGGTGATGTGCGTTTTGCTGCCCTCCTTAGTCTTTTCTTGATTCCGCGGTATTGTTGGATTGAAGCGGCTTGGACCGACATTACTCGTACGCTTACGAGAGACTGGTTTCATCGTTACGAGTAACCCCCTTTGCTCAAAGATGACTGGCAAGTGACGGTTTCTCCAACTTTAGTTGAATCGGATTTGACCGAGGAGGTCCTTGGATGAGGTTAAATAGCAACTCATATATCTCCGTTGTGGTGTTTGCGTAAGTAAGATGCGATCCTACTAGATACCCTTGGTCACCACGTAAAACATGCAACAACAAAATTAGAGGACGTCTAACTTGTTTTTGCAGGGTATGATTGTGATGTGATATGGCCAACGATGTGATGTGATATATTGGATGTATGCGATGATCATGTTGTAATAGAAATATCGACTTGCATGTCGATGGTACGACAACCGGCAGGAGCCATAGGGTTGTCTTTATACTAACGTTTGTGCTTGCAGATGCGTTTACTATTTTGCTAGGATGTAGCTTTAGTAGTAATAGCATAAGTAGCACGACAACCCCGATGGCAACACGTTGATGGATGATCATGGTGTGGCGCCGGTGACAAGAAGATCGTGCCGGTGCTTTGGTGATGGAGATCAAGAAGCACGTGATGATGGCCATATCATGTCACTTATGAATTGCATGTGATGTTAATCCTTTTATGCACCTTATTTTGCTTAGAACGACGGTAGCATTATGAGGTGATCTCTCACTAAAATTTCAAGACGAAATTGTGTTCTCCCCGACTGTGCACCGTTGCGACAGTTCTTCGTTTCGAGACACCACGTGATGATCGGGTGTGATAGACTCAACGTTCACATACAACGGGTGCAAAACAGTTGCACACGCGGAACACTCGGGTTAAGCTTGACGAGCCTAGCATGTGCAGACATGGCCTCGGAACACATGAGACCGAAAGGTCGAACATGAATCGTATAGTTGATATGATTAGCATAGAGATGCTTACCACTGAAACTATTCTCGACTCACGTGATGATCGGACTTGAGATAGTGGATTTGGATCATGTACCACTCAAATGACTAGAGAGATGTACTTTTTGAGTGGGAGTTCTTAAGTAATATGATTAATTGAACTAATTGTCATGAACATAGTCTAATGGTCTTTGCGAATTACGATGTAGCTTGCGCTATAGCTCTACTGTTTTTATATGTTCCTAGAGAAAATTTAGTTGAAAATTGATAGTAGCAACCTTTGCAGACTTAGTCTGTAAAACCGAGGATTGTCCTCGTTGCTACGCAGAAGGCTTATGTCCTTAATGCACCACTCGGTGTGCTGCACCTCGAGCGTCGTCTGTGGATGCTATGAACATCCGACATACACGTTACTGATGACTACACGATAGTTCAGTGCAAGATACTTAATGGCTTAGAAACAAGGCGCCGAAAATGTTGTAAAACGTCACGGAACATAATTGATGTTCCGAAGAGATGAAATTGTGATTTCATGCTTGTGCCCTTGTTAAGAGGTACGAGACCTCCAAACAAGATTCTTTGTCCACAAAGTAAAGGAGAAAAGCTCAATCGTTGAGCGTGTGCTCAGATTGTCTGAGTACGACAATCACTTGAATCAGGTGGGAGTTAATCTTCCAGATGAGATAGTGATGGTTCTCCAAAGTCACTGCCACCAAGCTATGAGAGCTTCGTGATGAACTATAACATATCAAGGATACATACAATGATCCTTGAGCGATTCGCGATGTTTGACACTGTGAAAGTAGAAATCAAGAAGGAGCATCAATAGTTGATGGTTTGTAAAACCACTAAGTTTCAAGAAAGGCAAGGGCTAGAAGGGATACTTCATGAAACGGCAAAACAGTTGCTGCACTAATGAAGAGACCCAAGATTAAACCCAAACCCGAGACTAAGTGCTTCTGTAATGAGGGGAGCAATCACTGAGGCGGAGCAACTCAAGATACTTGGTAGATAAGAAGGCTGGCAAAAGTCGAAAGAAGTGTATTTGATATACATGATGTTGATGTGTACTTTACTAGTACTCCTAGTAGCACGAGGGTATTGGATACCGGTTCGGTTACTAAGTGATTAGTGACGCGAAATGAAAGCTACGGCATAAACGGAGACTAGCTAAAGGCGAGGTGACGATACGTGTTGGAAGTGTTTCCAAGATTGATATGATCAAACGTCGCACGCTCCCTCTACCATCGGGATTGGTGTTAAACCTAAATAATTGTTATTTCGTGCTTGCGTTAAGCATGAACGTGATTGGATCGTGTTTATTGCAATACGATTATTCATTTAAAGAGAATAATGGTTACTCTATTTTCTTGAACAATCACCTTCAATGGTTTATTAAATCTCGATCGTAGTGTTACACATGTTCATGATATTGGTGCCAAAAGATACGAGGTAATGATGATAGTACCACTTACTTGTGGCACTGCCGCTTGAGTCATGTTGGTATAAATTGCATGAAGAGGCTCCATGCTGATGGATCTTTATACTCACTTGATTTTGAATCACTAGTGACATGCAAATCATACCACATGAGCAAGGCCTTGTTCTCATTGAGATGAAATAAGATAGTAACTTGTTGGAAGTGATACATTTTGATGTATGCAGTCCAATGGGTGCTGAGGCAGGCAGTAGATATCATTATGTTCTTACTTCAATGACGATTTGAGTAGATACTAGAGTATTTACTCAATGAATCACAAGTCTGAAATGTTGAAAAGTTCAATCCCGTTTCAGAGTGAAGTTCGTCGTAACAAGAGGATAAACTGTCTACGATATGATCATGGAAATGAATATCTGAGCTACGAGTTTTGGTACGCAGTTAAGATAATGTGGAAATTGTTTCGCAGTTCATGCCACCTGGAACATCATAGTGTGATGATGTGTCTGAACGTCATAGCCACGCACTATTTGGTATGGTGCATACTATGATGTCTCTTATCGAATTACCACTATCGTTTATGGGTTATGCATTAGAGACAACCGCACTCACTTTAAATAGGGCACCGCGTATTTCCGTTGAGATGACACAGTATAGACTGAGGTTTAGAGAAATCTAAACTGTCGTTTCTTGAAAGTTTGGGGTTTCGACACTTATGTGAAAAAGTTTCAGTCTGATAAGCTCGAACCCAAAGCGGATAAATGCATCTTCATAGGATATCCAAAACAGTTGGGTACATCTCCTATCTCAGATCCGAAAGCAAAGTGTTTGTTTCTAGAAACGGATCCTTTCTCGAGGAAAGGTTTCTCTCGAAAGAATTGAGTGGAGGGTAGTAGAACTTGATGAGGTTATTGAACCATCACTTCAACTAGTGTGTAGCAGGGCGCATGAAGTTGTTCCTGTGGCGCCTACACCAATTGAAGTGGAAGCTGATGATGGTGATCATCAAGCGTCGGATCAAGTTACTACAAGTCTCGTAGGTCGACAAGGTCGCGTACTACTGCAGAGTGGTACGGTAACCCTGTCTTGGAGGTCATGTTGTTGAGCAACAGTGAACCTACGAGTTATGGAGAAAGCGATGGTGGGCCCGGATTCCGACAAATGGCTGGAAACCATGAAATCCGAGAAAGGATCCATGTATGAAAACAAAGTGTAGACTTTGGAAGAACTACTTGATGGTCATAAGACTGTTGAGTAAAGATGGATCTTTGAAAGGAAGACAGACGATGATAGTGATAAGTCACTATTGAGAAAAGCTCGACTTGTCGCAAAGATGTTTCCGACAAGATCAAACAGTTGACTATGATGAGACTTTCTCACTCGTAGCGATGCTGAAAGTCTGTTAGAATTATGTTAGTAGTTGCTGCATTATTTATGAAATATTGCATGTAGGATGTCAAAACATTGTTTCCTCGACGGTTTCCTTGAGCAAACATTGTATGAGATACAACCATGAGGTTTTGTCGATCCTAAAGATACTAGCAAGTATGCAAGCTCCAGTGATCCTTCAATGGACTGGTGCAAGCATCTCGGAGTTGGAATATACACTTTGATGAGATGATCAAAGATTTTGGGTTTGTACAAGGTTTATGAGAAACTTGTATTTCCAAAGAAGTGAGTGGGAGCACTGTAGAATTTCTGATAGGTATATGTGGTTGACATATTGTGGATCAGAAGTAATGTAGAATTTCTGTAAAGCATACAAGGTTGTTTGAAAGAAGTTTTCAAAGGAGTACCTGGATTACGCTACTTGAACGTTGAGCATCAAAGATCTATGGAGATAGATCGAAAGCGCTTAATAGAAGTTTCAACAAGATGCATGCCTTGACAAGTTTTTGAAAGAGTTCAAAATAGACCAGCAAAGAAGGAGTTCTTGGTTGCGTTGTGAGGTGTGAATTTGAGTAAGACTCAAAACCCGACCACGGCAGAATAAAGAGAATAGACGAAGGTCGTCTTCTATGCCTTAGCCATAGAATCTAAAGTATGCCATGCTGTGTACCGCACCTGAAGTGTGCCTTGACTCAAAGTATGTTGAGAGGTACAGAGAGTGATCCATGATTGAATCACTAGCAGCGGTCGAAATTTATCCTTAGTAACTAATGGACTAAGGAATTTTTCTCGATTATGGAGGTGGTTAAAGAGTTTGTCGTAAAGGGTTACGTCAATGCAATCTTTGACACTAATCCGGATAACTATGAGTAGTGAAACGGATTCATATAGTAGAGTAGATATTTGGAGCTTTTCCGAATAGCACGTAGTAGCAGCATCTATAAGATGACATAAAGATTTGTAAAGAACGCACGAATCTGAAAGTTTCAGAACCGTTGACTAAAACCTCTCTCACGAGCAAGACGTGATCAGACCCCATAACTATATGGGTGTTGGATTCGTTGGAATCACATGGTGATGTAAACTAGATTATTGACTCTAGTGCAAGTGGGAGACTGTTGGAAATATGCCCTAGAGGCAATAATAAATTAGTTATTATTATATTTCTTAGTTCATGATAATCGTTTATTATCCATGCTATAATTGTATTGATTGGAAACACAATACTTGTGTGGATACATAGACAAAACACTGTCCCTAGTAAGCCTCTAGTTGACTAGCTCGTTGATCAAAGATGGTCAAGGTTTCCTGGCCATAGGCAAGTGTTGTCACTTGATAACGGGATCACATCATTAGGAGAATCATGTGATGGACTAGACCCAAACTAATAGACGTAGCATGTTGATCGTGTCATTTTGTTGCTACTGTTTTCTGCGTGTCAAGTATTTGTTCCTATGACCATGAGATCATATAACTCACGGACACCGGAGGAATGCTTTGTGTGTATCAAACGTCGCAACGTAACTGGGTGACTATAAAGATGCTCTACAGGTATCTCCAAAGGTGTTCGTTGAGTTAGTATGGATCGAGACTGGGATTTGTCACTCCGTGTGACGGAGAGGTATCTCGGGGCCCACTCGGTAATACAACATCACACACAAGCCTTGCAAGCAATGTAACTTAATGTAAGTTGCGGGATCTTGTATTACGGAACGAGTAAAGAGACTTGCCAGTAAACGAGATTGAAATAGGTATGCGGATACTGACGATCGAATCTCGGGCAAGTAACATACCGAAGGACAAAGGGAATGACATACGGGATTATATGAATCCTTGGCACTGAGGTTCAAACGATAAGATCTTCGTAGAATATGTAGGATCCAATATGGGCATCCAGGTCCCGCTATTGGATATTGACCGAGGAGTCACTCGGGTCATGTCTACATAGTTCTCGAACCCGCAGGGTCTGCACACTTAAGGTTCGACGTTGTTTTATGCGTATTTGAGTTATATGGTTGGTTACCGAATGTTGTTCGGAGTCCCGGATGAGATCCAGGATGTCACGAGGAGCTCCGGAATGGTCCGGAGGTAAAGATTGATATATAGGAAGTCCTGTTTTGGTCACCGGAAAAGTTTCGGGCTCATCGGTAGTGTACCGGGAGTGCCGGGAGGGGTGCCGGGGACCATCGGGAGGGGTGTCACGCCCCAAGGGGTCTCATGGGCTATGGGAAGAGATAAACCAGCCCCTAGTGGGCTGGAATAAGTTCCCACTAAGGCCCATAAGGTTTGAGAAGGAAAAAACACAAGGTGGAAAGAGTTTCCAAGTGGGAAGGTGGAATCCTACTCCAAGTAGGATTGGAGTAGGACTCCTCCACCTCCAATTTCGGCCAACCCTTGAGGGTTTGAGGCTGCCTCTTCCCTTCCCCTCCCTCCTATATATACTAAGGTATTAGGGCTGATTTGAGACAACTTTTTGCCACGGCAGCCCGACCACATACCTCCATAGTTTTTCCTCTAGATCGCGTTTCTGCGGAGCTCGGGCGGAGCCCTGCTGAGACGAGATCATCACCAACCTCCGGAGCGCCGTCACGCTTCCGGAGAACTCTTCTACCTCTCCGTCTCTCTTGCTGGATCAAGAAGGCCGAGATCATCGTCGAGCTGTACGTGTGCTGAACGCGGAGGTGCCGTCCGTTCGGTACTAGATCGTGGGACTGATCGCGGGATTGTTCGCGGGGCGGATCGAGGGACGTGAGGACGTTCCACTACATCAACCGCGTTCTCTAACGCTTCTGCTGTACGATCTACAAGGGTACGTAGATCACTCATCCCCTCTCGTAGATGGACATCACCATGATAGGTCTTCGTGCGCGTAGGAAAATTTTTGTTTCCCATGCGACGTTCCCCAACAGATTGGGTGTGATAGACTCAACGTTCACATACAACGGGTGCAAAACAGTTGCACATGCGGAACACTCAGATTAAACTTGACGAGCCTAGCATGTACAGACATGGCCTCAGAACATAAGAGACCGAAAGGTCAAGCATGAATCATATAGTTGATATGATCAACATGGAGAAGTTCACCATTAAAGCTAAACTCAACTCACGTGATGATCGGACTTGAGTTAGTGGATTTGGATCATGCGCCACTCGAATGACTAGAGGGATGTCTATTTGAGTGGGATTTCCTAAGTAATATGATTAATTGAACTAATTATCATGAACATAGTCAAAAGGGCTTTGCAAATTATGTTGTAGCTTGCGCTGTAGCTCTACTGTTTTAGATATGTTCCTAGAGAAAATTTAGTTGAAAGATGGTAGTAGAAATTATGCGGACTTGGTCCATAAGCTCAGGATTGTCCTCATTGCTGCACGAAAGGCTTATTTCCTTAATGCACCGCTCGGTGTGCTGAACCTCAAGCGTCGTCTGTGGATGCTGCGAACATCTGACATACACGTTTTTTGATGACTACGTGATAGTTCAGTGTGTAATACTTAACAGCTTAGAATTAAGGCGCTGAAAACGTTTTGAACGTCACGGAACATATGAGATGTTCTAAGAGATGAAATTGGGATTTCATGCTCATGCCCTAGTTGAGAGGTACGAGACCTTCGACAAGATTCTTTGTCTACAAAGTAAAGGAGAAAAACTCAATCGTTGAGCATGTGCTTAGATTGTCTGGGTGCAACAGTCGCTTGAATCAAGTGGGAGTTAATCTTCCAGATGAGATAGTGATGGTTCTCCAAAGTCACTGCCACCAAGCCACTAGAGCTTCGTGATGAACTATAACATATCAAGGATAGATATGATGCTTGAGCGACTCACAATGTTTGACACTGCGAAAGTAGAAATCAAGTAGGAGCATCAATTGTTGATGGTTAGTAAAACCACTAGTTTCAAGAAGGGCAAAGGGCTAGAAGGGATACTTCATAAAATAGCAAACCAGTTGCTACTCTAATGAAGAAACCCAAGGTTGAACCCAAACCCGGAACTAAGTGCTTCTGTAATGAGGGGAACAGTCACTGAAGCGGAACTACCCTAGATACTTGGTAGATAAGAAGGCTGGCAAAGTCGACAAAAGTATATTGGATATACGTGATACTGATGTGTACTTTACTAGTACTCCTAGTAGTACTAGGGTATTAGATACCGGTTCGGTTGGTAAGTGTTAGTAACTCGAAATAAAAGCTACGGAATAAACGGAAAGTAGCTAAAGGCGAGGTGACGATGTGTTGGAAGTGTTTCCAAGGTTGATGTGATCAACATCGCATGCTCCCTCTACCATCGGGATTAGTGTTGAACCTAAATAAATGTTATTTGGTGTTTGCGTTGATCATGAACATGATTGGATTGTGTTTATTGCAATACGGTTATTCATTTAAGTTTGAGAATAGAAGTTATTCTGTTTGCATGAATAATCCCTTCAATGGTCATGCACTAATATGAATAGTTCATTGAATCTCGATCATAGTGATACAAATGTTCATAATATTGATGCCAGAAGATATAAAGTAGTAATGATAGTACCACTTACTTGTGGCACTGCCGCTTGAGTCTTGTTGGTATAAAATGCATGAAGAAGCTCCGTGCGGATGGATCTTGGTACTCACTCATTTTTGAAACATTTGAGACATGCAAACCATGCCTATTGGTATAAACGCATGAAGAAACTCCATGCAGATGGATCATTTGGACTCACTTGATTTTGAATCACTTGAGACATGCAGATCATACCACATGGGCAAGATGACCGAAGACCTCGTTTTCCAGTGAGATGGAACTAGAAAGTAACTTATTGGAAATAATACATTTCGATGTACGCAGTCCAATGAGTGTTCAGGCACGTAGTGGATATCTTTATCTTCTTACTTCACAGATGATTTGAGTAGATACTAGTGTATTTGCTTGATGAAACACACGTGTGAATTATTGAAAGGTTCAAGTAGTTTCTGAGTGAAATTGAAGATCGTCGTGACAAGAGGGTAACATGTCTACTATATGATCATAGAGATGAATATTTGAGTTGCGAGTTTGGTACACAATTAAGATAAATGTGAAAATTGTTTCACATATCATGCCACCTAGAACACCATAGTGTGATGGTGTGTCCGAACGTCATGGATGCGCCCTATTTGATATGGTGCATACTGTGATGTTTATTATCGATTTACCACTATCGTTTGTGGGTTATGCATTAGAGACAAACGCGTTCACTTTAAATAGGGCACCACGTATTTCTGTTGAGATGACACCATATGAACTATGGTTTGGAGAAACCTAAGATATCGTTTCTTAAAAGTTTGGGGCTGCGATGCTTATGTGGAAAAGTTTCAGCATGATAAGCTCGAACCCAAAAGCGGATAAATGCATCTTCATAGGACACCCAAAACAGTTGGGTATACCTCCTATCTGAGATCCGGAAGCAAAGTATTTGTTTCTAGAAACGGGTCCTTTCTCGAGGAAAGGTTTCTCTCGAAAGAATTGAGTGGGAGGGTGGTGGAACTTGATGAGGTTACTGAACCGTCACTTCAACCAATCTGTAGCAGGGCGCAGGAAGTTGTTCGTGTGATGCCTATGCTAATTGAAGTGGAAACTGATGATAGTGATCATTAAGCTTTGGATCAAGTTGCTACAAACCTCGTAGGTCGACAAGGTCGCGTACTACTACAGAGTGGTATGGTAACCTTGTCTTGGGGGTCATGTTGTCGAACAACAATGAACCTACGAGCTATGGAGAAACGATGGTGGGCCCGGATTCCGACAAATGGCTGGAGGCCATGAAATCCGAGAGAGGTTCCATGTATGAAAACAAAGTGTAGACTTTGGAAGAACTACTTAATGGTCGTAAGACTGTTAAGTATAGATGGATCTTTTAAAGGAAGACAGACGTTGATGGTGAAAGTCACCATTAAGAAAAGCTCGACTTGTCAGGAAGAAGTTTCCGACAAGTTCAAAGAGTTGACTATGATGAGACTTTCTCACTCGTAGCGATGCTAAAAGTCTGTTGGAATTATGTTAGCAGTTGCTGCATTATTTATGAAATATTGCACATAGGATGTCAAAACATTGTTTGCTCGATAGTTTCCTTGAGGAAAGGTTGTATGTGATTCAGCTAGAAGGCTTTTGTCGATCCTAAGGGTGCTAACAAATATGCAAGCTCTAGCGATCCTTCTAAAGGACTAGAGTAAGCATCTCGGAGTTGGATATGCGCTTTGACATGATGATCAAAGCTTTTCGGTTTATACAAAGTTTGTGAGAAACTTGTATTTCCAAAGAACTGAGTGGGAGCACTATAGAATTTCTCATAAGTATATGTGGTTGACATATTGTTGATCGGAAATAATATAGAATTTCTGGAAAGCATAAAGGGTTGTTTGAAAGAAGTTTTTGAAAGGAAAACCTGGATAGAGCTACTTGAACATTAAGCATCAAGATCTATAGAGATAGATCAAAACACTAAATAGAACTTTCAATGAAATGCATACCTTGACAAGTTTTGAAGGGGTTCAAAATAGATCAGCAAAGGAGTTCTTGACTGTGTTGTAAGGTGTGAATTTGAGTAAGACTGAAAACCCGACCACGGCGGAAGAAAGAGAAAGGATGAAGGTCGTCCCCTACGCCTTAGCCGTACGCTCTAAAGTATGCCATGTTGTGTGCCGTACCTAATGTGTGCCTTGCCATGAGAATGTCAAGGGGTATAAAGAGTGAGCCAAGTTTGAATCACTGAACAGCAGTCAAAGTTATCCTTAGTAACTAGTGGACTAAGGAATTTTTCTCGATTATGGAGGTGATTAAAGAGTTCATCGTAAAGGGTTACGTCGCTGCAAGCTTTTACACTAATCCGAACAACTCTCGATAGTAAACGGTATTCGTATAGTGGAGCATTCATGGTGCATGGTAGCAACATCTATAGGATGACAAAGAGATTTGTAAAGCACACACGGATCTGAAAGGTTCAGACTCATTGACAAAAACCTCTCTCACAAGCAAGATATTAGCATACCCCATAACTGTATGGGTGGTAGGTTCATCATCATCACATAGTGATGTGAACTAGATTATTGACTCTAGTGCAAGTGGGGGACTGTTGGAAATATGCCCTAGAGGCAATAATAAATTGGTTATTATTATATTTCCTTGTTCATGATAATCGTTTATTATCCATGCTAGAATTGTATTGATTGGAAACTCACATACATGTGTGGATACATAGACAACACACTGTCCCTAGTGAGCCTCTAGTTGACTAGCTCGTTGACCAAAGAAGGTCAAGGTTTCCTGGCCATAGACAAGTATTGTCACTTGATGACGGGATCACATCATTAGGAGAATGATGTGATGGACAAGACCCAAACTATGAACGTAGCATATGATCTTGTCAGTTTATTGCTACTGTTTTCTGCATGTCAATGTATGTGTTGCTATGGCCATGAGATCATGCAACTCCCGGGAACCGGAGCAGTACCTTGTGTGTATCAAACGTCGCAACGTAACTGGGTGACTATAAAGGTGCTCTACAGGTATCTCCTAAGGTGTCTATTGGGTTGGCATGGATCAAGACTGGGATTTGTCACTCCATGTGACGGAGAGGTATCTCGGGGCCCACTTGGTAATACAACATAACAATAAGCCATGCAAGAAATGTGACTAAGGAGTTAGTTACGGGATCTTGTATTACGGAACGAGTATAGAGACTTGCCGGTAACGAGATTGAACTAGGTATGGAGATGCCGACGATCGAATCTCGGGCAAGTAACATACCAAAGGACAAAGAGAATAGTATAAGAGATTATATGAATCCTTGACATAGAGGTTCAACCGATAGAGATCTTCGTAGAATATGTAGGAGCCAATATGGACATCCAGGTCCCGCTGTTGGTTATTGACCGGAGAGTGTCTCAGGTCATGTCTGCATAGTTCTTGGACCCGCAGGGTCTGCACACTTAAGGTTCGATGACGTTTCGGTATAGTTGAGTTATAGGTGTTGGTAACCGAAGTTTCGTTCGGAGTCCCGGATGAGATCCCAGACATCACGAGGAGTTCCGGAATGGTCCGGAAATGAAGATTGATATATAGGAAGTTGGTATTTGGATTCCGGAAGGTTTTTGGGCATTGCTCATAGTGTAGTGGGAGTGACGAATGGGTTCCAGGGGCCCACTGGGTGGGCCCACCACGCCCCAAGGGGTCCACATGGGTTTATTGGATGTGCAATAAGGCATAATGGGCTGACAAAGTTATCCAAGGAAAGCCCATGAGGAAAAAGTGGAAAATCCAAAAGAGGTGGGAAATGAAGGAAGGAGTCCTGCAGGAATAGATCACCACCACCACCAGAGCGTCGTCACGCTGCCGGGGAACTCATCTAAATCCCCGTCTCTCTTGCTGGATCAAGAAGGCGGAGATCGTCATCAAGTTGTACGTGTGTGGAACACGGAGGTGTCGTCCGTTCGGCACTTGATCGGGATGGATCGTGAGACGGTTCGTGGGACAGATCATGAAGACGTAACACTACATCAACCGCGTTTATTAATGCTTCTGCTTAGCGATCTACAAGGGTATGTGGATCCAATATCCCTCTCGTAGATGAACATCACCATGATAGGTCTTCGTGTGCGTAGGAATATTTTTATTTCCCATGCAACATTCCCCAACAGATAAATCTAGGAGATGCTAGCAAGGAGAGAGACGGAGAGCATCTTCATACCGTTGAAGATTGCTAAGCGGAAGCATTACAATTTACGCGGTTTATGGAGTCGTACTCGCGGCGATCCGAACCAAGCACCGTATGAATGCCGCCTCCTCGTTCAACACACGTACAACCCGGGGACGTCTCCTCCTTCTTGATCCAGCAAGGGGGAAGGAGAAGTTGAGGGAGAGCTCCGGCAGCACGACGGCATGGTGGCGGTAGAGCTTGTGGTTCTCCGGCATGGCTTCGTCAAGCGCATCGAAAGAGGAGAAGTGGAGAGGTAGGGATGCGCCAAGGGGGATGGTTCAGGGGTGGGCGCAGCCCTCCCAACCCTCCTCTTTTTATAGGAGGAAGGGGAGAGGGGGCCAGCCAACCTAGGAAACCCTAGGAGGGGCGGTGACAGCATAGGGCTGGCTTGCCTCCCAAGTTGGAGGGAGGTTGCCCCACGCCCTAGGGTTCTAGCCCTAGGAGCCTTGGGCCCATTTGGTGGCTCGCACCAGCCCACTAGGGAGCTGGTTCCCTCCCACTTTCGGCCCATGTGGCCCTCCAGGAAAGGTGGACCCTCACGGTGAACCCCCGGTACCCTTTCGGTGGTCCAGGTACAATACCGATAAACCCCGACACCTTTCCGGTGACCGAAACTGGACTTCCCATATATGAATCTTCACTTCCAGACTATTTCGGAACTCCTCGTAACATCCGGGATCTCATCCGGGATTCCAAACAACTTTTAGTAACCACATATACAATTCCAATTACAACTCTAGCGTCACCGAACCTTAAGTGTGTAGACCCTACGGGTTCAGGAACCATGCACACATGACCAAGATGCCTCTCCAGCCAATAACCAATAGCGGGATATGGATACCCATATTGGCTCCCACTTGTTCCACGATGATCTCATCATATGAACCACGATGGGGATTCGATTAATCCTGTATATAATTCCCTTTGTCTATCGGTATGATACTTGCCCGAGATTCGATCGTCGGTATCCCTATACCTTTTTCAATATCGTTACCGGCAAGTCTCTTTAATCATTCCATAACACATGATCCAGTGGCTAACTCCTTAGTCACATTGAGATCATTATGATGATGTATTACCGAGTGGTCTCAAAGATACCTTTCCGTCACTGGGAGTGACAACTCCCAGTCTTGATTCGTACCAACCCAACACAGACTTTCAGAGATACCTGTAGTGCACCTTTATAATCACCCAGTTACGTTATGACATTTGATACACCCAAACCATTCCTACGGTATCTGAGAGTTGCACAATCACATGGTCTAAGGTAATGATACTTGACATTAGAAAAGCTCTAGCAGACGAACTACACGATTTTGTGCTATGCTTAGGATTGGGTCTTGTCCATCACATCTTTCTCCTAATGATGTGATCCCGTTATCAACAACATCCAATTTTCATGGTCAGGAAACCATGACCATCTATTGATCAACGAACGAGTCAACTAGAGGCTCACTAGGGACATGTTGTGGTCTATGTATTCACACATGTATTACGATTTCCGGTTAATACAATTATAGCATGAACAATAGACAATTATCATGAACAAGGAAATATAATAATAACCATTTTATTATTGCCTCTAGGGCATATTTCCAACAGTCTCCCACTTGTACTAGAGTCAATAATCTAGTTACATTGTGATGAATCAAACACCCATAGAGTTCTGGTGTTGATCATGTTTCGCTCGTGGAAGAGGTTTAGTCAACGGATTTGCGATAGTCAGATCCAGATGTACTTTACAAATATCTATATCTCCATCGTGAATGTATCCACGAATGGAGTTGAAGTGGATCTTGATGTGCTTGGTCTTCTTGTGAAACCTGGGCTCCTTGGCAATGGGAATAGCTCGAGTGTTGTCACAAAAGAGAGTCCTCGGGCCCGGTGCACTGGGAATCACTCCTAGGTCGGTGATGAACTCCTTCATCCAGACTCCTTCCTACACTGCTTCTGAAATAGCCATGTACTCCGCTTCACATGTAGATGCCGCAACGACGTTTTGCTTGCAACTGCACGAGGTGACTGCCCACCATTCAAAATATACATGTATCCGGTTTGTGACTTGGAGTCATCCGGATCTGTGTCGAAGCTAGCATCGATGTAACCCTTTACGACGAGCTCTTCGGCACCTCCATAAACGAGAAACATATCTTTTGTCCTTTTCAGGTACTTAAGGATATTCTTGACCGTTGTCCAGTGGTCCATTCCGGGTCACTTTGGTACCTCCCTACCAAACTTATGACAAGGTTTGCATCAGGTCTGGTACACAGCATGGCATACATAATAGAGCCTATGGCTGAAGCATAGGGGACAATACTCATCTTTTCTCTATCTTCTGTCGTGGTCGGGCATTGAGTTGTGCTCAATCTCACACCTTGCAATACAGGCAAGAACCCCCTTCTTGGACTTATCCATATTTAACTTCTCCAATATCTTGTCAAGGTGTGTGCTTTGTGGAAGACCAATGAGGCGCCTCGATCTATCTCTATAGATCTTGATGCCTAATATGTAAGGAGCTTCTCCAAAGTCCTTCATTGAAAACACTTATTCAAATAGGCCTTTATGCTTTCCAAAATTTCTATGTCATTTCCCAGCAACAATATGTCATCCACATATAAAATGAGAAATGCTACAGAGCTCTCACTCACTTTCTTATAAATACAGGCTTCTCCATAAGTCTGTACAAACCCAAACGCTTTGATCACCTCATCAAAGTGAATGTTCCAACTCCGAGATGCTTGCACCAGCCCATAGATGGAGCGCTGGAGCTTGCATACCTTGTTAGTATTTTTAGGATCGCCAAAACCTTCCGGTTGCATCATATACAATTCTTCCTTAAGAAAGCCGGTAAGGAATGTCGTTTTGACGTCCATTTGCCAGATTTCATAATCATAAAATGCGGGAGCTGCTAACATGATTCAGATGGATTTCAGCATCGCTACGGGTGAGAAAGTATCATCATAGTCAACTCCTTGAACTTGTCGATAACCGTTAGAGACAAGTCGAGCCTTATAGATGGTCACATTACCATCCGCGTCAGTCTTCTTCTTAAAGATCCATTAATTTTCAAGGGCTCGCCGATCATCGGGCAGGTCCACCAAAGCCCATACTTTGTTCTCATACGTGGATCCTATATCGGATTTCATGGCTTCAATCCATTTGTTGGACTCCGGGCCCGCCATCGCTTCTTCATAGTTCAAAGGTTCACTGTTGTCTAATGACATGATTTCTAGGACAGGGTTGTCGAACCACTCTGGTGCGAAACGTGTCCTCTTGGACCTATGAAGTTCAGTAGTTACTTGATCCGAAGTTTCATGATCATGATCATTAACTTCCTCTCTAGTCGGTGCAGGCACCCCAAAAACATTTTCCTCCGCTCCACTACTCTCCGGTTCAAGAGGGGGTACAATTACCTCATCAAGTTCTACGTTCCTCCCACTCACTTCTTTCGAGAAAAACTCTTTCTCTAGAAAGGAACCATTCTTGGAAACAAAGATCTTGCCTTTTGATACGTCCCCGCCGTATCTATAATTTTTGATGGTTTCATGCAATTATCTTGTCAAACTTTGGATGTTTTGCATGCCTTTTATATATTTTTGGGACTAACTTATTAACTCAGTGCCAAGTGCCAGTTCCTATTTTCCCATGTTTTTGACCCCTTTCAGAGGAGATTTTGAAACGGAGTCCCAACGGAATAAAATCCCCGAAAAGATTTTTTCTGTAACGGAAGAGATCAGGAGACTTGAGAGCCAAGGCAGGGGGGCCAAGGGGCCCCACAAGCCCTCACCCCGCGGCCAGGGGAGGCTGCAGCCCACAAGCTTGTGGGCCCCTGGACCTCCTTTTCCCTAGGGTTTGCGCCTATATATCCCCAATAATTCCACAAAAAATGAGGAGATCATCGAAAGTACTTTTCCGCCGCCGCAAGCTTCTGTCTCCGCAAGATCCCATATGGGGCATGTTCTGGTGCCCTGCCGGAGGGGGATTCGGATACAGAGGGCTTCTTCATCAACACCATGACCTCTCCGATGATGCGTGAGTAGTTCACCATAGACCTATGGGTCCATAGCTAGTAACTAGATGGCTTCTTCTTTCTCTTGGATCTTCAATACAAAGTTCTCCATGATCTTCAGGGAGATGTATCCGATGTAATCTTCTTTTGCGGTGTGTTTGTCGAGATCCTATGAATTGTGGATTTATGATCAGATTATCTATGAATGTTATTTGAGTTTCTTCTGATCTCTCTTATGCATGATTTCATATCCTTGTAATTCTCTTCGAGTTGTGGGTTTTGTCTGGCCAACTAGATCTATGATTCTTGCAATTAGAGAAGTGCTTGGTTTTGGGTTCATACCGTGTGGTGACCTCACCTAGTGACAGAAGGGGTAACGAGGCACGCATCATGTTGTTGCCATCAAGGGTAAAATGATGGGGGTTTCATCATTGGTTTGAGATTATCCCTCTACATCATGTCATCTTGCTTAAGGCGTTACTCTGTTTGTCGTGAACTCAATACACTAGATGCATGCTGGATAGCGGTTGATGTGTGTAGTAATAGTTGTAGATGCAGAAAGTATCGGTCTACTTGTCTCGGACGTGATGCCTATATGTATGATCATTGCCTTAGATATCGTCATGACGTTGTGCGGTTCTATCAATTGCTCGACAGTAATTTGTTCACCCACCGTAATTCTTGCAATTTTGACAGAAGCCTCTAGTGAACATTATGGCCCCCAGGGTCTACTCCAAATCATATTTTAAGCCTTACAGTTTTTTACTTCGTTGCACTTTCGGTCTTCAGATCTCACTTTGCAAAAAATCTTGAAGGGATTGACAACCCCTTTATAGCGTTGGGTGCAAGCTCTTTTGTGTTTGTACAGGTACTCTGGACTTGTCGAGATTCTCCTACTGGATTGATACCTTGGTTCTCTAACTGAGGGAAATACTTACTGCTCCTGTGCTGCATCACCCTTTCCTCTTCAATGGAAAAACCAACGCAAGCTCAAGAGACAACAGAAGGATCTTTGGGACCACTGCCGGGGAAGGACTTTTGTTAACATAGCAGAATGATTTCCGGCGCCGTTGCCGGGGAGGATCAAGTCAAGAACTCATCCAATTAAGTGTCGCAAACTCATCTCTTGCATTTACTTTGTTTGCCAGTTGCCTCTCGTTTTCCTCTCCCCCACTTCACCAATTTTCCTTTTTCGTTTGCCTTTTTCGTTCGCCCTTTTCTCTCACTTGCTTTCTGTTCGCTTGTGTGCTATGTGCCTTCAATATGCTTGAATCTTCGCTTGCTGAAAATCTAGTGATATGGATCCTCATCCACTTGCTAATCTCTTTAAGAGATCTAATTATGTTGATCCAATTGCTAGTGAGTTGAGTGCACTTGACTATCTTTATGGAGTTTTGCTTGAGATGCGTGAACCTGAAAATTGTGAGGGCGAAATTTATGAAGTGATTCACGAGGGCTCCTTGGATGAAAAGCATGATTGCAATGGTTTCACTATAAACTCTATTAGTGACAATCATGCTAAAAATATGCAAAACCCTAAGCTTGGGGATGCTAGTTTTGCTATGTCCACTACTTGTTGCAATGATCATGAGTGGGGCGATGGTTTTTCTTATGATCTTGAAAATTTGTTTAAGCCTCATGATGAATATGATATTTGCAATATTATTGAAAGTGGGTTTGGAGAAGTCATGACTTTAGTTGATGATAATCCCACTATTTTTGAAGAGCGTCAACTTTGCATGCATGTGGATCGTGAAAAGAATATCCTATGTGATAGTTACATTGTTGAATTCGAATATGATCCCACATGTAATTATTATGAGAGAGGAAAATATGGTGGTAGAAACTTTCATATCACTAAATCACCTCTCGTTATGTTGAGATTGCTATTGTCTCATTCTTCTTCCTTGCATATGGTAACTATTGGTTGTCTTGACAATCTGTTTTCCTATAAAATGCCTATCCAAAGGAAGTATGTTAGACTTAGATGTGATTTTCACATGCTTTATGATGCTCTCGTTGTACTTCAATTCTTGTCTTTTGTGTGAGCATCATTGAATTATCAATGCCTGGCTAAGGGCGTTAAACAATAGCGCTTGTTGGGAGGCAACCCAATGAATTTATCTTTTTCTTTCTGTTTTCTTGCGTCCACACCATCACAATTCTGTTGTGATTGTGTTTTTTGTGTTTATTTTTGTGTTTGAGCCAAGCAAAACCTTTATGACTAGTCTTGGTAATGGTTTTTTGATCGTGCTGGAAAAAGACAGAAACGTTTCGCTCACGAGATGATTTTTCATTTTTATTCAGAAAGAGCTTTTGACTTGATTCTTTTTGCTGCTGGTTGATATGCCTTTTCCCAGGCCATCATAATTTTTCAGATTTTTTGAGGTACCAGAAGTATACGAAGTATACAGATTGCTACAGACTGGTATGTTTTTGACAGATTCTGTTTTTGTTGAGTTGGTTGCTTGTTTTGATGAAACTATGGTTAGTATCGGGGGGTACTAGCCATGGAAAAGTGAGAATACAGTAGCCCAACACCAATATATGTAGAATTCAAGTTTTCTACAGTACCAAAAGAAGTGGTAGTTTGTTTTCTTGTGCTAATGTTATCACGAGTTTCTGTTTAAGTTTTGTGTTCTGAAGTTTTCAAGTTTTCAAGTTTTGGGTGATGTTCTCATGGACAAAGAGATAAGGAGTGGAAAGAGCTCAAGCTTGGGGATGCCCAACGCATCCCAAGCCAAATTCAAGGACACCAAAAAGCCTAAGCTTGGGGATGCCCCGGGAAGGCATCCCCTCTTTCGTCTTCAATCCATCGGTAACATTACTTGGAGCTTTATTTTTATTCACCACATGATATGTGTTTTGCTTGGAGCGTCTTGTATCTTAGGATTATTTTCTTTTTGTTGTGTCACAATCATCCTTGCTGCACACCTTTTTGAGAGAGAGAGAGACATGCACTCATCGTGATTTTTGCTAGAATGCTCATAGTGCTTCACTTATATCTTTTGAGCTAGATACTTTTGCTCTTTGTGCTTCACTTATATCTTTTAGAGCACGGCGGTGCGTGACTTGGTAGTTGGCTTATGCTATGAAAGTAGTCCCAAAGGTGATAGGTACCCAAAGAGGATACAAAAACTTCCATCTTCATGTGCATTGAGTAGAAAGAGAAGTCTTGGTTCCTCTCAATTAGTTTTGAGATGTGGATTTGGTAATATTAAGAGCTATGTTAGTAGGGTGTTGTGAATCTAGAAATACTTGTGTTGAAGTTAGTGATTCCTGTAGCATGCACGTATGGTGAACCGCTATGTTAGGAAGTCGGAGCATAATTGATCTATTGATTGTCATCCTTTGTGTTGAGGTAGGGATCGCGTGATGGTTAACACCTACCAACCCTTCCCCTAGGAGTATGCGTTTAGCACTTTGTTTTGATTACTAATAAAAACTTTCCCAACAAGTATGTGAGTTCTTCATGACTAATGTGAGTCCATGGTATAGATGCACTTTCACCTTCCACCATTGCTAGCCTCTCTAGTGCCGCGCAATTTTTGCCGGTGCACAAACCCACCATATGCCTTCCTCAAAACAGCCACCATACCTACCTACTATGGCATTTTCATAGCCATTCCGAGATACATTGCCATGCAACTCCCACCGTTCCGTCTCATGACTTGTGTCGTCACTCTCATATTGCCATTGCATGATCGTAAGATAGCAAGCGAGATGTTTCAACGTCATACGCCAAGCTAGATCGTTGCACATCCCGGTACACTGCCGGAGGCATTTCCTATAGAGTCATTTCTAAGCTTTGAGCTGTGAGTAAATAAAAGTGTGATGATCATCATTATTAGAGCATTGTCCCATGTGAGGAAAAAAAAAGAGCCCAAAGAGCCCAAAAAAGAGAGAAAAGAGAAAAAAGAGAGGGCTAAGAGCCCAAAAAAAAAGAGAGAAAAAGAGAGAAGGGACAACGCAAATAACTTTTTTCACACTTGTGCTTCATAATAGCACCAAGTTCTTCATGATTGAGAGCTTATTGCTTTGTCACTACCATATGCTAGTGGGAATCTTCATTATATAACTTGGCTTGTATATTCCAATGATGGGCTTCCTCAAAATTGCCCTAGGTCTTCGTGAGCAAGCAAGTTGGATGCACACCCACTAGTTTTCCTTTTGAGCTTTCACATACTTATAGCTCTAGTGCATCTCTTGTATGGAAATCCCTACTCATTCACATTGATATCTATTAATGGGCATCTCCGTAGCCTTTTGATACGCCGACTCAATGTGACCATCTCCTCCTTTTTGTCTCACAACCACCACCACACTCTATTCCACCTATAGTGCTATATCCATGGCTCACGCTCATGTATTGCGTGATAGGTATAAAAAGTTTGAGAAAGTAAGAGTGCGAAAACAATTACTTGGCCAATATCGGGGTTGTGCATGATTTACATTAGTTGTGCAAGGATGATGGAGCATAGCCAGACTATATTATTTTGTAGGGATAACTTTCCTTGGCCTTGTTATTTTGAAAGTTCATGATTACTTTGCTAGTTTGCTTGAAGTATTATTGTTTTCATGTCAATAGCAAACTTTTGTTTCGAATCTTACGGATCTGAACATTCATGTCACGTAAAGAAGTTGCAAAGGACAACTATGCTAGGTAGCATTTCACATCAAAAATTCATTCTTTATCACTTCCCTACTCGAGGACGAGCAGGAGTTAAGCTTGGGGATGCTTGATACGTCTCCAATGTATCTATAATTTTTGATGGTTTCATGCTATTATCTTGTCAAACTTTGGATAATTTGCATGCCTTTTATATATTTTTCGGGACTAGCTTATTAACTCAGTGCCAGTTCCTGTTTTTTCCATGTTTTTGACCCCTTTCAGAGGAGATTTTGAAACGGAGTCCAAACGGAATAAAATCCCCGAAAAGATTTTTTCCGTAACGGAAGAAGATCAGGAGACTTGAAAGCCAAGGCAGGGGGCCTAGGGGCCCCACAAGCCCTCACCCCGCGGCCAGGGGGGAGGCCACGGCCCACAGGCTTGTGGGCCCCCTAGACCTCCTTTGCCCTAGGGTTTGCGCTTATATATCCCCAAAAATTCCACAAAAAATGAGGAGATCATCGAAAGTACTTTTCCGCCGCCGCAAGCTTCTGCTCCGCAAGATCCGATCTGGGGCACATTTTGGTGCCCTGTCGGAGGGGGGATTCGGATACGGAGGGCTTCTTCATCAACACCATGACCTCTCCGATGATGCGTGAGTAGTTCACCATAGACCTACGGGTCCATAGCTAGTAACTAGATGGCTTCTTCTCTCTCTTGGATCTTCAATACAAAGTTCTCCATGATCTTCATGGAGATGTATCCGATGTAATCTTATTTTGCGGTGTGTTTGTTGAGATCCTATGAATTGTGGATTTATGATCAGATTATCTATGAATCTTATTTGAGTTTCTTCTGATCTCTCTTATGCATGATTTCATATCCTTGTAATTCTCTTCGAGTTGTGGGTTTTGTCTGGCCATCTAGATCTATGATTCTTGCAATGGGAGAACTGCTTGGTTTTGGGTTCATACCGTGCGGTGACCTCACCCAGTGACAGAAGGGGTAGCGAGGCATGCATCGTGTTGTTGCCATCAAGGGTAAAAATATGGGGTTTTCATCATTGGTTTGAGATTATCCCTCTACATCATGTCATCTTGCTTAAGGCGTTACTCTGTTCGTCATGAACTCAATACACTAGATGCATGCCGGATAGCGGTCGATGTATGGAGTAATAGTAATAGATGCAGCAAGTATCGGTCTACTTGTCTCGGACGTGATGCCTATATGTATGATCATTGCCTTAGATATCGTCATGACTTTGCGCGGTTCTATCAATTGCTCGACAGTAATTTGTTCACTCACCGTAATACTTGCTATTTTGAGAGAAGCCTCTAGTGAACACTATGGCCCCCAGGGTCTACTCCAAACCATATTTTCAGCCTTACACTTTTTACTTCGTTGCACTTTCCACCTTCAGATCTCACTTTGCAAACAATCTTGAAGGGATTGGCAACCCCTTTATAGCGTTGGGTGCAAGCTCTTTTGTGTTTGTGCAGGTACTCTAGACTTGACGAGATTATCCTACTAGATTGATACCTTGGTTCTCAAACTGAGGGAAATACTTACTGCTCCTGTGCTACATCACCCTTTCCTCTTCAAGGGAAAAACCAACGCAAGCTCAAGAGACGACAGAAGGATCTCTGGCACCACTGCCGAGGAAGGACTTTTGTTGACGTAGCACCTTTGGATCTGAGATAGAAGGTATACCCAATACTTACCTTAGGGTATCCTACGAAGAAGCACTTTTCCGATTTGGATTCGAGCTTTTCACATCGAAGTTTCTTGACATAAGCATCGCATCCCCAAACTTTCAAAAACGACAACTGAGGTTTCTTCCCAAACCATAATTCATACGGTGTCATCTCAAAGGATTTAGACGGTGCCCTATTTAAAGTGAATGCGGTAGTCTCCAATGCATATCTCCAAAATGATAGCGGTAAATTAGTAAGAGACATCATAGATCGCACCATATCTAATAGAGTGCGATTAGGACGTTCAGGCACACCGTTACGCTGAGGTGTGCCAGGTGGCGTGAGTTGTGAAACAATTCCACATTTCCTTAAGTGCATGCCAAACTCGTGACTCAAGTATTTTCCTCAACGATCAGATCATAAGAACTTTATTTTCTTGTCACATTGACTCTCTACCTCATTCTGAAATTCTTTGAACCATTCAAAGGTCTCAGACTAGTGTTTCATTAAGTAGACATACCCGTATCTGTTTAAGTCATCAGTGAGGGTGAGAACATAACGATAGCCACCTCTAGGCTCAATGCTCATTGGACCGCATACGTCGGTATGTATTATTTCCAACAAGTTGGTTGCTCGATCCATTGTTCCAAAGAACGGAGTCTTGGTCATCTTTCCCATGAGGCATGGTTCGCACGTTGTAAGTGCATCTAGTGCCCCTTAGTGATTTTGGTGGTTTGAAGACTTATAGGTTAAGTATCTAATGTGTTTATAAGTGTACACAGGATCTATAAGTCATTGAGGAGTTTGAGATATTTGAAGAATATCGACCCCTAAAAATATACGTCTTCAGTTGAAGAAATTGGTCTGAAGCTGAAGAAATGAATCGTGAAGAATTTGCGATGAAATTGATATTCCTCATGAAGATATTGATATTGAGAAGATCGGTGGTTCCTGAAGAAAATCGTTTTGAAGGAATTGAAGCGTGAAGATTTACGTTTTCTATTTTACTTTCTTCGCATTTGATGAATAGGAACACCGTACTGTTAAAGGGGGTCGAAGTAACACTATGGAATGGATTTCCTCATGATGCTCAACCCAAGCCAAATCCTACCAAAAGCCTCAAGTGAGGAATATGAGTGACATGAGGACTCTCACAGTTGAGGGTCCCGACCGTTTCGATAGCCACGCCAAGTCACTGGTCTTATCCACTCCAACGGTCATATTGTTTAAGGGCATTAATGTCAAATCATGTCGGGATGCTCCCAGGCTATAAATAGCCGCCCCCCACAACCACTAGCTGGTTGGCTCCTCCGTTAGAAACTGACACTTGTCATAAGAGCAACCCAAATTCCTCAAAGCTTTCGAGAGTAAATCATCAGTGAGGAAATACACCACCCACCGAAACCACAAACCAAACCTAGTGATTGAGCATCACTGAAGAAGTTGTTCCTGTGTGGGACTGAAGCCTTTTACCTTTGAGGACTGTGCATCCTCCAGACGGTTAGGCGTCATGGTCTAGAGCAATCCAGCAGTCAATTGTGGATCGCCGGGTGACCGAGTTTGTGAGGGTTTGGAAGTCTGCCCTGAAGACTTACCACGAGTGTTGGGCGAGGACTGTGTGTCCTTAGCTCAAGGAGAATACGGTAGGGACTGTGTGTCCCGGGACTGGGTGTCCTTTGGTTTCAATACCAAGCCGCTCCAAACCAGATGTACAACTGTCACAGCAGTTGGAACTGGGTCATCAACAACAGTCTTCACCAAGAATCGGGTTCTAATTCCTCAACTCTTTACTTTCTCTGTATTATGTGTTGATGACTTTGTCTGTGACTGTTTGAAGAATTTGCTGAAGAATTTCTCTGAATTTCCTCAACCCCAAATTCTTCACTTGAGTTAATCATCATCTGTATTCTGCGTGCCTGCTTACTGTGCAATCTGTTTTCACATTCTTCACTCTGTAATACTGCTATTGTGAAAGTCTGCACGTCTGATCCGTAACCGTTTCCGTTGTAAGTTAGTCATCAGTGAGGAATTTCCTCAAAAGGAATTTCCTCAGTGATGAAATTCTAAAAATCTCCTATTCACCCCCCCTCTAGTCGATATAACGCACTTTCAATTGGTATCAGAGCAAGGTACTCCCTTGTTCTGTGTGATTTTGGTTTAACCACCTGGAGTTTTAGTTATGTCGACTGTAGGCATGTTTAAGGTGACTGCAGCATGTCCTACCTACGAGGGAAAGAATTTTCCCTTCTGGAAGAACAAAATGCAAATGCATCTACAAGCTATAGACAATGATCTCTGGTATATTGTGGAAAATGGTGTCCCCATCATTTCTGCTAGTGTCACTGCAGCTGATGTGAAGAAATTCAAGCAACTCGATTCTCAAGCGAAGAACATCATATGTGGTCATCTGAGCCCTGGCCAGTTTGAAAGAGTAAGTGCCTTAGGCTCTGCAACACTGATCTGGGAGAGACTGTGCAAGGTAAATGAAGGAGTATCAACCCAACGCGACTCTCGTGTTGATATTCTTCGCAATCTCTTCAATTGCTTCAAGAGACATGACAATGAAAGCTGCCAAGACACCTTTGATCGCCTCACTGACATATCAAATGAACTGCAAGCACTGGGAGCTCGAGACATCACTGATCACGAAGTTGTGAAGAAACTGCTGAGATCTTTGGATTCTTCATTTGACACTTTAGTTCTGATGATCCAAGAAAGACAAGACTACAAGATGCTAGATCCTGCTGATATCCTTGAAAGGCTAAATACTCATGAATTCCAGCTAGAAGAAAAGAGAGATCTATATGGACAAAGCTATTCCAGACCACGTGCACTGAAGGCAAGAGCAATTTCCTTATCTGAAGAAGAAGACACAGATGACAGCAGTTGTGACCGTGAAGAATTTGGTCAGGAACTTGCAATGCTTGTGAGGAAATTCCAGAGATTTACACGATGAGGCCGGTTCGGTAAATCATCAAGAAGAGACATGAGGAAATCAGAATCTGCATCTGAGGACTACAAGAAACGGACCTGTCACAAGTGCAAGAAATCAGGTCATTACATTGCTGATTGTCCTCGCTGGGGAAAGGAATCAAAGAAGAAGAAATACAAGGATGACAGTTCTGATGACTCAAAGAAGAAGAAGAAAACTTCAAAATCCTCATCTTCAAAGTCCTCCTCACACAAGAAGACTAGCTTCAGAAAGGCTCGGGCACTTATTGGCAAGGAAATGGATTCCGAGGCAGAATCAGAAGAATGTGATGATGAAGAAGGCTCTGGAGAAGATTCAGAATCCGGACAGGCTAGTCTTGCACTAGCAACCAATTTCGTCAGCAAGTCAATCTTCAATCTTGAAGAAAATGAGTGCACCATCCATACTGATGACTATGCTGATGACTTCGCTCCAACCTATTGCTTCATGGCAAAAGGTTCAAAGGTATCACATAATGCCTCCTCATCTGATTCAAGTGACTGTGAACATGATGATTACAAAAAACCCAGTTACGGTAAACTTGCCATCATTGCCACTAAACAACAAACTGCTCTGGAAAAGCTTCAAAAACTGCTAGACAAAAGTGATGATCTCTTGAATGATGAAATGAATCTTAATCAAATCCTCGCTGATGACATGAAAAATCTTCAGTCTAGATTTGATATTCTTCACGATCGTTATGATACACTCCTCACTGATCATGAGAAGCTTTCCTACGAATTTCTTCAAAGGAAGCTTGATCTTGAGAAGTTGAGGATGTCTTATGATGATCTTCGTATGGAAAATGATTCGTTACTAGCTCAACAGATCAGCGCTAGTCAAGCTGAATTTATTTCTCCATGTCTTAAATGCATTGATCGTGAAACTGCTAATTCTTCACCAGAATCTTCAAATACTTCAACTGCACCTGTTGTGTCTACTTCCTCACTTGAGGAAAACACAAATGTCACTGATGAAAATGCAGGGTTGAAGGAATTGTACATGACAGGCATGTACAAAAGCCTCAAAGGACATCAAATCCTTTGTGATGTGCTCAAAAAGTTGATCTTGAACAGGAACCCGAGGAAAGAAGGAATTGCCTTTGAGAGGAAATTGAATGCTGATGGATCTTATTGGAAACCTGAGCAGTATCCCAAAACCTCGTGGGTTGCTGCTACTGGGCCTCCTTTTGATCCATCTAATCTAACTGGCTTCTCATGTGAATTATCCTATTCCTCGGATAAGTCATTTGTTTCCAACTATAAACTGTTCAAAGATCAATCTGGTGAAGTATTTGCTTGATATGTTGGAACTAACTGCAGGAATGGACCTCCTGTGAAGAAAATCTGGGTTCCCAAAAGTTGTCTTGAAAACTTCAAGTAAATGTCCTCATGACATCACCTCTGAAGAATCTGAACCCCAGATCAAATTCCTCGGGAGGACCAAAATCTTCAAGAGGATCAAAATCCTCAACTGTTCAAAACTATGCTCATACCCGTGCTTATGCGTCTAACATGCAGGGAAACTACAAGGAATATGATTATGAGCGCTAATCTTCAAATCATTATGTTCATAAATCCTCAAACCAGTTCTCTGCATACTCATATGAGTACTTTAACCCCCCTACTGTTAAGAGAAGTGCATTAGCTTCAATGCCACCTTTCTCATTTGGTGCTCGCAGGATGATGAACGCTTTGCCACCCCTTCAATGTGGGTGGTGAAGAAATCAAACTAATCACTTCTACAGGTCAGGTCTCCAGATGAAAATAATCATCTGAAGAATTTGCTGGAGACCTGAGGAAATGCTTGATAGGACGCAAGCTAATGATTGATGAAATAGAAATATTTCACACGTCCTTACATTTCTGTTATGATGAAATTAGTATCATATTGTTCAAACTTGAAGCATATGAGATGGTAAGCTGTACTAATTCATCTGCAGGATGATAAACCCAAAAATACTGAGTGGGTTCTCAATAGTGGCTGCACACATCACATGACTGGTGATAAAAGCCTACTGATGAATATGCCACTTACTCCATCACCTCTGAAGCAAATCACATATGCTGATAAAGGTAAAAGCAAGGTATTGGGACTTGGCAAAGTAGTTATTTCCAAGGATAGGCATATGGACAAGGTGATGCTTGTTGAATCCCTTGGTTTTAACCTCATGTCAGTCTCGATGCTTTGTGATCTTGATATGATTGTCATCTTTGGTAGATATAGATGTGTAGTCATCATGGAATCTGACAGATCCAAAGTCTTCGAAGGTGTAAGAAGAGGGGATTTGTACATTGTTGACTTCTCTATAGGTCCTCAACCAGCCACTTGCTTACTAGCAAAAACCTCAGAAGGATGGTTGTGGCACAGAAGACTAGGTCATGCAGGCATGAGGAATTTGCACACACTTGCAAAGAAGAAGCATGTCATTGGCATCGAATCAGTCAAATTTCTCAAGGATCATCTATGTGGTGCTTGTGAATCTGGGAAAATGACCAGATCCAAGCATCCCTCCAAAACCATCATGACCACCACCCGTCCATTTGAATTGCTTCATATGGATTTGTTTGGACCTACTCACTATGCAACACTAACCAATGCAGCATCTCTATATGGCTTTGTCATAGTTGATGATTATTCCAGATACACTTGGGTGCATATCATAGTGTATAAAACTGAAGTGCAGGAAATCTTCAAACGATTTTCTTCAAGGGCCTCGACGAACTTCGGCATCAAGATCAAACATATTAGGAGCGATAATGGAACCGAGTTCAAAAACACTGGTCTTGATGATTATCTTGATGAACTTGGTATTACTCACGAATTGTGTGCTCCTTATACTCCTCAGCAGAATGGTGTCGTCGAAAGAAAGAACAGGACTCTGGTTGAAATGGCAAGAACTATGCTTGAAGAATATCAGACTCCTCGTCGCTTCTGGCCTGAAGCAATCAACACTGCATGTCATATCATCAACAGGGTATATCTTCACAAATTCCTCAAGAAAACCTCATATGAACTCCTCACTGACAAGAAACCCAATATAAGTTATTTCAAAGTCTTCGGTGCAAAATGCTGGATTAGAGATCCTCATCATAGCTCGAAATTTGCACCTAAGGCACATGAAGGTTTTATGCTCGGTTATGGAAAGGACTCGCACACCTACAGAGTCTTCAACAACTATCACAACAAAGTTTTTGAGACTGTAGATGTGCGGTTCGATGAAACTAATGGCTCGCAAAGAGAGAAATTGCCTTCTGATCCAGATAAGCTGTCTCCTGAGGAAGCAATAAAGCTTAAGCCTACTGAAGACATTGTTCCCACTGAGGAAATTGGTGAAGAAACAATCCCTATCGCTGATGAAAGTCAAGAAGATGCTCCTGAGGAAATTGCAACAGCACCACTTCCTCAGCCCAGACAAAATCCTCAACCAGCTCATCCAAGGATTGCAAATGAAGTAGAACTTGACAAAATCCTCAATGACATCAACGTGCCAGGTCCTCTCACTCGCTCAAAAGCTTCACACTTAGTTAACTTTTGTGGGCATTTTTCTTTTGTATCTATCACAGAACCCTCAAAAGTAGCTGAGGCTTTTCTGGAACCGGAGTGGATCCAAGCCATGCAAGACGAACTTCTTCAATTCAAGTTGAATGACGTATGGGAGCTCGTCAAACGACCAGATCCTCGCAAGCATAACATAATCGGCACCAAGTGGATTTTCCGAAACAAGCAAGATGAGGACGGTCAAGTGGTGAGGAACAAGGCACGACTTGTAGCCCAAGGCTACACCCAGGTTGAAGGAATAGATTTCGATGAAACTTTTGCACCTGTTGCTAGACTTGAAGCTATTCGAATCCTACTTGCTTATGCTAATCATCATAACATCATCTTATATCAAATGGATGTGAAAAGTGCATTCCTCAATGGTAAGCTTGAGGAAGAAGTATATGTTGCTCAGCCCCCAGGTTTTGAGGATCCAAAGAATCCAGACAAAGTCTTCAGACTCAAAAAGGCTCTTTATGGTCTCAAGCAAGCCCCTCGGGCATGGTATGATACATTGAAGGAATTCCTCATGAAGAAAGGCTTCAAACCTGGTTCACTCGATCCAACTCTTTTCACAAAATCTTATGATAATGAGCTGTTTGTATGTCAAATATATGTTGATGATATCATATTTGGTTGTACTGACAAAAGATACAGTGATGAATTTGCCTATATGATGAGTGAAGAATATCAGATGTCTATGATGGGGGAGCTGAAATTCTTCTTAGGTCTTCAAATTCGTCAACAAAGCAATGGAATCTTCATATCACAGGAGAAATATCTCAAGGATGTTCTGAGGAAATTCGACATGCATGAATGCAAAGGTGCCAAGACTCCAATGCCTACCAACGGTCACCTTGGCACTGATGAAAATGGTAAAGATTTTGATCAGCAGGTACACCGTTCTATGATTGGCTCTTTATTGTATCTATGTGCATCTAGGCCAGACATAATGCTTAGTGTTTGCATGTGTGCACGTTTTCAAGCAAAACCGAAGGAATCACACCATAAGGCTGTGAAACATATTCTTCGATACCTAGCTCACACACCAACACTAGGATTATGGTACCCCAAGGGCTCCAATCTTCATCTGGTAGGGTATTCTGATTCAGACTATGCTGGTGACCGTGTGGATCGCAAGTCAACTTCTGGCACATGCCATTTCCTCGGAAGATCACTGGTTTGCTGGTCCTCAAAGAAGCAGAACTGCGTATCACTCTCCACTGCCGAAGCTGAGTACATTGCGGCTGGTTCTTGCTGTGCTCAATTACTATGGATGAAGCAAACCCTCAAGGACTACGGCATCAACATGAAGAATGTGCCTCTCTACTGTGACAATGAGAGTGCTATCAAGATTGCCTACAACCCAGTACAGCACTCGAAGACCAAGCACATCCAGATTCGTCATCATTTTCTTCGGGACCATGTCCTCAAGGGCAATATCCTCATCGACCATGTGAAGACTGATGATCAACTGGCTGATATCTTCACTAAGCCCTTGGATGAGAAAAGGTTTTGCAAGTTACGGTGTGAGCTAAATATCTTAGAGTCTTCAAATGTTTTGTAAAAACATGCACACATCCTAACACTTATGGAAAGTTGATGACTTAGATGTGCAACACATGATGAAACGATTTTCTTCAACCGATGAAGAAAGTCATTCTGAATGTGAAGAAATTAACGAAGAAATTGATTCTCAGGGCCCTACGGCAATTGTACGCGGCGTCTGTAATCAACATTCTTATATGGTGGGCAACGCCACCGCCCAATGTGAAATTCCTCAAGTTGATTTTCTTCAAATGATCAAATTCCTCACAATGCATTTTTCTTCAAAACAGTTGTTCTTCATTGTGATGGTCTATTGCAAAATCTTCAAAAACACTTGATGACTTTCATTTGCCTAGGTAGACTGTGATCTCTAGTCCTCAACAACATTCACTTATTGCTAATTCTTCAAGTTGATGTTTCTGCTAAGTGAATGTGATCGGACCCTATTTTCCCTCTATGCTATACTTATCCAGTCTATTCAATTCTTCATATGCGTTCTACTTGAAAGTTTGTTCAAAATCCTCACTGCATCCATGTCAGCTGATGATTTTGTAACGAAAATCCTCAAATCTTCGAAAAATTGTTTTCTTCAAAGGAACAGTAACTGAACCCCCACTTTTCACGATTGGATAGCCACGATCTCCACTATCTCCACCGCATCGTACGGGAGCTACACATGTCCTGCGGAGACGTAAAGGCAAGGGCTATTCGGTCCGAAACTTTCGCGCCAAACAGTAACTTTCGGGCTATAAATATGTCCTTAACCCCTTCAGTACCTTCTTCTTCGCCTCATCGCTCTCCTGCCACAGCACACCGAACCCTAGCGCCACCGCTGGTAGTCATGTCGCCGGCAAGGAAGAGCTTCACTGCCTCAACCTTCTCGCCGCCAGGATCACGCCAGAGTCGGAACATCTACGTCCGCCGCCGCCGTAGACGTCCTCTGCTGCCAAGTTAGGGTGCATTGGACACTTGACCGAAGAGCCTCTCCAACGCCACCTTTTTGTGTTCTTCGTTCGCACCTTCCAGGGTAATTATATCCCATTTTTACAACAGATTAGATCTGAAATTTTACCTCTCCCATGTGAAATCTGTTTTTCCTCAAGATACGATGCGCACATGATTCCTCAAACACTATCCATCTCCACAATCATTGATGAACTAGCTAAGCATCTAAGATTTTCACGAGATTCCTCAATTGTGCGAATTTTCGGATCTGTACAACTCTGGAACCCAAGAACAGAATGCTTTAGCAAATTCCTCAACCACTGGTTATATTCCTCAAACTGTCAAACTTTTTCATTTTCTTCAAATCTGAGAACGCATATGACCTCTCCAAATTCCTCGCAACTATACTCTGTTCACAGGTACACACATGTCAGCTCATGAATCTCTCGGTTCTCATCACATTAACTCATTTGCAGCGTTTCTGGAAGAAACTCTTCAAGGCTCATCAGAATCCTCAAGAGTTCAAAATCCTCAGAAAGTTCCTCGTGTGAAGAAAATGGAGGAAGAAAGGAAACAGAAGGGAGAAAAGAAACTGGAGCAGAACACACCTGTTGATATTCCTGATGACATATACCTGGACTATTGCACACCTGATGATGAACCTGAGACTATGCCTAAAAGAAAGATTAGGCTGCAGAAAATTGAACGCAGATGGGCAAAGGAGTGGAAGGAGTACAGGTTTGTGACTCCAAAATATGCTAAGAAATTCGCTTTGAAGCCTCCTGGCAGAAGGGCCCTACTTGAGGATCATCAAGTAGCTCATCCCTCAAGTCTTATGACACTTGATGACTACCCAGATGAAAAAGAAAGGCATCTGGCCAAGCTCAAGAAGCAAGCAGAAACAGCAGTGAAGAAATTTCATGAATCCTCAGCTGCTGCCTCCGGTGCTGCTCATTCCTCAGCAGCAGAAACCTCAGGCTCCGAGATTCCTCAACCGAAGTGTGTGCCAACAAAGCCAAAAGCTTCAAAGCCCCAAGAGAAGTTTGCACAGACTTCTGTCACCAAACCCTCAGCTCCAAAACCCTCGGTTCCAAAACCGTCAACACCAAAACCATCAGCGCCAAAACCCTCAGCACCAATCGAATCTACACCAAAGTCCTCAGTTCCACCTACAAAGCCAGTACAAAAGAAAGTCGTGAAGACTGCGACTGCCAGCTCTAGCTCCTCACTCCCAGCTGCAACTAGCTCGGAGACAAAGTCTTCAACACCCCTTTTGAAGACTTTGACAACAACTGAACCTGCACCTCTGCCTAGCCCCAGCAAAATCATCACAGTCCCATCTGCATCAGAGGGAAGTGATGAATATGATGATGAAACTCTGGAAGCCATCATCAGGAACAAGCAAGAAAGGGTAGCACAAGCATCAAGCAGTGCTATTCCTCTAGCGATGGACCCCAAGGTCCTCCTCGACTTCATCAATGTGTGGTATGAAGACCCAAACACACCCATTGATGATTTGAAACTTCCTCCTGGTGTCAGCCACATGGTGGCTACTTTCATAAACGAAGCCAAATGGAAGGAACAGAAGGCCAAGCAGGCCAAGATTGCAAAGGCCAGAAAGGAGAAATTCCTCAGGCAAAATGTTCTTAAGTTGACGCCTGAAGCATTGGTGTCCACCCAGGCAGAGCTGCAAGTCTTGACTGACAAGTGTGAGAAACTGTCAGATCGCACAAGCATCAAACGCAATTTCATCAAGCTAGCCACTAGTGTTGTTGATGACTACAACAAACGTCACCCCCCACCAGCACCGACTCCTCAGCCCCTGGTTGAACAGCCAGAAGATGCATCTCCTGATGAGGAGGAAATTCCTCAAGCTGAGGAACAACACCAAGAGCGCCGTGCTGATGAGCCGGCCATTGAAGAAATCATCACTGAGACCGCTCCTGATGAAACTGCAAACCCTGAGGAAACCGCTACTGATCCAGCTGCTTCACCAAAGCAGGCTGATGACTCTGTTCCAGCTGGTTCCTCACTGCCAGCTGAAGAATCTGTTGAGAAAACACCTTCACCAAAAACTTCAAAGGTGAAGAAGTTAATCCCGTCTGCATCAGACGCGAAAAAGACAAGGGCTGCTGAGAAGGAAGCGAAGAAGAGAAAAGCTTCCTCAGCAGAAGAAAAGATTGAGGCAAAACGCCTCAAGGAAACTGAAGAATCTGCCCCTCTGGACCTGGTGCCTCTTAATGTTGCACCTTCATATGCAATGGTCGTCATTGGTGACCACACTACAAGGGCAGATGAGGAAATGAAGGATGTTGCCTCTGAGGAGCATACTGATGAGGAAATACAAATTGATGACAGTCCTCAGCCTCATATTCCTCAGAAAGAGACTACTCAAGCTTCAGCTGCAGCAGCTGATGAATCTGCGTCTGCCACAAAGTCAGCTGATGAAAATCAAGCTGAAGAAAATGTCCAGTCTGAGCAGGCTCCTCCCACTGAACAGGCTGACCAAAATCCTCAAGATGAGAAGGAAGAAGAAATTCCTCAGCCTGATGCTCAGCCAGAGCAAGAAATTCCTCACCCTGAGGAAACTGCTGAAGAAAATGTTCCCGCCCCTCACAATGATTTCATTGTCCTCAACCCAGAATCTGCCATGGTTGTTTCCCCTCCCATTCCTCAGCACAATCTCAATCCAGTTCAGCGCCTGCCATTCTCGAAGAGGCCAAAGTTTCAGAAAGAGAATTTCTTTGAGGAACGCATGTATTTCATCGGAGAGAATCCTTATGACAGGCCTCAAATGAGGCATCTGAAGTTTTGGACAAGGACTCAGATGAACTACTATGCTTCTGTGCTCTATGGACGCAACAAGATATTCCAGCACAGGCACATTCCTCATGATGAACTTGAAGAGATTCCCTGCATGGAACCAGTCCTCAGTGTACTACATGATGCAGGTTTGCTCCCTATGTGCTTCGACATATCAGATTGGAATAGTGAGCTAATTCTTCAGTTCTATTCAACTCTGCACATCTCGGGCAATGCTGATGACATCAACACTTGGGTGTTCGACTAGATGACCCAAAATACTCACTACAAGGGTCCAGCGTCTGAACTCCTCAGAGAACTGCCCGTACCAATTCCTTCAGAAGGGGCAGTGAAGCTTTATGGTGAGCGTGAGCTGCCAAATGGAATGATGGAAGTCCTCATGAAGCCTTTGGCTGCAGGAAAACCCTCAAGAACCACATTCCTCGTCCATGAGCTCAAGTACACACCCCGGTCTGTCTACCGCATTCTTTGCAGTGTGCTAGCGCCAATCAAAGGCCATGATGATGACAAAGATGTCGTCGGCCTCATGAAGAATATCCTCTTCAACATCATTCACGGTATCCCCATGAATATCCATGATTTCTTCTTGAGGACTTTGGCTGACAATGCATTGTGCCCATATGATCACAAAATTTATGCACCATGGATCATGAGATTCCTCAGGACAAGGACTGGCATCAACTTTCACGCAGATTTCCAGAACCATGTTGGTTATATGCCTCCTATCCGGGTCAACAAGAAGACTTTCGAGCCCATTGAGGGAAAAGGCAAGTCTGTGATTGATGAAGGCAGCAGGCCCCTTGATGGTCAATTTAAAGAGCCAGATGCATATTCCTCATGGGACGATACTGAGACTCGTCCACCAAGCACAGTTCCTCCTCGCGTGCTAAACACCAGAGAGCTACTTCTCAGTCTTCATCAGAAGGTGGATCACAACCACAAATGGGTCAAACGCCAGTTTGGTGCCATTGTGAAAACCCTCACTGAGACACAGAACAGTGTGAAGCTTAATCATCACTATCTGCATGAGGTTTTTGATCGCACCTGGGCTACCCTTGCCCATCTGAAGACCCAGACTGAGCTTGAAGAATTGAACTTTGAGCAGGACTTTGACTGGTCGTGGCCTCCCAAGAAGAAGTTCAGGCCCATTCCAGTGCCAGATCTTGAAGACAGCTCTTTCTCGTCCTTCCGCACCGCCGAATCTGATGAGGAACAACTTGACACTGCAACAGGGCCAAGGAAGAAGACTACACCCAAGAAGCGCCAAGGATCTTCATCAACTGCAAAGAAATGAAGTCTTCACGGGCGTTAGTCCTCAGTTTGTCCCTTTTTGTCACTTGATGACAAAGGGGGAGAAACTTGAGAGTTAGTCTTCAAACGGGAGTTATTTTTGGGGCTTATGAACTATATTTAAGTTACAAACTCTTGGCTCTTCTGAAGTTTTTATGTAATGAGTTGTAACTTAAGCCCGATGGTACTCTGACGCTTTTTGAACGTTTTTCTTCGCATGCTTATTCCTCAAGTTTAATGCACGCATGCTGAAATTCGTCAGATACCATTTGCCATCATGCATCTTCATTTTCTTCATATGATATGTTATATGTATGCATGATTTACAAGATTCAGGGGGAGATCTCCATGATATAAATCATCAATGTGCATATGCTATAAAAGCAAAATCCTCAAGGTATGCACATCTTCAGGGGGAGTCTCTGTGAATCTTGTCTTCAAATTCCTCAATTAAGCATTTACACTTCACATTTTTATTCCCTGTTCAAGACTTAACCTAATTGTCATCAACCACCAAAAAGGGGGAGATTGTAAGTGCATCTAGTGCCCCTTAGTGATTTTGGTGGTTTGAAGACTTATAGGTTAAGTATCTAATGTGTTTATAAGTGTACACAGGATCTATAAGTCATTGAGGAGTTTGAGATATTTGAAGAATATCGACCCCTAAAAATATATGTCTTCAGTTGAAAAAATTGGTCTGAAGCTGAAGAAATGAATCGCGAAGAATTTGCGATGAAATTGATATTCCTCATGAAGATATTGATATTGAGAAGATCGGTGGTTCCTGAAGAAAATCGTTTTGAAGGAATTGAAGCGTGAAGATTTATGTTTTCTGTTTTACTTTCTTCGCATTTGAGGAATAGGAACACCGTACTGTTAAAGGGGGTCGAAGTAACACTATGGAATGGATTTCCTCATGATGCTCAACCCAAGCCAAATCCTACCAAAAGCCTCAAGTGAGGAATATGAGTGACATGAGGACTCTCACAGTTGAGGGTCTCGACCGTTTCGATAGCCACGCCAAGTCAATGGTCTTATCCACTCCAACGGTCATATTGTTTAAGGGCATTAATGTCAAATCATGTCGGGATGCTCCCAGGCTATAAATAGCCGCCCCCCACAACCACTAGTTGGTTGGCTGCTCCGTTAGAAACTGACACTTGTCATAAGAGCAACCCAAATTCCTCAGAGCTTTCGAGAGTAAATCATCAGTGAGGAAATACACCACCCACCGAAACCACAAACCAAACCTAGTGATTGAGCATCACTGAAGAAGTTGTTCCTGTGTGGGACTGAAGCCTTTTACCTTTGAGGACTGTGCATCCTCCAGACGGTTAGGCGTCATGGTCTAGAGCAATCCAGCAGTCAATTGTGGATCGCCGGGTGACCGAGTTTGTGAGGGTTTGGAAGTCTGCCCTGAAGACTTACCACGAGTGTTGGGCAAGGACTGTGTGTCCTTAGCTCAAGGAGAATACGGTAGGGACTGTGTGTCCCGGGACCGGGTGTCCTTTGGTTTCAATACCAAGCCGCTCCAAACCAGATGTACAACTGCCACAGCAGTTGGAACTGGGTCATCAACAACAGTCTTCACCAAGAATCGGGTTCTAACTCCTCAACTCTTTACTTTCTCTGTATTATGTGTTGATAACTTTGTCTGTGACTGTTTGAAGAATTTGCTGAAGACTTTCTCTGAATTTCCTCAACCCCAAATTCTTCACTTGAGTTAATCATCATCTGTATTCTGCGTGCCTGCTTACTGTGCAATCTGTTTTCACATTCTTCACTCTGTAATACTGCTATTGTGAAAGTCTGCACGTCTGATCCGTAACCGTTTCCGCTGTAAGTTAGTCATCAGTGAGGAATTTCCTCAAAAGGAATTTCCTCAGTGATGAAATTCTAAAAATCTCCTATTCACCCCCCCTCTAGTCGATATAACGCACTTTCACACGTGTCAAGTTATTCAAAATCAAGAGACTCCAAAAGTCCATCTGTATGGAGTTTCTTCATGCGTTTGACACCGATATGACCAAGGCGGCAGTGCCACAAGTATGTGGGACTATCAATACCAACCTTACATCTTTTGGTACTCACACTATGAATATGTGTAATATCACGTTTGATATTCATTAAGAATAAACCACTGACCAGCGGGGCATGACCATAAAACATATCTCTCATATAAATAGAACAACCATTATTCTCAGATTTAAATGAGTAGCCATCTCGCATCAAACGAGATCCGGATACAATGTTCATGCTCAGAGCTGGTACTAAAGAACAATTATCAAGGTTTAAAACTAATCACGAAGATAGATGTAGAGGTAGCGTGCCGACAGCAATCACATCGTAGTTGGAACCATTTCCGATGCGCATCGCCACCTCGTCCTTTGCCAGTCTCCTCTTATTCCACAGCTCCTATTTTGAGTTACAAATGTGAGCAACTGCACCGGTATCAAATAACCATAGGCTACTACGAGCGCTCTTAAGGTACACATCAATTACATGTATATCACATATACCTTTGACGTTGCCGGCCTTCTTATCCGCTAAGTACTTGGGGCAGTTCCGCTTCCAGTCAACGGTTCCCTAGCAATAATAGCACTCAGTCTCAGGCTTGGGTCCATTCTTGGGCTTCTTCCCGGCAACTGATTTACTGGGCGAGGAAACTTCTTTGCTGTCCTTCTTGAAGTTCTTCTTATCCTTGCCTTTCTTGAAACTAGCGGTCTTATTCACCATCAACACTTGATGTTCCTTTTTGATTTCCACCTCCGCTAATTTCAGTATCGAATACAACTCGGGAATGGACTTCTCCATCCCTTGCATGTTGTAGTTCATCACAAAGCTCTTATAGCTAGGTGTAAGTGACTGGAGGATTCTGTCAATAACCGAGTCATCCGAAAGATTAACTCCGAGCTGAGACAAGCAGTTGTGCGACCCAGACATTTTGAGTATGTGCTCACTGACAGAACCATTTTCTTCCATCTTACAACTAAAGAACTTGTTGGAGACTACATATCTCTCGACCCGGGCATGATCTTGGTAAACCAGTTTCAGTTCTTGGAACATCTCATATGATCCATGTTGCTGAAAATGCTTTTGGAGCCCCGATTCTAAACTGTAAAGCATGCCGCACTGAACCAGGGAGTAATCATCACTACGCGACTGCCAGGTGTTCATAACGTCTTGAGCCGCTGGGAATTCAGGTGCGTCACCTAGCAGTGCATCAAGGACATATATTTTCTTGGAAGCTACGAGGATGAGCCTCAAGTTACGGACCCAGTCCGCATAGTTTCTTCCATCGTCTTTCAGCTTGGTTTTCTCTTGGAACGCGTTGAAGTTGAGGGGAACATTAGCGTGGGCCATTGGATCTACAATATAGATTGTAAAGACAATTTTAGAGTAGGTTAATGATAATTAAGTTCATCTAATCAAATTATTTAATGAACTCCCAGTCAGATAGACATACCTCTAGTTATCTAAGTGTCACATGATCCAGATCGACTAGGCCGTCTCTCATCATCACGTGAGACGGACTAGTCAGCAATGGTGAAAATCTCCATGTTGATCGTATCCACCATATGACTCATGTTCGACCTTTCAGTCTCTCGTGTTCTGACGCCATGTTTGTACATGCTAGGCTCATCAAGTCAACCTAAGTGTTTTGTGTGTGTACATCTCGCTTACACCCGTTGTATACGAACGTTAGAATCTATCACACCCGATCATCACGTGGTGCTTCAAAACAAGGATCCTTCGCAACGGTGCACACTTAGGGGGAACACATTTCTTTAAATTTTAGTGAGGGATCATTTTATTTACTATCGTTGTTCTAAGAAAATAAGATGTAAAAACATGATAAACATCACATGTAAATCATATAGTGACATGATATGGCCAATATCATCTTCCGCCTTTGATCTCCATCTTCGAGGTGCGGCAAGATCACCATTGTCACCGACATGACACCATGATCTCCATCATTTTTTATTCATGAAGTTGTCTCGCCAACTGTTACTTCTACTACAGTGGCTAACGGTTAGTTATAAAGTAAAGTAATCACATGGCGTTTTTGATTGACACGCAGGTCATACAATAAATTAAGACAACTCCTATGGCTCCTGTCGGTTGTCATACTTATCGACATGCAAGTCATGATTCCCATTACAAGAACATGATCAATCTCATACATCACATATATTTCATCACATCCTTTTGACCATATCACATCACATATAATACCCTACAAAAACAAGTTAGACATCCTCTAATTGTTGTTGCAATTTTTACATGGCTGCTATGGGTTTCTAGCAAGAATGTTTCTTACCTATGTCACAGCCACAACGGTGATATGCCAATTTCTATTTGCCCTTCATAAGGACCCTCTTCATCGAATCCGATCTGACTAAAGTGGAAGAGACAGACACCCTCTAGCCACCTTATGCAACAAGCGCATGTCAGGCAGTGGAACCCGTCTCACGTAAAAGTACGTGTAAAGTCGGTCTGTGCCGCTTCATCCCACTATGTCGCTGAATCAAGAGAAGACTAGTAACGGTAAGAAAATTGACCAAATCATCACCCACAACTACTTATGTTCTACTCGTGTATAGAATCTACACATTGACCTAGCTCTTATACCAATGTTGGGGAACATAGTAATAATTCTGAAAAAATCCTACATGTCACCAAGATCAATCTAGGAGATGCTAGAAATGAGAGAGAGAGGGAGATCATCTTCATACCGTCGAAGATCGCTAAGCGGAAGCGTTAAAATGAACAAGGTTGATGGAGTCGTACTCGGGGCGATCCGATCCAAGCACCGAACGAACGGCGCCTCCACGTTCAACACACATACAGCCCGGGGACATGGTGGCGGTGGAGCTTGTGGTCCTCCGTCAGGGCTTCCCCAAGCGCAACGGAGGAAGAGAAGTGGAGAGGTAGGGCTGCGCCAAGGGAGAGGATTCAGGTGTGTGTGCAGCCCTCCCAACCCTCCTCTATTTATAGGAGGAAGGGGAGAGGGGGCCGACCAACCTAGGAAACCCTAGGAGGGGGCGGCGACAGCCTAGGGGGTGGCTTGCCTCCCATGTTGGAGGGAGGCAGCCCCACACCCCAGGGTTTTAGCCCTAGGCGCCTTGGGGTCCTTTGGTGGATCGCACCAGCCCACCAGGGAGCTGGTTCCCTCCCACTTTTGGGACATGTGTCCCTCCGGGACAGGTGGACCCTCCCGGTGGACCCCCGGTACCCTTTCAGTTGTCCCGGTACAATACCGATAAATCCCAAAACTTTCCGGTGACCGAAACTGGACTTCCCATATATAAGTATTCAACTCTGTACTATTCCAGAACTCCTCGTGACGTCCGGGATCTCATCCCGGACTCCGAACAACTTTCGGTAACCACATATACAATTCCCATTACAACTCTAGCATCACCAAACCTTAAGTGTGTAGACCCTATGGGTTCGGGAACCATGCAGACATGACCGGGAGGCCTCTCCGGCCAATAACCAATAGAGGGATCTGGATACCCATATTGGCTCCCACATGTTCCACAATGATCTCATCGGATGAACCATGATGTCGGGGATTCGATTAATCCCGTATACAATTCCCTTTGTCAATCGGTAGGATACTTTCCCGAGATGTGATCTTTGGTATCCCTATACCTTTTTCAATCTCGTTACCGGCAAGTCACTTTACTCGTTCCGTAACACATGATCCCGTGGCTAACTCCTTAGTCACGTTGAGATCATTATGATGATGTATTACCGAGTCGACCTAGAGATACCTTTCCATCACACGGAGTGATAAATCCCAGTCTCGATTCGTACCAACCCTACAGACACTTTCGGAGATACCTGTAGTGCACCATTTATAATCACCGACTTATGTCATGTTGTTTGATACAACCATAGCATTCCTACGGTATCCGGGAGTTGCACAATCTCATGGTCTATGGAAATGATACTTGGCATTAGAAAATCTCTAGCAAACGAACTACACGATCTTGTACTATGCTTAGGATTGGTTCTTGTCCATCACATCATTCTCCTAATGATGTGATCCCGTTATCAATGACATCCAATGTCCATGGTCAGGAAACCATGACCATCTTTGATCAACGAGCTAGTTAACTAGAGGCTCACTAGGGTCATATTGTGGTCAATGTATTCACACATGTATTACGGTTTCGGTTAATACAATTATAGCATGAACAATAGAAAATTATCATGAACAAGGAAATGTAATAATAACCATTTTATTATTTCATTTAGGGCATATTTCTAACAATGGTATCATCATTTCACCCACATAGCATGTGCTAAAAAGTTGAGAGGGTTACGGCAAAAAAATGGATGCACTTCATGTACAAAATGGACAACTTCTTTCGAAGTATCAGAGTTTCGGACGAAAACTCATCTCTTACAAAGGGATTTCATTTTTTAAACTTATTTCAACTCCAGACTTTTTGTGCGTTCAACATGCACCATTCAAAGCCACATCATTAATTTTCAACCCTTTTGCCTTCATTTAGTATTTTTCGTGCATTTACTCATTTTTTGAGCTAAATGACCCTGAAGTTGAAAAGCACTTTCAAGGAACTCTGAAAAGGTTGAAAGTTGGCATGGTTTAATCATTTCACACACATAACATGTGCTAAAAAATTGAGAGGGTCACGACAAAAACTGGATGCACTTCATGTACAAAATGGACAATCTCTTTCGAAGTATCACTGTTTCGAACAAAATTCATCTATTACAAAGGGATTTCATTTTTTTAACTTATTCCAACTCCAGACTTTTTGTGCGTTCAACATGCATATTCAAAGCCACATCATCAATTTTCAACCCTTTTTGACTTCATTTGGTATTTTCATGAATTTACTCTCTTTTTTTGCTAAATGACCTTAAAATTGAAAAGCACTATAAATGAACTTTGAAAAGGTTGAAGTTGGCATGGTTTCATCGTTTCACCCACATAGCATGTGATAAAATATGGAGAGGGATATGGCAAAAAATGGATGCACTTCGTGTACAAAATGGACAATCTCTTTCGAAGTATCAGGGTTTCGAACGAAAACTCATTTCTTACAAAGGGATTTCATTTTTTAAGTTATTTCAACTCCAGACTTTTTGTACGTTCAACATGCACCATTCAAAGCCACATCATCAATTTTCAACCCTTTTTTACTTCATTTGGTATTTTTCATGCATTTACTCATTTTTTAGCCAAATGACCCTAGAATTGAAAAGCATTATAAATGAACTCTAAAAAGGTTGAAAGTTGGCATGGTTTCGTCATTTCACCCACATGGCATGTGCTAAAAAGTTGAGAGGGTTATGGCAAAAATGGATGCACTTCATGTACAAAATGGACAATCTCTTTCGAAGTATCAGGGCTTCGAACGAAAACTCATCTGTCACAAAGGGATTTCATTTCTCCGCGTAATCAATTCCATCATCAGAGCCATCATCAGAATAGTTTTGGAGAGGAAGTCTTCATTTTTTTCCTTATTGCGCCATAACCATGGATAATCTTCATCGCTTAACAGGGTGCTTGGGTTAGCCTTCACTTTGAAGGGAGGATTTCATGAAACTTTTCATAATCTTCAGACATGTCTGTCTTGCCCTCCACTCCCACAATGTATCTTTTCCCTGACAGGACTATGTGGCGATTTGGCTCATCGTATGATGTACTCACTTCCTTATCTTTTCTTTTTCTCGGTTTGGTAGACATGTCCTTTACATAGAAAACCTGCGCCACATCATTCGCTATGATGAATGATTCCTTTGTGTACCCAAGATTATTCAGATCAACTGTTGTCATTCTGTATGGTGGGTCTACCTGTACCCCGCCTCCTGACAGATTGACCCATTTGCACCAAAACAAAGGGATCTGAAAATCATGTCCATAGTCAAGTTCCCATATGTCCACTATGTAACCATCATATGTGTCATTTCCCCTCTTGGTTGGTGCATCAAAGCGGACTCCACTATTTTGGTTGGTGCTCTTTTGATCTTGGGCGGTCGTACAAAATGTATTCCCATTTATCTCGTACCCTTTGTAAGTAAATACAGATGAAGATGGTCCCCTCGCCAATGAGTACAACTCATCTTTAACAGTGTTGTCAACCATGAGATGTGTTTGTAACCAACTGCGGAAAGTCCTGATATGTTCACATGTAATCCAGTCGTTACACTGCTCCGGGTGTTTGGAGCGCATAATATTCTTGTGTTCATTGACATACGGGGTCAACAAAGTATAATTCTATAGAACTGTGTAGTGTGCTTCACCCCAAGAATGCATGTCCATACATATTATTGAGTCTGCTCCTAGCACGCCTTTTCCAGTCAGTCTCCCCTCATACCGTGATGGAGGGAGACCAATCTTCTTAAGGTCAGGAATGAAGTCAACACAAAACTCAATGACCTCCTTTGTTTGTTGACCCGTGGATATGCTTCCTTCTGGCCTAGCACGGTTATGAACATATTTCTTTAAGACTCCCACAAACCTCTCAAAGGGGAACATGTTGTGTATAAATAGAGGGACGAGAATGCTAATCTCGTCTACTAGATGAATGTAACACCCTCGATTTTTCCTATTTCTTTTTCTTTTAATTTTGGTCTGGTTTTGCTTTTCTGTGGCTTAATAGTTTTGAAATCTAAAGGGATCACCCTTGATTTCTTTTTCCTAGTGGCTTGCCAACCTTCAAATCATCCCAAGACCTTGCCATTTCCATCTTGAGCCAATCTCAATATTCTTTTCCCTGAGAATATTCATTTTTCTATTAAAGGAATAATCTTGTTTGCCTTGAGTTATGAAGCAATCCCCATGTCTATATCTCCAAAAATTCCCAAATAATTCTCACAAATCTATAGGGTCATATCTTCCTCAGATATGACAAAATCTTTCCTTGCCATGTTCAAAACTATTCCCCAAAAATTCCTTTTCCGATTCTGCCCTATCTGTCAAGTTGTGAAGCAAGTACCCTTTATATTTGCTTGATTGCTCTAAAAATTTGTGGGCACTCTTTCCTATCCATGTCATTGCCTCATGCCAAAATTCAACTCAATTTAGCTAGTAAATATTTCTTGACAAATTTCCAAAGTTTCATATCCAGAGGAAGCTTTGTGAAGCAAGTGCTAGCTAGGAGTGTTCAAATGAGTTGAAACTTTACCATCATCTCAATATGCTCAAATAATGCCTCTCCACTAAATTTGAGCATCGCTCCTTTAACCTTGTGACCATACAATCAAATATTTGTCTCTAGTTATTATTTTTGATTGTGAAGCAACTATGCTTTATGTTGCTCCATATATTCTGAAATTTTACCAGGACATTCTCCTACCTATAAAACCTTGCTAAACCAATTTTGAGCTCATTTTATCTAGCCAATTATTCCTAGTAATTCTCCTAAGTTTCTGTCCAATGCGATGTTGTGTGAAGGAAGTGCCACTTTGGCTTATCAAGATGGCATGAAATTTATATAGCATCTTCATAACCCTAAAATATTCATATCCTCCAAGTTCCAGCTCCATCAAAGCTAGTATGTGAGTGCCACATCAAAATCTCTATTCTGGATCAGATTAGCTAGTTCCAAAGCAACCCAACCAAATATTGTAGTCCTTCCTACGCTAAACCTTCCAGACATGATTATTTTCTCTTATCTCCTCTCTGTTGATCATGATAATAGGACCAAGTCTGCTGCAGGAAACTTCTAGTGAAGCCTCCCATCAACCCTTAGCTCCTTTTTGTGCTCTATCAGCTCTGTTGGACCCCTCTTTGGATGGACTATCTGTTAGACATGGTGTGCCAGCCTCTCTTGTCCTCTTAGTGCTAGTGCACGCGGTGACCACGCCTCTGGCATGCCAAACACGCGCTCTGTGCATTGGGGCCCTTGGTTTTCCCGATTCCTTCTGTCCCTCGAGCTCTAGTCGTGTCCAGCAGCTCCGCCTCGTCGTCCCCTTCCTCCTGGAGCCCTCTCCCCCTCCGGATTCTGCCTTGCCGCGCCGCGACAAGCCCCGCCCTGTTCTGCCAGTGCCCATCGCTGTCGTCTTCTTTCCCGAGCTCTCTCGAGCTCACCTGAGCCGTACCCTCCTCACCTCGAAGCCTCGAGTCGCCGCTAACGGCCAGCCACGTCGCCCTGGAGCTCCAGTGCGCGGCTAAGCTCGCCACGGTGGCTGTCCTCATCTGCTTCCGTTGTCGCGGCTATTTAAGCAGTCCCGGCATGCCTCGACCTCTCCATCCTCCTCCCCTTGACCCCATAAACCTCCCAGCCCCCTACCCTAAGCTCCCGGAGCTTTCCTCGCCATGAATTGCCGCCATGGCCGCCAGTGAGCCCCTCTCAAATTCGCCTTGTGCCGGGCTTCTCCTCTCCATCTTCGGAGCCTAGAAGAACCCCCAAGCACCGGTGACCCTCCCCATTCCCTAGCCTCATCGTCGGAGGCCCTGTGGTGGCGTGCCCAAGATCCGGTCGCCGCCGCTCTCTGCCCCGTGTGGCGCCACTGCTCCGAACCCCTCCGGCGCCCATCTAGGGTTCGAACGGGTGCGGCGTGGTCCCCTACAGCCGCCGGCGGTCTCGCCGTGGCCGGAGACGGCCGGAGCCACCGTGGCCCTCGCCGGTCGCGCCCTGCCCGGCCTCCCGTGCTCCTTCCGTCGGGAGGAAGAAGAAGGAGTGGAGGGGGGAGAGAGACGGGAGGGAAAGGTCAACGCGGGCCTCAGGCATCAGTGACCCAGAGCCCGGCCCCGCCTTGCCATGTGGGTTAAGTGGAAACGTCTCGGGACTGTTTACGTTTTCCTCAAGGGAAAGCGTATTCTCCCCGAGTGCGCGACCAACTTAGCTGCCAGGGACCCGGTTGTGAATATTTTTATGGCAGAATAGTCCCTGACTGCAAAACCCTCATATCTTTTTTCTCGGGACTCCGATTCCGGTGATTCCAAAGCCCGCGTATTCGTCTCGTCGAGCCCGACAAGATGGTATAATTTCCATTTTGTATCACATAGTGTAAATGACCATGTTGCCCTTGCCGTAAATAGCCCCTCCTCCGAGAGAGAACTGTTTCCGGCGATTCCTTCCGCGAGCTTCTTGCCCTTCTTTCCGGTGGTTCCCTCATCCCAGGCAAGCCACAACTCTCATTTGCTTCATTGCATTGCAATATCATAGTTTAATTAACTATTTTAATAGTAAATATATTTGTTTATAGTCTCGAATCTGAGTATGCAACGGTTGAATAGATGACTACCGTATTGAGTACAAGACTGTTAGTAACTAATATTTTTACCCTCTAGTTTACACTATACTGTTGAGATTACTATCTATGATTACTGTGGATTTCATCCAAAAGTTTATAGATAGGGATTACCCTCTAGTTTACACTATACAGACATATTATTCGAGATAAGATACCTAGTTGGTTGATCAGAGTCACCTGTCCGGGCTCATCAGTGCAACCACATTTGCCGATATGGGGCAGCCTTGACTTGGTCTGACTCTGTGCTCTTTCACCGGTACCTCCAAAGAGGGAGGGTTATGCACGCGTGCTACCTTGGCTCGGTAGGCGGTGTTAACCCTGTGAGCCCAGTTGAGTTGTTTTGGGCCCGTCCCCGTTTGGGACAATTTTGTTTGGCCACGACGGTGGCGGGTTTCATGAGGACACAGGGCCACCAAGGACAGGACTCCGGGGGAGGATGATTGTCCGTGGTACGATGAGAGAGTCACGGGTCAGACAAGTTTCGTTGGAGCAATGCTGGTCCACCCGAATGGGATCACAAGGTCAGTGCTCCATGAGTGGGTAAAGTGTGCAACCTCTGCAGAGTGTCAAACCTATTCGAATAGCCGCGTCCACGACATTGGACAGCCCGACCAGACCTCAGTAGGCGGTAAACCGTAATTATGATAGTAATGATGGAAGAACTCGTCTGAGTATGGTAACAGTTGGGCATCATGCCGATGACAACTCTTGAGGATATTCGTTGAAGGTTCTGAGTAAGACCACAAGAGTTTGTATTACCCGAGTACGATGAGAGTGGCCTAGTATAGTTAGGTTTCAACTACCTGTTTCGTAATAACAAATCCTTACCTAATCTTGATTGCTATGATGTTGTCTTGCCTTAATGATGATGTTTGTTGTGAGCTTGGAAGTACAGTCAAAGTACTCACCTGGCTTGTCATGCTAGTTTGCAGGTCATGCCATTATTGCTTGATTGTCGAGGATTCCGAGTTGCAAGCTAGGATACGCGTTCCAGCCAGAGTCCCTGCGGAGTGGAGTTCATCACATCGGTCGTTGTTCCGCTGCTAGTGTAGGATTTACCATAGGCAGGTGTAGTATCGCCAAGGCGATGTAATCCATGTATCCTTGTAATCTTTTCCATACTAATAAAGAGCTGATTTGTTCTGTGCCAACGGTTCCGTATTCCAGAAGACTTGTCCTTGGGCTGGAATATGGGGTGTTCCGGTTTCCTCCGAGCCGGGGTGCCACAAGAGTTGGTATGAGAGCAAGTCTGGCTGTAGGACGCCCTAGACCGAGCGAGCGTTAGTAACCGGTAGTATAGGATCCAGTTGGTTTGTTGCACTTGTTTCTTGCATTTGATTGTGCATGGCATGCATATAGACTAGATATGTTATTACTAACGATGGATCTGGTGAGTGCAGGTGGGATCGGTTCTGATTCACAACATGCACTCTCGAGCCTGCTTTCTTCTTCCCTGGTGTGGTGTCACCTTCGCTTCAGCGGAGTGATGCCAAGGTACGTGGTGATGTCAATCCCTTATCGGATTGATGCACCGGTAAAACACCAATGTCTTTTCTTTAGCCGCCCTATTGTCTCGATGATAGACATGCTTCTATCCCGGATCTTTCCCATCCCTCTAGCCGCATTGGCAACCCTTACTAATATTGCTTATTAGAAAAGGACAATACCCGTAAGCCCTTATTTTCAACGTTATCCTGCCCTGCCATCCATTCTCTGGATGAGTACGGTTTGTTCTCCCCGTACGCTTGATGATGACGTGGTCGAGACCCCTGTGTTCCGACCCATGATCACCAAGTTCGTCCTTGCCACCGTGTTCGTCGAGACGGAACTGATGTAAGCCCCTGTTTGGTGTAGCTTTGTTTACATCGACTCCCTTCCACACATTGATTCACTTTCGTGCACACCGCCACAACATGTTAGGCCGTACTACCGGAGTTCTTGCGAGATTTTTGTGCTTAAGTAGGAATGCATATTATTGTTGTGCATAGTTGTAGAATATGACATTGCGTGTGTGTGATCTTGCTGCTTTGTGTGTGATGACCCACAACTATAGGGGATCTATCGTAGTCCTTTCGATAAGTAAGAGTGTCGAACCCAACGAGGAGCAGAAGGATCTGACAAGTGGTTTTCAGCAAGGTAATCTCTGCAAGCACTGAAATTATCGGTAACAGATAGTTGTCTGATAAGATGATTCGTAGCAAGTAGCAAGTAACAATTGTAACAACGGTGCAACAAAGTGACCCTATCCCTATTGTAGCAAGGGCCAAGCCTGGACAAACTGTTATAGGAGGTAAAGCGCTCCCGAGGACACATGGGGATTTCTGTCAAGCCAGTTCTCATCATGGTCATATGATTCGCGTTCGCTACTTTGATAGTTTGATATGTGGGTGGACCGATGCTTGGGTGCTGCCCTTACTTGTACAAACATCCCACTTATGATTAACCCCTCAAGCAAGCATCCGCAACTACGAAATAAGAATTAAGACAAAGTCTAACCATAGCATTAAACTAATGGATCCAAATCAGCCCCTTACGAAGCAACGCATAAACTAGGGTTTAAGCTTCTGTCACTCTAGCAACCCACCATCTACTTACTACTTCCCAATGCCTTCCTCTAGGCCCAAATAATGGTGAAGTATTATGTAGTCGACGTTCACATAACACCACTAGAGGAGAAACAACATACAACGCATCAAAATATCGAACGGATACCAAATTCACATGACTACTTATAGCATGACTTATCCCATGTCCTCAGGCACAAAAGTGACTACTCAGAAAACATAATTATGTTCATGACCAGAGAGGTATTGAATAGCATCAAGGATATGAACATATAATCTTCCACCAAGTAATCCAACTAGCATCAACTACAAAGAGTAATTAACACTACTAGCAACCTTACAAGTACCAATCGGAGTCGTGAGACGGAGATTGGTTACAAGAGATGAACTAGGGTTTAGAGATGAGATGGTGCTGATGAAGATGTTGATGGTGATGAGTCCCCTCCGATGAGAGGAGTGTTGGTTATGGTGATGGCGACGATTTCCCCCTCTGGGAGGGAAGTTTCCCGGGCAGGACGACCCTGCCGGAGCTCTAGATTGGTTCTGCTCAAGTTCCGCCTCGTGGAGGTGGCGGTTCCTCCCGAAAGCCTCCTCTTGATTTTTTTCTGGAACAAAACCCTCCTTATAGCAAAAGAGGGGATCCAAAGGGCCAACAGGGAGCCCACAAGCCCCCTAGGCGCGGCCAGGGGGTAGGCCGTGCCTAGCAGGCTTGTGGCCTCATGGTGGTTCCCCTCTGGTACTTCTTCGGCCTAGTATTTTTTATAAATTGCAAAATAAGAGAGAAAAGGCATGAGTATTGTACCGTGAAGTGTAATAACAACCCATAAAGCGATAAATATCAACATAAAAGCATGATGCAAAATGGACGTATCAACTCCCCCAAGCTTAGACTTCGCTTGTCCTGAAGCGGAAACCGAGATCAATAAACATGCCCAAATGTTTAGAGAGAGAGGTGTCGACAAAACAAGATATGGACATGCAGGCATCATGATCATGATTAGAACAGCAATAACATCATATAATCTCTTATTCTAAAGTGATAATTCCTTCACAAAGTAAAGTATGGATCAAGAACCTTATTGAGAATTAACAACCAATAGACTTTAGTCATTGAAGCAATTGCAATTTATCATAAAATCGGAAAGAGTCAAATAAGAGCTTGTAAAGTAAATCCACATACTCAATCATCCTTTTGTCTTCTACAATTGCTACAACTCACGTGGTACTCATGAGATCAAAGTTTCAGTCGGACACCGAGAAAGATAGGGGCTTATAGTTTCACCTCCCAACTATTTACCTCGAGGGTAATGTCAACAATAATAATTCATGAATACTTACTTCCAAGTTGACATATGAATATTGATATTTCCCTAGCATATGTCGTTAGCCAAGATAAGGGCGAAGTAAGGAATTGGTGTAGATCACCATGACTATTTCAAGGGCAAAAAGTAAAGGTGCAAGATAGGCCGTTCACAGAGGGAAGCAGAGGTTGTCATGCGCTTTTGGGGTTTGGATGTGTGTCCTCTTCGTGTGAAGGAACGTCACTTTATATTGCCTCCTGTGATAAAGAACTTTATTATGCAGTCTGTTGCTTTTATGTCTTCCTCATCACAAGTTCGTACAAAGCTTATTTTCCACACACTAATAGATCGTACATATTTAGGGAGCAATTTTTATTGCTTGCACCGATGACAACTTACTTGAGGGATTTTCTTCAATCCAAAGGTAGGTATGGTGGACTCTCATGTCAAAACTGGGTTGAAGGTTTATGGATACACAAGTAGTATCTCTACTTAGGGCGGAAGTTTTGGCTGATATGAGGTGGAAGCAATTGTCACATGCTAAGGGATCTCTAGTCATATAACATTGTTCGAAACGAGGCAAACATAATTCATTATGTTGTCTTCCTTGTCCAACATCTACTTCTAAGCATGTAATAGTTTAGTGAGTGTTCACAATCATAGATGGTGCCCAAGATGATATATTTATATGTGAACCTCTCCTTCTTTATTACTTCCTATTAATTGCAACAATGACCAAAGTCTACGTTTGTCCAACCACGACAAGTTTCAATCAACATTCTTTTTATATGTGAAGCCATCACTTCCCATAAGATCATTACATGATCTTTCATGCTTTTGTTCTTTTATCATGCTTTTCTTTAGATCATGGCATGAAGCAAGGCCCTTAACTAAAACACTCTTTATTTTCTACCTCACGAACTCAAATACATCGGGGGTGACACAAAGCAAAACTCAAGCCTAAAACACTAAGAACTTTATTCTACTAAAGAAAGGTAAAACCAAAAAGGATCGAACTAAGAAAAGGTAAAGGAAAAAGATGTGATGGTGATACGATACCGGGGGCAACTCCCCCAAGCTTGGCACAAGCCAAGGGGATTGCCCATACCCGTGCTTAGTTGTCTTCCTTTGGAGTTGATGGTGGTGGAGTTGTTGCAACCTGGGTTTGATCCTTCGTCTTCCAAGGCATAGGTGCTCCATCATGGAAAGATGATCGAGGCTCCGGAATCCTCAAATATGCAGCCAACCGTATTGATTTAAATCTATACTCATACTCACAGTTTTGGTTCTGCAGGTCATAGATCTGGGATTTCAGGTGAACAATTCTCTCATAGAGCCTGGAGAGGTGCTTCCCGATGTCATTCGCATCGATCTTGTGCTTGTTGGTGAACTCCGTGATCATCATGTGGTTGGCGTTGAGTCCGCGTTCCACCATCCCTTGGAACTTGAAGACTTGCTGCTCCATTGCTTCGAGCCTCCCCTCCACGCTTGTGGTCTTCTTGGGGCCCTCAACATCACGGATGTGCAGCACCCCCTCACGCATCTTGATAGATTGAGGGTGTTGCAGCACTCCCGCGAGGTAGGGATTGATGACTTTCTCGAAGATCTTGTCCTTCGGAGATTTTGGGGATGCCATAGCGATCTAGATCTGTGTGCACAACAGCTCGAAACGAAAACAGAGGAAATTTGTGTGATACGAGGGTCAGAACTTTCGGGAGAATATATAATGATTTTTTTCCGACCAGAAGGAGTATTCCGATAGAAAACGGAGTCCGGGAGGCACACGAGGTGGTCACAAGCCCCCAGGCGTGGCTAGGGGGTGTTCCGCGCCTGGCAGGCTTGTCGCCTCCTCGTGCGCTTTCCGGACTGCTTTAAAATTTTCTATTTTTCTAAAAATTCCAAAACGGAGAAAAATTCCTACTGGAAAAGTTTTGGAGCTTGTTTTTCTTATCGAATCACATACCTCTTCGTTTTTGGAGTCTAAAACAGGCTGACAAATATCCCTTATGTACTCCTCCGGAGTTATGGTATTGATAATATTCTTTCAACATTTATGGGAGTACGTGAGATATAATGCTTGATTCTTTGTCCATTTACCACTCTCGGAAAATTACCTTCCGTGTTGTTGATCTTCATGGCACCGGAACGATATACTTCCTCAACAATGTAAGGACCTTCCCATTTAGAGAGAAGCTTGCCTGCAGAAAATCTTAAACGAGAATTATATAGCAAGACATAATCACCTACATTGAACTCACGTTTTTGTATCCTTTTATCATGCCACCTCTTAACCTTTTCTTTGAACTTGGCATTTTCATATGCCTGAGCTCTCCATTCATCAAGCGAGCTAATATCAAATAACCTCTTCTCACCAGAAAGTTTGAAATCAAAGTTGAGCTCTTTTATTGCCCAATAAGCCTTATGCTCTAGCTCAAGAGGTAAATGACATGCTTTACCGTAAACCATTTTGTACGGAGACATGCCCATGGGATTCTTATAAGCAGTTCTATAAGCCCACAGTGCATCATCGAGCTTCTTAGACCAATTCTTTCTAGACCTATTGACAGTCTTTTGCAGAATTAGTTTAATCTCTCTATTACTTAGCTCTACTTGACCGCTGGACTGAGGATGATAGGGAGATGCAATTCTATGGTTGACATCATACTTAGCAAGCGTTTTACGGAAGGCACCATGAATAAAATGTGAACCACCATCAGTCGTTAGATATCTAGGGACTCCAAATCTAGGGAAAATAACTTCTTTAAGCATCCTGATAGAGGTGTTGTGATCAGCACTACTAGTTGAGATATCTTCTACCCACTTAGTAACGTAATCAACAGCAACTAGGATATGAGTATACCCGTTGGATTTTGGAAAAGCTCCCATATAATCAAAGCCCCAAACATCAAATGGTTCAATGACAAGTGAATAATTCATAGGCATTTCCTGAAGTTTACTGATAATACCTATTCTTTGACATTCGTCACAAGACAAGACAAACTTACGGGCATCCTTAAAGAGAGTGGTCCAATAGAAACCTGATTGCAATACCTTGTGTGCACTTCTATCTCCCGCATGGTGTCCTCCGTAAGCCTCAGAGTGACACTTCTGTAGGATATGTCCTTGTTCATGTTTAGGTACACAACGTCTAATAACACCATCTACTCCTTCCTTATAAAGGTGAGGATCATCCCAAAAGTAATATCTCAAATCAAAGAAGAATTTCTTCTTTTGCTGGTATGTGAAACTAGGTGGTATATATTTGGCAACGATATAATTTTCATAATCAGCGTACCATGGTGTACTACGTGAAGTATTGATGACATTCAATTGCTCATCAGGAAAGCAATCATCAATAGGTTGTGGGTCATCAAGAACATTCTCCAACCTAGACAAGTTATCTGCTACGGGGTTCTCATCACCCTTCCTGTCAACAACATGCAAATCAAATTCTTGTAGCAAGAGAACCCATCTGATAAGTCAAGGTTTAGCTTCTTTCTATTCCATGAGGTATTTAATAGCAGCGTGATCAGTGTGAATAGTGACTTTGGAATCAACTATGTAAGATCTGAACTTTTCACATGCAAACACGACTGCTAAAAATTCCTTTTCAGTAGTAGCATAGTTCCTTTGGGCACTGTCTAGAGTTTTACTAGCATAGTGAATAACATTCAACTTCTTATCAACTCTTTGTCCTAGGACAGCGCCAACACCATAATCACTAGCATCACACATGATTTGAAAAGGTAAGTTCCAATCAGGTGGTTGAAGAATAGGCGCAGTTATCAAGGCCTTTTTCAGTATTTCGAAGGCTTCCTCACAATCATTGTCAAAAACAAAAGGAATATCCTTTTGCAAGAGATTGGTAAGAGGCCTAGAAATCTTAGAGAAGTCTTTAATGAACATTCTATAGAAACGAGCATGACCAAGGAAACTTCTTATACCTTTGATATATGTGGGGCATGGCATTTTCTCGATCGCATCAACTTTAGCCTTATCGACTTCAATACCTCTTTCAGAAATTTTATGTCCTAAGACGATGCCTTCATTAACCATAAAGTGGCACTTCTCCCAATTCAAGACAAGGTTGCTATCTTTACATCTCTGCAAGACTCGATCAAGGTTGCTGAGGCAATCATCAAAAGAAGACCCGTAAACGGAGAAGTCATCCATGAAAACCTCAACAATCTTTTCACAAAAGTTAGAGAATATATCCATCATACATCTTTGAAAGGTAGCGGGTGCATTACATAAGCCAAAAGGCATACGTCTGTAAGGAAAGGTACCGAAAGGGCAGGAGAAAGTGGTTTTCTCCTGATCAGATTGTGCAACTGGTATTTGGGAGAAACCAGAATAACCATCTAGAAAGCAGAAGTGTGTGTGTTTAGACAGTCTTTCTAGCATTTGGTCGATAGAAGGCAAAGGGTAATGATCTTTCCTAGTGGCTTTATTCAATTTCCTAAAATCGATCACCATACTATAGCCAGTAATAATACTTTGTGGGATCAATTCATCCTTATAATTAGGGACAACGGTAATACCTCCCTTCTTAGGGACGCAATGCACCGGACTCACCCAATCACTATGAGCAACAGGATAGATAATACCTGCTTCCAGGAGCTTTAGTATTTCTTTTCTTACTACCTCTTTCATCTTAGGATTTAATCTCCGTTGATGATCAGCAACTGGTTTGGAATCAGGATCGGTTTTAATCTTGTGCTGGCATAGAGTGGGACTAATGCCCTTAAGATCATCAAGAGTATATCCAATAGCAGCATGGTGCTTCCTCAGAGTTTTTAGTAACTTCTTTTATTCATGCTCTGAGAGGCTAGCACTAATAATAATAGGATATATCTCTTTTTCATCGAGATAAGCATACTTAAGAGTATCAGGCAACTGTTTGAGCTCGAACACAGGATCACCCTTTGGCGGGGGTGTATCTCCAAGCAGTTCAACATGCAAATTATTCTGAAGGATAGGATATTGTTCAAAGATAACTCTATCTATCTCATCCCTTTCATCCATATGCATATCATTTTCATGCTGAAGCAAGTATTTCTCTAAAGGATCAGTAGGAGGCACGGCAATAGAAGCTAGGGCAATAATTTCATCCTTACTAGGCAACTCTTTTTCATGAGGTTGTCTACCAAACTTGGAGAAATTGAACTCATGTGACACACCTTTAAAGCCAACAGTGACAATTTGCTTCTCACAGTCAATATGAGCATTGACAGTATTAAGGAAGGGTCTGCCAAATATGATGGGACAAAAGCTATCTTGTGTGGTAGCAAGAACGAGAAAATCAGCAGGATACTTTGTTTTACCACACAAGACTTCAAAATCCCGAACAATTCCCAAAGGGCAGATAGTATCTCTATTGGCAAGCTGAATAGTGACATCAATAGGTTCCATCTCAACAGATGCAATCTCGCCTTTAATTTCATCATATAAGGATTGAGGTATTGCACTAACACTAGCACCCACGTTACATAAACCATGATAACAATGGATTCCTATCTTAACAGAAACAACAGGCGTGCCAACAACAAGCCTATGTTTGTCTCTAGCATGTGGTTTAGCAATTCTAGCAGCATCTTCATAGAAGTGAATATCATGGCCATCAACATTGTCGGACAGAAGATCTTCGATAATAGCAATGCTAGGTTCAACTCTAATTTGCTCAGGGGGTGTAGGTGTTCTAATGTATCCCCTACGTATCACAGTTGAAACTTTAGAATGATCCTCTATCCTAACAGGGAAAGGTGGTTTCTCAATGTAAGCACTGGAACAATAGGATCATTATAAGCGATGACTTTCTCTTCAACTGGATTGGGTTTAACTACATTGACTTCTAAGGGAGGATTATATTTAAACCACTTCTCTTTAGGGAGATCAATATGAGCACCAAAGGATTCACACGATGAAGCTACTATCTCAGAGTCAAGTCCATATTTAGCGCTAAAATCACAAAAAGTATTTGTTTCGACAAAGGATTTAACCCAATCAAACTTGAAATTCATACCTGACTCCTTACCTTCATCAAACTCCCAATCTTCAGAGTTGCGTTTAATTCTTTCCAATAAATTCCATCTGAAGTCAATATCTCTCTTAATAAAAGAACCGGTACAAGAAGTGTCAAGCATGGTGCGATCATCATGAGAAAGCCGAGCATAGAAGTTCTGAATGATAATTTGTCTTGAGAGCTCATGGTTGGGGCATGAATATAGCATTGATTTAAGCCTCCCCAAGCTTGAGCTATGCTTTCTCTGTCACGAGGCCAAAAATTATAAATATAATTCCGATCACGATGTACTAGATGCATAGGATAAAACTTTTGATGAAATTCCAATTTCAACCGGTTGTAGTTCCATGATCCAGTATCATCACATAGCCTATACCATGTCAATGCTTTATCCCCCAAAGATAAGGGAAAGACCTTCTTCTTGACCTCATCCTCGGGCAAACCTGCAAGCTTAAATAAACCACAAACTTCATCTACATAGATTAGATGCAAGTCGGGATGTGATGTTCCATCTCCTGTAAAAGGATTAGCCAGCAGTTTCTCAAGCATACCCGAAGGAAATTCATAGCATATATTTTTAGTAGGTGCAGCAGGTTGAGGAGCAACTCCTTGTGCTTCCGTTCGAGGTGAAGATACCCCGAACAAGCTCCTCAAAGGATTACACTACTAGAATTCCTTTATTTGTCGTCTGCCAAAGCTTTGCCATCAGCCAGCAGACGGCAAAGAACATATTTGCCATCAGCTTCAGGAAAAGAGACGGCAAAGAGGTGGCTGATGGAAAAATACCTATTTGCCATCACCCACCTCTTTGCCGTCTGCCCACAGACGGCAAAGGAAGAGAAGGCAGACGGCAAAGCTGACGCCATCAGCCACCTCTTTGCCCCACCCCACCTGCGCCCACCCCACCCCTTTGCCGTCTGCCTTCTCTTCCTTTGCCGTTTGTGGCAGACGGCAAAGTGGATGGACACCTAACGATAACGATCGCCGTGCCCTCCTCTCTCCCACTCTCTACACTCTCTCCACTCTCCCTCACCGCAGCCTCGCCCGCCCCCCAGTGCCGCCGCCGCCCCACCCCAGCACCGCCGCCCCACCCCTCCGCCGCCGCCACCGACGCCACCCCCACCCCAGCACCCCACCCCACCGCCGTCGCCCTCCTCGCTCCCCTCACCGTGCCCCTCCTCCCCCTGCGGCCCTCCTCCCCCTGCGGCCTCTCCTCCCCCTGTGGCCCTCCTCCCCCTGGGGGCCCCTGCGGCATTCGGTTAGTTTTTCTTCTTCTTTTTTTAATAGTTTTTGTTTAATTATTTATATGTTTTAGTGAGGTTTTGGCTTAGTTTTAGTTTAGTTTAGGTTCAGTTTTAGTTTAGGTTTAGTTAGGTTAGTTTCCTGTTTAGTAATGGAGAAAAGGAGAAGAAGAAGAAGGAGAAAGGAGGATAAGAAGAAGGAGAAAGGAGAAGAAGAAGAAGGAGAAAGGAGAAGAAAAAAATAAGAAGAAGAAGGAAAAGGAAGGGAAGGAGAAGAAAGAAGAAGAAGAAGAAAAATAGGAGAGGAAGATAAGAATAAGAGGAAAAAAGAAAATAAGAAGAAGAAGAAGAAGAAGAAGAAGAAAAGAAGAAAACAAGAAGAAGGAGAAGAAGAATAAGAGGAAAAAACAAAAAAGAAAATAAGAATACGAATAAGAAGAAGAAGAAGAAGAAGAAGAAGGAGAGAAGAAGAAAAGAAGAAGAAGGAGAAGAAGAATAAGAGGAAAAAATAAAAAAGAAAATAAGAAGAAGAAGAAGAAGAAGAAGAAGAAGAAGAAGAGAAGAAAAGAAGAAGAAGGAGAAGAAGAATAAGAGGAAAAAAGAAAAAAGAAAATAAGAATAAGAAGAAGAAGAAGAAGAAGAGGAAAAAAGAAAAAAGAAAATAAGAGTTAGGTCACATATTTTCTGATTATCTTATAAAAACATCATATTTGTGTTGATCGGGTGAATTTCAATGTGCAGTTGTTCGACGACCTCGACGTGCGTTGGACGAGCTCCGCCCCTACGTTTGTTGGTGAGAACAAATGACTTCTCCTCCTACCCCCTTAATTTGCTCTGTCCCGGTCTTCGTGCCGATGAAACTTGCTAGTTATATATAGGTTTCTTCAATCATGAGTATGCGTGACCAGTATGCGTCTCCCGTTCGAAAGGGCGACATCTATAAATATGCATGTCTTTGCATATTTATAACCGCCATCCTTTCGAATTGTCCAACATTATCCATGGACAGCCCGAGTATGTGTAGATTGGGTTCGTTTTCCCGTATGCTGTGCTCTAGATCCGATGCGGAATTTCGTCAGTGCCTCCCTGTTGTTCTCCGGATGCACATCCTCTTTGTTTATTGCGGAGACGTGTATCAGGAGAACAGCGGGGAGGTGCTGCCGAAATTTTGCGTTGGATCCGGAGCAGAGCATGGGGAAACGAACCCAATCTACACATACTCGGGTGGGATTAGTACCTATCTTTACCTATTAGCGTGTAGGTTGCCTGGACGTAATAAAAATGGCGAACCTGATTAACCGATGAATATAAATGCTAAATTATATATAAATGTATTTCTTCTGTCTTTAGTAGCTACGCAAGATGAGTGATCGTGCGTGGATGTATACCGGTCACCCTAGTCAGAAAGAGATGACGAAAGAATGGTTTGTAAAAACAAAGGAATTTGTGAAAGCCGCATTCGCAAATGGCCAGGAAAGAAACTATTGCCCCTGTCCTGGATGCGACAACTATAAAAAGACGACAGAGGCTGTAATGATTTAACACCTGCAGAGGAGGGGTTTTAAGCCTAATTATACGGTGTGGACATTTCATGGTGAGTCTATACAACGCACAAGAGCTGAGGTGGTCCGTCGTCGCACGGACGAGCATGGTACCGGGATCGAAGACATGGTGTAAGACTTTGATGATGCTCGGGATTCGGAAGATGAGATGGAGGAATCTGCAAAGGCCTTTTATGAAATGTTGGAGTCTTCAAAACATCCTCTCCATGAGCACACTGAGCTCTGTTAGCTGGATGCAATTGCACAAGTAATGGCTCTGAAGGCTCAGTTCAACTTGGGAAGAGAATGCTATGACGCGATGATGACACTATTTGGACGCTTCCTACCCAAAGGCCATGTCATGCCTGCAAACCTGTACCAGCCAGACAAAATACTTCGTGTACTTAAGATGCCCTATGAGAAGATAGATGCATGTGAGAAAGGATGTGTCTTATTTAGGAAGGAGTATGCACACTTGGACTATTGTCCCAATTGCGAGTCTTGCAGGTATCTTGTGGTAGACAACAGTATGGGTGAGAAGAGGCAGACCAAAATCGCAGTTAGTGTTCTTCGGTATATGCCAATCGTACCAAGACTTCAACGTCTTTTCATGGTCGAAGAGGCAGCCAGACAGATGACATGGCACAAATTGGGCAAAAGAACCGAACTAGATGGGGATGGGAATAAGATGATGGTACACACATCGGATGGGGAAGCGTGGAAACATTTCGATGGATTGCATCAGGATAAAGCGGCAGATCCAAGGAATCCTCGAGTCTGCGCTGCCACGGATGGTTTTAATCCCTTCGGCATGACGGCAACCCAATACAGTTGTTGGCCTGTATTTGTCATTCCACTCAATCTCCCCCCCAGGCAGATTATGCAAAGAAAGAACATATTTCTGACGTTGATAATTCCAGGGCCCAATTATCCGGGGAAGTTATGAATGTGTACCTGCAACCGCTTAAGGATGAATTGGAAGAAGCTTGGGATAATGGGGTCAAGACATACGATGCCACTAGAAAAGAAAACTTCAAAATGCATGTGTGGTACATGTACTCTATGCATGACTTGCCAGCGTATGCGCTATTCTCTGGATGGTGTGTGCATGGAAGGTTCCCGTGCCCCCAATGCAAGGCAGCTCTTCAGTTTCATTGGTTGCAGGAGGGTTGGAAGTATTTTTGCTTTGACTTGCATAGACAGTTCCTGGATCCTGACCATCAGTTCAGAAAAGACAAGAAGAACTTTACCAAAGGTAAAGTTGTCAAAAACTTAGCACCACCTGCGTTCATAGGCCAACAGCTCCTGGATCAGTTAAACGCCCTCGAGCCTGATCCAGAGCGTCCAGGGTATTTCAAGGGGTATAATTCAAAACACGCCTGGACTCACAAGCCATGCTTCTGGGATCTGCCTTACTTCAAAGACCTCCTTCTTCCACACAATATCGACATGATGCACACTAAAAAGAATATCGAAGAGGCTATTTTTGGTACATTGTTCGACATAGATGGGAAGACAAAGGATAATACTAAGGCTAGAGTCGATCAAGAGACACTATGTCATAGACCGTTACAAAACATGCGAGAAGGCAAAGGAAAGCAGAAGTGGTCGAAGCCAAAGGCTTGGTTCAATCTTGGAAGGCCAGCTATGAGGGAAATTATCTTGTGGGTCAAAATGCACTTGATGTTCCCCGATGGGTATGCAGCGAATCTAAAGAGGGGAGCGAGTCTTGAAAAATTAAAAATCTTTGGTCTCAAGAGTCATGATTGGCACATATGGCTAGAGCGGGTAATGCCGGTGATGTTACGTGGCTTTATTCGTGAGGATGAATGGCTAGTACTAGCGGAGCTGAGCTATTTCTTCCGTGTTCTTTTGTGCGAAAGAATTGTCGCCTGGCGTGGTAGAAGACATCGAGGAGTTTGCACCGGAGTTGTTGTGCAAGTTAGAGAAGATCTTTCCACCGGTCTTCTTTAATCCAATGCAGCATTTGATTTTACATCTATCGACTGAGGCAAGATTGGGTGGGCCCGTGCAAGATCGTTGGTGCTATGCAACTGAGAGGATGCAGAAGAACCTTCGAGCTAAATGTAAAAATAAGCGTAGAATTGAAGCATCGATGGGTGAGGCATTCATTACTGAGGAGGTGGCAAACTTTGTGACAACACACTACAAAGCCAAAAATCATCATTTGCATAATCTGAAGCCTCAGCACAATGATGCAGACCCTAAAAAACGTGGGTCCAACCTCAGCCTATTCAAAGGGAAGCTCGCACCAGCCGGTGCTTCGAAACCAATAACGTTGGATGTCGAAGAATGGCGGAACATTTAGTTGTATATCTTCAACAACCTAACAGAAGTGCGGCCGTACATCGAGTGAGTTCTCGGCACATTTTCTCGTAATTTCTAATTCATTTGAACTGCTCTTATTCCCGGATATTTCAAACAGCCGTTACGTCGCCAAATTCTCGGATGGAGCGGTGATCGAAAATGATTCCGTCGAAGAGTATGAGCTTCTGTCAAAGACAGGAGGCGGCTATCCCGGTTTCATCTCTTGGTTCAAACAAACGGTAATTATCAATAATGGACCATTTCATTTCTTGGTCTAACTTGCGACTAATGCAACAATCGTTTCGTATTAAACTTGTAGGCTAATTCAGATTCTATGGACGCCGAATTGAGACAAGTCGCTAATGGTTTTGACTATAAGGTCCGTTCATTTGAGAAATACAACATCAACGGGTATCTCTTTCGTACCTTTGGCAAAGAGCTATCTATGCCCGACCGGAAATCTACAAATTGTGGTGTCTCTGCTATCGGCGAAGGTGTTATCGAGTATTATGGAAGAGTTGAAGCAATTTATGAACTTCAATTCTATGGTGAAAACCCACCGAACGTCGTAGTCTTCAAATGTTATTGGTTCCAGGCGAAGAAGACTAGAAGGACTCATGAACATATAGGACTATGCGAAATCAATCCAAACACCCATTTAGATGTTCCCAATGTCTATATTATGGCTCAACAGGCGACCCAAGTTTTCTCTCTACCGTGGGCATGCCAAACGGATAAGAAACTGGAATGTTGGTATGTTGTTTATGAAGTGCCGCCACATGTCAGACCACCTCTCCCAAATGAACAGGATTATGAACCTCACATTAACCCAGACACATATAATGGAGAATTCTTGCAAGAAACACGTCTTTCCAAGAAACGTTTCAAGAACCGCTGTGCTTCACCCAAGAACATGGAAGTAGATAGCGACAATGAATCCGACTCCAGCCCCGAGTCGGATCCAGAAGACCTGGAACTCGTAGAGGTTATTGATGCGGATGACCTGTCAATGCTTCAACGATTAAAGGAAGGCCTTTCACAACTTCACGCCGTTGAACCCGACGAGCACGTCATTCATGAAGACATGTGTGATAGTGATGATGATGATGCATTTATTGATGATGATTATTAGTTTGTAAGATTCACAACTTAAATTATACATATGTTAGTCTTGATTATTCATGTACATATTATTATTCATGTCAGTTATTCAATTTTTTTATGTTGTACTAATTTCTTTTAATCTTTATCATGGCAGGTCACCAGGTGTGGAAAGCTGGTGGGCGCTGGTCCAGATCGCTCGACGGGTTCTTCCCAGGCGCCCCGCACGAGGGGTGGTACTTCCCTTCCACCCCTATCTCTCCGTAGAGCCTTGGCAGACAGTCTGTCGACACCACCCGTGGGTTCTTCTTCGTCGGCGGCATTGCCCACTGGGAGAGGTGCTGGTCGGGTAGGGAAGAAGGGGAAGGGTACAGGGAGAGGTGGTGGTCGCGGAAGATCCAAGAGGACTGTTGACCCATCCTCGCCACCACCACCAGCTCATTCACCCGAGCATAGGACTACTATGGTCGACCCGTTTGCGGAGGAGGCTACGGGGACTCCGTTCCAGGAGCCTGGTGTTGATGGGCATTCGTCCCATGAGACTGCGGTCCAGGAGCAGCCTCGGGTTCAGGTGCATTCAGCCCACGAGAATACGGTTCCGGAGGCTTCACCCGACGTGGAGAGG